>NC_091285.1:76028763-76335087 GCF_032444005.1 Ranitomeya imitator
CAATGTTTTATTTATTTAGTTAGGAGTGCAGTCTGTTGTGTCTTCCTAGACAATAGAAAAAACTCATACTAACATAAACTGACTGATTAAAGCCAAAAAACACTGTTTTGGTATACTTTGAGTATTTTGAGCCCTAAAGATTAACTTGATGGATGCAACATGAGTTTTTCCTGGCATATTCTTTATGGCAAACTTAAGAATCAGTCAAAATCTGCATAAAGTCTAAGCTTATTAAATTGTTCATCGGTTAACATGCATAATTGATTAGAAACATCGGCTTTTTAAATAAGTCTAATTTGTCTTTAAACAAATATTTCAATTGAAAGATTCTTCAATGCAATGAGGTTTAAGGAACCTCCCTAGTGAATCAAGAGCTTTTGAGATGATCCGGGAGAGTTGCCAAACACTAAATATGCTGCATAGAGATAGGCTCTCTTCTTTACATTGATATTTCTCTAACATTAGTATAATATTAAATACAGTTTTAAAATAATTTACATTTTTATGACCTGTTTCATGATAAGGACAGAACACATTGATAATACTCATTCTGCTTATATTTTTCCTAAATTTAATTTAAGGGAATATAATTTCAGAATGACAAAGCAGAACAATATTAATAATAATGAAATAATAATAATAATATTTGCATTGAGCAGAACAATAATTTTTGAAAGCTTATCCAATAGTGTTAACTTGGTAAGTAAATGCAAACATCAAACTATGTGCTTTCACATTAAATGTATTCATTTCTATTTTCCACATGGGTACAAAGTGCCTAATGCCAACAAATCAGGTAAATCAAGAGAAGTGTAGTCAGTCTTAAAAGTAATACCATTGAAAAACACACAACACACTTGCATAAATTAAATGAGGAATAGTTATGGGTCGACCACAATTTCCCACAGATAGATATGAAACCAGACATGATGCAACTTAAGAAAGTATGTAATAAACGCATATTTGAGCTGAACTGACCATTCAGTTCATTTCAGTTCATTCAGTTCAATTCATTTAGGAACCAAATATGGCCGGCATAGTAAACAATGAAATTAATGAAATAATTATTATGGCATATTACCAGTTTCCTTATCAGTTGAAGATCTGCTCCTACACATTTCACACTGCACCGTAAGGCCTCTAACAGCGTCAAACCATTTAGAACACATCCCGTTGACAAGAGGTAAAATCAGATTTTCAACTTATTCATAAATACAGTGCCTTGCAAAAGTATTTGGCTCCCTGGAACTTTTCAACCTTTTCCCACATATCATGATTCAAACATAAAGATACCAAATGTAAATTTTTGGTGAAGAATCAACAAGTGAAACACAATTGTGAAGTTGATTGTATTGGTTATTTAAAAATTTTGTGAAAAATCAAAAAACTGAAAAGTGGGGTGTGCAATATTATTCGGCCCCTTTACTTTCAGTGCAGCAAACTCACTCCAGAAGTTCATTGTGGATCTCTGAATGATCCAATGCTGTCATAAATGCCTAATGATGATAAGTATAATCCACCTGTGTGTAATCAAGTCTCCGTATAAATGCACCTGCTCTGTGATAGACTCAGCGTTCTGTTTTAAGCACAGAGAGCATCATGAGGACCAAGGAACACAACAGGCAGGTCCGTGATACTGTTGTGGAGAAGTTTAAAGCCAGATTTGGACACAAAATGATTTCCAAAACTCTATATATCCCAAGGAGCACTTGCACAGTGCAAGCGATCATATTGATGGAAGAAGTATCATACCACCGCAACTCTACGAAGACCTGGCCATCCATCTAAACTTTCATCTCAAACAATGAGTAGTAAAAATGTATACATCTCAGAGGAATGATAACTTATTTAAGATACTAATCAATACAATCCAAACAATAAAATTATATATTCCTCCTCTAGTGCAGCAAAGAAACAAGTGGAAACCACTCAGTTATTAGACTGAACCAATCACCAGAATCATGGAAGCCAAACCCAAAAAGGCACTAGCAAGGATATGAAATTAAATATACTTTATTTGCAACAATTAAAATATAACATACAGTGTGCACATATATTAGGACAGGAAAATAATTAGTAAAAAATAATTATACCTAAAATCATTCATATGTTAAAGCCTAGATAGGAGTGAGGGGCACCCAGAAGGTATATAAAAATATATATATATATATATATATATACAGATCTCCAGTGAAAATAGATGTAAGTGATCCTATTGACCCCTAAATTGACAAAGGGATCATGTATCTCACTATGCACTTCAATAAAAAAGCGTGATCAAGCAATCAAAAACCCATACATAGGGTAACAGTGCAGTGTGTAATTAAAAAATCATAAATAGAAGCATGATCAAATAAATCTAATCACAAAGCAACCCCTACATAGGGTAACAATGTGCAATGTACAAAAAGTGGAAAGTGCCAGCAGCGGGAGATAATTTTAGGAGAATCAATACCTTATAGGTGCCACTCGGTCCCAGCAATGCGCACACCCCCACGCATGTTTCAGATTTAAAATCCCCCTGAGATGTCCAAGTCTGTGTGACCGTGTTTTGTGAATGTAATACTTGCGGCACACGTGTGGCAACACTTTCTGCTGCTAATAACGGTGACAGCAGGTGCTGATGATCGGGGTATTCCACAGCCGCTGCCTGCGATCTAAGGAAATAAATCAATGAAAAACCTGACTTGGGTTCCCCCCTATTTTCTTGAATCAACCAGGCAAAACTCACAGCTGGGGGCTGCAACCCTCAGCTGTCAGCTTCAGCAAGGTTGGTTATCAAAAATAGAGTGGTCCCTATGCTGTTGTTTAATTATTTAAATAAATAATTTTAAAGAACGGCATGTGGTCCCCCCATTTTTGACAACCAACCTTTCTAAAGCTCACAGTTAGGGGCTAGTAAGAGGCAATGGATATTGACCCCCCAACCTAAAAACAGCAGCTGTCCAGAAAAGGCACATCTATTAGATGAGCCTTTTCTGGTGCTTTGCCCGGCTCCTCTCACTTTCCCTGTAGGGGTGGAAAGTGGGGTTCATATTTGTCCGGTTGATGTGACCCCTGTAATGTCAGGTGACATCAAGCCCATGGCTTAGTAATGGAGAGGTGTCTATAAGCCACCTCTCCATTACTAATCCTATATGTTGAATAAATATACAGCCAGAACAAAATCCTTTATTTGAAAAAATGACACAGACTCCTTTAATATTTTAAATTAAACCATTCCTACTGCAACGCCTAATTCCCCGAAGCCCTCAATCTCCTGTAATAAAAGTAAAATGAAAAAACAACAATATAACATACCTGTCCGTTGTTCTGTCCCACGCCATAATCCATGTCTGGGGGCTAAATAGTTTTCAACCTTAAGGCTGTGTGCACACGTTCAGGATTTTTCCCCTTTTCTTTGCGGTTCTTCACTATAAAAATGCAATAAAACCGCGGAAAAAACACATACATTAAGCATCCTATTATTAGAATGCAATCCGCAATTTTTGTGGACATGTTGCGCTTTTTTCCGCGGTGGAATCGCATTCCGGAAAAAAACGCAGCATGTTCATTCTTTGTACGGAATCGCGGGGATTCCACACACATAGGAATGCATTGATCCGCTTACTTCTCGCATGGAGCTATGCCCAATATGTGGGAAGTAAGCGGATCATGTGTGGTTGGTACCCAGAGTGGAGAAGAGGAGACTCTCCTCCAGGCCCTTGGAACCATATACCTGTAAATAAAAGAATTAAAATAATAAATCATGATATTTTCACCTTCCGGCCTCCCCGGCAGTCTTCCCGCTCCTCGCGATGCTTCCGTTCCCAATAATGCATTGCAAAAATGACCTGTGATGATGTAGCGGTCTCACGAGACCGCTACGTCATCTGTGGTCATTGCCGCAATGCATTATTGGGACCGGAAGACTACAGGGGACGCCGGAAGGTGAGAATATCATGATTTTTTATTTTTTTATTATTTTTAACGTTCTATCTTTTTACTATTGATGCTGCATAGGCAGCATCAAAAGTAAAAAGTTGGTCACACTTGTCAAACACTATGTTTAATAAGTGTGACCAACCTGTCAATCAGTTTTCCAAGCGATGCTACAGATCGCTTGGAAAACACTAGCATTCTGCAAGCTAATTACACTTGCAAAACACTAGTGTTTAGCGGGAATACGAGTGCCAATTCCGCATGCGATATACCCGCGGCAGGAGTTGCGAAATTGCGGCCAAAATTTCCGTGGCAAGTTTGCAATGTGTGCACATAGCCTTATGGTGCCAAGATGCATCCCGGCTGAAAACCACTTGTGAATGAGCTGCTGAGAGTGCAGCATTATTCACCCGCAGTGACATCATCACTGCCATTTTCCCACAGTCCTGACATCATAGCAGTTCAGCCCGGCCTCAAAGATGTCACTGCTGTTGAATGATGCTGCGCCCTCAGCAGCTCATTCACCAGTGGTTTTCAGCCGGGATGGTCGCATATTGGCACCATTTGTGCTGGTAGATATGGAGGATTTCCGTCGACACATGGAGGCAGTCGTCTCTCGGTATTCAGTCTCCAGCCATCAGTTTTTCTCCCGGTGTGGCGTCCCCGCCTTGTACCATCACTGGTGATGAGCGAACACTAAAATGTTTGGGTAATCATTGCTCAAATTACCAAATTGTAATGCTCAAGAGGAAATGTAATTTTATCATTTTAATACTTTATCTGTCCATGTGGTGTGTGAAACATGAAAGTCTTTTTTCTTTTTTTTTTTTGCTGTGCCATCAGCTGGCCATTACTATTTGTAGAGGTTCATTAGGTGACCCTGTCTATTGTTAGAGGGCCAACAGGTGTCTTGTGGACACATGAGACCAAGATAGAGTTTTTTGATAAATCACATAAGTCTACTGTTTAGTGTTAAATGGAATGAGGCCTACAAATAAAAGAAAACAATAGTTACAGTAAAATACGGTCGAGGTTCAAAATTATTTTGGGGTTGTTTTGCTGCTTCTTTCCCTTGGTGCCTTGACTGTGTGCAAGGCATCATGAAATGTGAATATTTCCAAAGGATTTTAGGTGGCAATGTTGTGGTCAAAATGCTGGGTATGCAGGTCATGGGTCTTTCAGCAGGACAATGACCCCAAACATACTTCAAGAACCACTCAGAAATAGATGGAAACAAAGCACTTTAAAGTTTCGAAGTAGGGTTGAGCGAAACGGATCGGACAAATTAAAAAATCTCCGAATTTTGGCAAAGTCGAGTTTCGTGAAACCTGACCCTAGTGTGGGATCGGCCATGAACGGCAATCAGCACACCAAAGTCGCGCTTTGTATGACGTTTTCAGCGCCATTTCTCGTCCAATGAAGGAGGACACAGAGTGTGGGCAGCGTGATGACATAGGTCTCGGTCCCCACCATCTTAGAGAAGGGCATTACAGTGATTGGCTTGCTTTCTGCGGCATCACAGGGGCTATAAAGGGGCGTGCACGCCGACCGCTATCTTACTTCTGCCGATCTTAACATAGGGAGAGGTTGCTTCAGCTGCATCAGAAGAAGGTATATAGTTAGGGAGGGAAGATTAACCCCGAAACTGCTTGTGCTGTAGTGATTTCCACTGTCCAACACCACATTTTCTTTGCAGGGACAGTGGAGTTTATATTTTTGTGCATCAGCGCTGTAGCTTATTAGGCTGCCTTATAAGGCTCCCTGATAGCTGCATTGCTGTTTGTACGCCACTGGGCAAACCAACTGCTTTTTTTAAAAGCAAAAACCCTCTTGCTCCTTTCTGCACAGTTCTCTTGTTTATTTGTCCACACTTTTGTGTGCAGCGGTCCTTTTTATTGCTGCCATGCTTGTCCTGAGATCATTGTAGGGAGATTGAAATTGTACTACAGCCCTTGTATTTTTTGATATATCTTCCAGCCACGTTCTGCTACTTACATTGTGTAGTGTAGTACACTGGGCCAGAGTTTTGTTGCAGTCTCCCCCCCAAAAAAAGGGAGATTTAAATTGGCACTAAGTGGATCTACGTCAGTTCTGTTAGTTTGTCGTACATCTTCCAGCCACGTTCTGCCACTTGCATTGTGTAGTGTAATACACTGGGCCTGAGTTTTGTTGCAGTCTCCCCGCCCCCAAAAAAAGGGAGATTTAAATTCTCCACAAGTTTATATACACCTTATACCTTGTTTCACAGTACCATATAACGGTTGATATTTTGGTTAGATTTTTCCAAAAATGAGGAAGTCTGGTGGAAGAGGCCGTGGGCGGTCGTTGCCAGCTGGTACTGATGGTGGTAGGGGTGGTGGTGGTGGAGCATCTGGTGGTAGTGGGAAAAGCAAAATAGCACCAAAGGCTCGAGGTGTTGAGCCAGCGTCATCGTCTGGCTACACAAGGCCTCGAAGGCTCCCTTATCTGGGAGTAGGAAAAAAGCTTTTAAAGCCGGAGCAGCAGGAAAAAGTTTTGGCTTTCCTTGCTGACTCAGCCTCTAGCTCTTTCACCTCCTCTTCAGAAGGTTCGAAATCTAAAAGCAGCGAGTCGTCAGTGGATGCTCCCAGTCAGGAACAAGTCGCTTCCTTGTGTACTTCACCCAAACCAAAAGTGAAGGATGCGGCAGGAGAAACTACAGTTTACTCCATGGAGCTCTTTACACATACCGTGCCTGGGTTAGAGAGGGAAATTGTTAAAAGCCCATTACAAAATGAATCGGACATGGAGTGCACTGATGCACAGCCACAGCTAGATTATTATGCTGTTCCATTGACTCAGATCACTACATTGCCCTCGCAGTGTACTGAGCCAGAATCTGACCCTGATGAGACTATGGTGCCCCATCACGAACGCTATAGCACCTTACACGGTGACACAGAGGAAGGTGCACATAACATTGAAGAGTAGTTGATAGATGACCCAGATGATGACCCAGATTGACAGCCATTGGGGGAAGAGGGTGCCGCTGCCAGTAGCTCAGAAGCGGAGGAGGATGATCCGCAGCAGCTATCTACATCGCAACAGCTTTCATCTGGCAGGCCCGTATCTGGGCAAAAATGTTTGTCAAAATCAAAAACAGTTTTAGGACAGCGTGGCCATCCGGTGAAACTAGCACAGTGTGCAATGCCTGAAAAGGTAATCCATAGTAGGAAGAGTGCAGTGTGGGAGTTTTAACTAAGATCCGAATGATCAGTGCAAAGTTATCTGTAAGAAGTGCTCAAAGACCTTTAGCAGAGGGAAGAATCTCCTAAATTTAAATATAACGTGCATGCATAAACATTTAACCAGCATGCACTTGCAAGCCTGGACTAACTACCGAACGTCCAGTACCGTTGGTGCACCTGCTCAGAATGAAGGTAGTCAGCAACGCTACATTGCTTCCCTCACAGTAAGCCCACCAGTTAGGACACCACCAGCAGCAAATATGGAGGTATCGTCGCAAGACCAAAGCAGTCAGGGGATCACAAGGTTCTTGGTAGGAAACACTGTAGGTAGGCAACATCAAGAATACCATGACCAACCCTCTCTCATTCTGCCATGTCCACCACCACCCCCGCTAGTTCCACCATATGCAGCTCTACAGTCCAGCTCACCCTACAAGAGACTCTCGTTAGGGAAAGAAAGTACTCATCCTATCATCCGCGTACACAGGGTTTGAACGCCCACATTGCTAGACTGATCTCGTTAGAGATGATGCCCTACCGGTTGGTTGACAGCGAAGCTTTCAAAGCCCTGATGGCCTACGCAGTACCACGCTTTGACATACCCAGTCAACACTTCTTTGCGAGAAAAGCCATCCCTGCCCTCCACCAGCATGTCAAAGACCGCATTCTCCATGCACTGAGGCAATCAGTCAGTAGAAAGGTGCACCTCACAACAGATGCATGGATCAGTAGGCATGGCCAGGGATGTTACGTGTCTATCACGGCGCACTGGGTTAATGTGGTGGATGCAGGGTCCACAGGGGACAGCAATAGTGGGACAGTTCAGCCTAGCCCACGGTCTAGGAAACAGTTTGCTGTAGGCGTTCGCCACCCCTCCTCCTCCTCTTCCTCAAGTGAAAGCTCGTCCACAGAGCGCAGTCACACGACCACACGACCACTCCATCCGAAGCTGCCAGTGTTGCACACGTGGTGTCCCATTATGGAACAGCTAGTGGTAAGCGTCAGCAGGCTGTGCTACAAATGAAGTGTTTGGGCAACAACAGACACACCGCGGAAGTACTGGCCGAGTACTTGCAGCAACAAACTCAGTCATGGCTGGGCAGTGTACATCTTGAGGCAGGCAAGGTAGTCAGTGATAACGGAAGGAAATTTATGGTTGCCATAGCCCTTTCAGAACTGAAACACATTCCTTGCCTGGCTCACACCTTGAAACTGGTGGTGAAGTGCTTCCTGAAAAATTATCCGGAGTTACCAGCCCTGCTCCTGAAGGTGCAAAGACTTTGCTCGCACATCCGCCGGTCGCTCGTACACTCCAGCCGTATGCAGAACCATCAGCGATCACTGAATCTTCCCCTGCACCGCCTAATAATCGACGTTGCAACAAAGTGGAACTCCTCACTCCACATGCTTTAGAGGCTGTGTGAACAGAGGCGTGCTGTCATTTATTTGTGGGAGGATACACATACACGGGCAGGCAGTTGGATGGCAGACATGTTGTTGTCAGGTGTGCAGTGGTCGAAGCTCCAAGACCTATGTCAAGTCCTTCAGTGTTTTGAGGAATGCACACGGCTGAAGACGATGCCATCATAAGCATGAGCATCCCACTAATGCGTCTGCTGATGTAAAGTTTGACGCACATCAAGGAGCAGGCGTCTGCAGCCGAGGAGGAGGGAAGCCTTGATGACAGTCAGCCATTGTCTGCTCTGGGAACTCTCCTGGACAAGGTGGCGGATGAAGAGGAGGAGGAGGAGGATGATGGGAATGAATATTTATGGGAGGAGGATGCTTCTCAGGGGACAATAGAAACTGGTGGCGTTGCAAGGTCAGGTACAGGGTTTTTGTGGGCTACAAGTGATGTTGATTTACAGAAAGTGCTCCTCAACCCAGCACAAGCAGTGAATTGACACCTGGAACATTGGCCCACATGGCAGAGTATGCCTTGTGTATCCTAAAAAGGGAGCCCACATATCAAAATGATGACCTTTGACGATTACTGGTTGGCCTGCCTCCTGGATCCACGATACAAAGGAAAATTACAAAATATCATGCCACATGAGAACCTTGAGCAAATATTGGCTACCAAACAAGCAACTCTTGTAGACCGTTTGGTTCAGGCATTCCCAGCACACAGCGATGGTGATGGTTCTCACTGGAGCTGTAGGTGGCAACATGGCAGAGCTGTTAGAGGTGCATAAATCAGAAGTGGCATTGGACAGAGGGGTTTTATGACCAGGCTGTCGAGTGATTTCTCAATGACCGCAGACACGACAGGTACTGCTGCATTCAAACTGACAGGAGACAGCATTTGTCCAGTATGGTTACTAACTATTTTTCCTCCCTTATCGATGTTCTCCCTCACAGGTCATTCCATTTTGATTACTGGGCATCTAAAATAGACACCTGACCTGAATTGGCAGAATATGCATTACAGGAGCTCGCTTGCCCAGCTGCTAGTGTGCTATCAGAAAGAGTCTTCAGTGCTGCTGGTTCAATACTGACCGAAAAAAGGACTCGTTTTGCTACCCAGAATGTTGATGATCTAACCTTCATTAAAATGAACCAATCTTGGATTTCAAATTATTTTGTCCCACCTTCTCCTGCTGACACGTAGCTTGCCAGAAAACTGTCTTGCTTTTGGCCTCCTCTTACTGACTTCTCCAATTCCACCATTTGCAGCTGCTGAATGTCAACCATAGGCCATTTTTATACCTCCCTTAATGGGCTGACTCCCCCCACAGGGCTGTGGTCACCACCTGGCGCAAGCACCCATGCGAGTGCCATTTGCCTGGACAGGTGTCCCTCATTTGCCTGGACTCTTGGGCGATGGCACTGGCACAGGGTCCCTCATAGTACAATGAAGTGTCTCTGACGGTGGTGGTGCACAACCAACGTCAGACACACTGTCGTAATATGAGGGGCCTATGCCAGTACCACCGCCCACGAGAGAGTGTCCCCCCCAGCTCGAACAGTGCTCTACCACTTGCAATACTTACCTCTCCCTGCTCCACCACTGTGTAGTCTGTGCTGTTAAATCCTTCAATGGCACTGCCAATACAAATTTGTTGAAATGATAGATGATAGTTAAAATATACAGGGGCCCTGGCCTCCATTTATATCAGTTAATACTTTGCGCCTACTACCACTGACTGCTACTCAGCAGAGGAGCCCACCCCAGTACCTAGCTATGCCGCCTGTTTAGTCATGTTACCAATTTTGAACTGCTTTTAGCCTACTTTTGTATTTGGGCCTACTAACCGTGTCTGCGCCACTCACTACAGTTGTCCTCCACTGAACAAAGCAATGCCGCCTGTTTAGTCCGGTTACCAATTTTGAACTGCATTTAGCCTACTTTTGTATTTGGGCCTATTAACCGTGTCTGCGCCACTCATTACAGTTGTCCTCCGCTGAACAAAGCTAGGCCGCCTGTTTAGTCCTGTTACCAATTTTGAACTGCATTTAGCCTACTTTATTATTTGGGCCTATATCAGTGTTTCCTCCTCATCCTGCCCATTGCCCAGCCACTGCTAGATGAGTCTGCTGGTACATTGACCCAGACCACTACATTCTTCTTGCACTCTACACAGCCTGAATCTGACCCTGCTGAAAGTCAGGTTCCCCTATCCCGCATACTATACCACCTTACACAGGGACAAAGAGGAAGGTGCAGATGAAAGTGCAGGTTCTTTCTTCAGGTGGGGGGCATACTCATTGGCGATGTCACTGGCACAGGGCCCCTCATAGTACACAAAAGTGTCTATGGCAGTGGGAGGCACCCCCCGCCATCAAACACACCACCGTACTATGAGGGGCCCTGTGCCAGTGCCAAGTGCCAATGTGTGGGCCCCCCGCTTGCTCAGGATCACAGCATTTGCAAAGTTGAAATACTTACCTCTCCCTGCTCCATTGCCGTGACGTATTCCGCGTTTTCTGGGCCCATGAAAATCTTGAGCCAGCCCTACCCCCCCCCACAATTTACCCAAATGACCCCCTGTTTCCAATGCCTAACTATTATTATAAAGTAAATTATGATTGACCAGCTTAAGAAATAAGAATTGATGTTTTTGGCATTAAAATGGGCACTGTAGGTGTTTTCCTGTCCTCCTCTCACTGCCGACTTTGATTCCCCATTGACTTGCATTCGGTTTCGTGTTTCAGTCGGCCCCCGACTTTTCGAAATAATCAGCCGATTTCACCTGACCCGACTTTTGACAAAGTCGGGTTTCGCAAAACCCAACTCGATCCTTAAACAGTAAAAGTCGCTCTCAACTCTAGTGTTAATCAGTTTTAGTTCTAGCTTGGTGCTTTGCTTTGTTTTCTGTGTGTATAATTTGTGCAATACTAGGACATCTGGTTCTGCTAGTCTTAGTTTCTGTTTTCAGTTGGCATCTGCAGCCTTTTCTGTGTTTTCTATTAGGAGGTGACCCGTTTTTGTATCCAGTCCTTAGATCTCTTAGGGAACTCCTTCCCCCTATCTAAAGGCCTTCACTTGAGATTAACCTAGGATCGTCGGTGGGTCTATTCGCAAGGAATGGGTGGCACACTCCATCGTAGGGTATCAGTCTAGTCATAGTCCAGGGTCAGTTTTGCCCCTTCTACCCTAGTCCTGTGTTGCAGTTCTGTAACAGAAGCCACTAGGAGGCACCACAATCCTCATAAATAACTCAGTAACAGATAAGGATAAGTAGAATCTCTGTTACAAAAATGTGACTTAATACCTGTGTGAGTATTCCCACCTTCAGAGATTGCTCCAAATCTGATGCTGCTTATTTATTCAGTCTCAAACCCTCAGTGGCCAGATGTTACAGCAGAGTGGATGGGATTCCCATGTCCACTATGCACCTGAGGAACACCCACGGAAACTGACATGCAGCGCGTCTTGCAGGACCACAGTATGTTATTTTCTCTTGTGGAGACGCAAGCCTCTGCAAGAGAAATTACATCAATAAAATTTATTGAACGTGATAAATCTGCATCGTTCAGTGAACACTTGATTTCCCTACCTACATGCAGCGTTTTGGATGCAGCGAAAATACGCTGCATCCAAAGTGCTGCTGCATCCTGAAAGTGGGCACAAAGCCTATATGATTGTGGTGCTAAACCCTGTAAACAACCCAATGTACATTTCGGCATCTTCCTTCTTTTGGGGTTCAACCACACTAGTAAGTGGTAGGTGTCGAGTTCCCGCCTCTGCACAGGGGGAATCTCGAACCACCTCCACTGCGGTCTCCCATTCTTCTCCAGCCGCAGTGTAGCCTGCTCAGCGGAAACGTCGGTTCCAGTGTCTGGCTCAAGCTGATACTGGGCGACTGGTTACTACTGTTCTTCCAGGCTTTGCCTTTGTAGCCAGTACTGGCCAGCGGCGAGCAGACGTCTCTGGGACTAAGTCCTGCTTTTTCCTTTCTGAGCATGACCCATTCTCTTAAAGCGGTGTAGCGCTTTATGGGGTTCATTAACTATTATCGCCAGTTCTTCCTTAATTTCTCAACTTTGGTAGCTCCCTTGGTAGCCCTCACCAAGAAGGAAGCAAATCCCAAATTGTGATCTGAGGAGGTCTCCAAGGCCTTCACTTCTATTTAATCTCATTGTGCTAGCGCTTCCATCCTACATCGCCCCGATGTAGATAAGCCATTTATAATGGAGGTGGATGCCTCATCTGTTGGTGCTGGAGCAGTCCTCTTCCAAAAGGATGCTCAAGTTTGGAAGCATCCTTGCTTCTTCTTTTCCAAAACCTTCACACCAGTGGAGAGGAATTATTCCATCCAGGACAGGGAGTTGCTAGCAATGAAGTTGGCCTTCTCAGATTGGAGACATCTCTTGGAGGGGGCTCGCTTTCCCTTCCAAGTATTCACAGACCACAAGAATTTGGTTTATTTACAGACCGCCCAGCGGCTAAATTCTCACCAGGCCAGATGGTCCTTGTTCTTCTGTCTGTTCCATTTCACCCTCTTTTTCTTTCTGGGGAGAAGAACGTTCGTGCTTATGCTCTCTCTCGCTCCGTTGTATCATCTGAGGAGAAGGACGAGGAGCATCGGCTTATTGTCCCTTCCGAGAGCATGAGAACTGTGGCCCCAGTTTCGCTAGAGTCTGTGCCTCCGGGCAAGACTTTTGTACCATCCAGTTTGCATCCTGAGGTTCTCTCTTGGGCTCACTCATCTAGAGTAGGTGGACATTTCAGAACAAAAAGGACATCTGAGCTATTGGTGAGGACATATTGATGGCCGCATATGTCCCGTGACATCGCAGACTATGTTCGGGCATGTTTCTCCTGCACCAAGAACAAGTCTCCTCGTCAACAGCCAACTGGGTTGCTTCACCCCCTGCCGATGGCAGAGAGGCCCTGGGAGATGATCGGGATGGATTTTGTGGTGGGCTTACCCAAGTATCGTAGCTGTACCATTATTTGCGTGATCACCGACCATTTTTCCAAAATGATGCTCTTGGCGCCTCTTTCACAGCTACCTTCTGCACGGGCTCTGGTGGCGTTGTTTATCAAACTCATATTTCGCCTATATGGTATGCCAGACAAAATTGTCAGTGACCGAGGTCCCCAGTTTGCGTCTTGATTCTGGAGAGAGCTTTGTCGTCTACTCAGCATTGAGCTGAATCTCTCCTCAGCATATCATTCCGAGATGAATGGCTTGGTAGAGAGGGCCAACCAGACCCTGGTCAAACATATGGAACATTTTGTTTCTGCCAGGCAGGATTACAGGGCATCCTTGCTACCATGGGTGGAGTTTGCACTTAACAATGCCGTAACCAACTCCACCTGTCAGACTCCTTTCCTCCTTCCTCCTTAACTACGGCCAGCATCCACGGGTCCCTGTGCCTATGCCCGTGTCTTCTGCCGACTCCAGGGTGGCAGACTGGGCTGTGGAGGCATGAGACATTTGGGAACACACTCAGGATGCCATATGTGCCTCCAAGGAATGAATGAGGTCCTCCGCTGATGCACATCGGCCCCCTTCTCCGACCTTTGCTCCTGGGGACTTAGTGTGGCTCTCCGCCCGTAACATCAGGCTGCGAGCTGAACCCCCTAAGTTTGCACCTCACTACTTGGGTCCCTTTAAGGTCCTCGAACAGGTTAACCCTGTGGTATACTGTCTGGCCCTTCCTCCACACCTAGGTATCACCGACACCTTTCATGTGTCCCTCCTGAAGCCTGTGTACATGTCCCAGTTTTCCGAGTCATCTGCCGGGACATCGGGTTCGTCTTCGAACGATTACGAGGAGAATACTATTTTGGGGTGCAAGGTGGTATGTGGCAAAAAAAATTATTTGGTGGACTGGAAGGGTTATGGCCCAGAAGTCAGGTCCTGGGATCCTGCTGAGCACATTTGAGCTCCGCAGCTCATTGCTGCCTTCGAGCGTAGTGAGGTCCAAGTATGGGGGGCCCTAGGAGGGAGGTAATGTTAGATGTCGAGTTCCCGCCTCTGCACAAGGGAAATCTTGAACCACCTCTACTGCAGTCTCCCATTCTTCTCCAGCCGCAGTGGAGCCTGCTCAGTGGAGATGTCGGTCCCAGCGTCTGGCTCAGGCTGATACTGGGTGACTGGTTAATACTGTTCTTCCAGGCTCTGCCTTTGTAGCCAGTACTGGTCAGCGGCGAGCAGACATCTCTGGGACTAAGTCCTGCTTTTCCCCTTCTGACCATGACCAGGGTAAGACCTCTCATTCGAGGTTTGGGGTCACATGCTGAGATCCTGCAGCACCTCCCATTGGTCCTCTAGGAAGGTCCTGAAGTTGCTGAGGTACTGTAGCAGCTCCCATTGGTCCTCTAGGAAGGTCCTGAAGTTGCTGCAGCTATAAAAGGTTCGCATGGGCCGCACGGCCATGTGCTAGTATCAAACCAATGTCTATGAGCTCAGCGCCAGTGTGGTCATGTCTGGATCTGGTTAGGGTTTGGCTGAAATAAGCCCCTAGAATACCGGCACCTCCGGTGAGGAGTTTGTATGAGTGTATTCAGGGCCTTGGCTGAAATAAGGTGCTAGAATACCGGCACCTCCGGTGAGGAATTGTTTGTCTGTTTTCTCTGACTGCATGACCACAGTTTGCTCTGGTTGATAGCTGTGTACCTCTGTAAGGTTAACAGGGCAAAGCATCTTGTTCCTAGCGACTCTGTGGAGTTAACTTATACCGCCATATAGCGCCGCCATTTGCCAGCAGCAGGTTCCTCTCCTGCACGGTGGACTCTGGGTTGCGTACGCACCTAATAATACACATATATACTCGGTGCGTTCTGCCAACCCTAACAGTAAGGGCAACTATTTATATGCTATATTCACCAATCAGGTAGTACATACACCTGAGAGCTAATTTGCATTCCAAAAAGAGGCAGAGGATAGATTGCCTATTGTACCTTCATTATCATAAGTAACCCCCCCAAGTAAATTCACAATGATCATTATTGCCTACTATTCATTCAAGCCCAAATATATCATGTGATATGGCAGAGATCATGTGTGGCACACGTCATGCTGACAAGCAGCAGAGGTACATACCACGACCGCTTCAAAGAGGGAGGTCTGATCATACGGCCCAGCAAGCACCACCCATGTCACGCGGACATAATTTGGGGCGCATGACCAGAGCGCCAATCCATAGAGACGAGGCCATGGATGCACATACCCTGCCAGACGATGTGCGTGCATGCCAGATCTGCTGTAACCTGAGGGAAATAACCAAAGTTAAGGTATCTACTAGCAAAATGGAGAATAACATCCAAATAAAGGTTTATACATTGTTGGTGTCAATATACACTTCCCAAAATTATGACATAATGCATATGGAATCAATCAGATCAGCAACCTACAAAAATCATATTTGAAATACATATACTGTATATATGCATCAATACTCTAAACAATAAGACATTATTTCCCAAATTCGATCCCAAGATATAGAAAGGTTAGGGGTATATTCATA
This sequence comes from Ranitomeya imitator, assembly GCF_032444005.1. Taxonomy (NCBI): domain Eukaryota; kingdom Metazoa; phylum Chordata; class Amphibia; order Anura; family Dendrobatidae; genus Ranitomeya; species Ranitomeya imitator. The sequence continues at coordinate 76,044,813 of NC_091285.1, forward strand.
ATCATTACTCATAAATGATATAAATGTCCTTGGGGTATATTCATTTAAAGAAGTTATCCACTACAATAATTTTTTTTTTCATAAATCTTGCTATTATGTGCCAATGAAAACATCCACTGTGTTTATTTTAGCAATATTACCTTTTATCATGCTGTAGCAGCACATCTTCAGTGCTGGATCCAGCTCTCATGGGGTTAATCGACAACTTCCTTTCTCCTGAGTTATTGTGCTCTAATACTACAAGTTCCATGATGCATTGCATTGGCCACTAAGCTCGAACCTACCACACCCACTCCAAAACACACCCAAACCCCTCCCTCCTCTCTCTTCAAAAAGATTTGTGATGTCATTTCTGTCCAACCTCCTCTTTTGCATTTGTCCAACCCACACTCCATAACACACAGATAGATAGATAACAGATAGATATGCATCTATATATCTATGTCTATTTCCATAGATATGTCCATATCCATGTTTCTAAACGCCTTCAACCCTGGATCTTTTTTCGTTTATCGCTCCTCTTCTTTCCAGAGCCATAATTTTTCCATTAATATGGCCATGTGAGGGCTTATCTTTTGCGGGACAAGTTCTACTGTTGAACGACACCATTGGTTTTACCATGTCGTGTAACAGAAAATGTGAAAAAAATTCAAAGTGCAATGAAATTGCAAAAAAAGTGCAAATCCCACACTTGTTTTTGCTTGGCTTTTTTGCTAGGTTCACTAAATGCTAAGGCTGTTTGCACACGTTGTGGATTTGATTCCAGATCCGCAGGGTTTTTTGCTGCACAGAATTGCATCAAATCCACAGTGTAGTGCAAAACAACCAATGTAAGTCCATGGGAGCCGCAGACTTGTTGTGCACATGCTGCGGAAAAAGCAGCACGGAAACACAGCTTTTTTTTCCCACAGCATGTCACTTTTGTGCTGAACTGCAGTGTTTCTCCACCCTTAGACTTTCATTGAGTCGGGCACATCTGCAGCAAAACCGCAGATGTAAAAAAGATCTGCAGTTTTGCTGAGGATGTGGATCTGAGAAACGCTGCATTTCAGGAGGAGGGAAGTGTGTGGGCGGTGACTCTGTGCATGTATGTGTGTGCGGGCGGGGTCTGCGGGCTGTTCGGATGTGTGCGGGACTGTTTGGATGTGTGCGGGCGGGGTCTGTGGGCTGTTTGGATGTGTGTGGGTGTGTGCGGGACTGTTCGGATGTGTGCAGCGCTGTGCGGGACTGTTCGGGTGTGTGCGGGGCTGTGCGGGTGTGTGCCTGGCTGTTCTGGTGTGTGCGGGACTGTTCGGCTGTGTGTGGGGCTGTGCGGGTGTGTGCGGGACTGTTCGGATGTGTTCGGGTGTGTGCGGGGCTGTTCGGGTGTGTGCGGGGCTGTGTGGGGGTCTTTTGCGGTGAGTGTGCAGGCATCATCCGATGGGACTACAAGTACGCAGCATCCAATCTGCAGCTACAGTAATTCGGATGTAATCCGGACAGTGGACACGCACCCTACACCATACATCTATCAATAGATATGTCTATCCAGATATATCTATAGATAGATATATGAATAGATAGATGTATGCATCTATAGATCTATCTATATGTAGATCTGTCTATCCATTTCATGTATCATCTATCTGTCTATCTGTGTGTAATTGAGTGTGGGTTAGACAAATGTAAAAGAGGAGGTTGGACAATAATGACATCACAAATCTTTTTTTGTTCAATAATACATATTTATTTAGCTTTCAAAAATGCATGCAAAAATGCACAAAAACTGTGCAAAAACCGCACCAAAAAAATAAAAAAATGAATCAAAACCGCGCAAAAACGCCTCCAAAAACTGCATCAAAAACGCATCAAAACCACCAAAAACTGCATCAAAACCACAGCAAAAACTGCATCAAAAACGCATAAAAACCACACCAAAAACTGCATCAAAACTGCACCAAAAACTGCATCAAAACCACACCAAAAACTACATCAAAACTGCACCAAAAACTGCATCAAAATCGCATCAAATACTGCATCAAAACTGCACCAAAAACTGCATCAAAACCACACCAAAAACTGCATCAAAACCGCACAAAAAACTGCATCCAAACTGCAACAAAAACTGCATCAAAACTACACCAAATACTGCATCAAAACTGCACCATAAACTGCAAAAAAATGCATCAAAACTGCACCAAAAACTGCACCAAAACCACACTAAAAATGCATCAAAACCGCACCAAAAATGCATCAAAACCGCACCAAAAAATGCATAAAAACTGCACCAAGAGGTGCATCAAAAACTGCATCAAAACCGCACCAAGGACTGCATCAAAACTGCACCAAAAACTGCATCAAAACCGAACCAAAAACTGCACCAAAACTGCACCAAAACCACAGCAAAAACTGCATCAAAAACTGCATCAAAACTGCACCAAGAACTGCATCAAAATCTGCATCACACCCGCATCAAAACCGCACCAAAAACTGCATCAAAACTGCACTAAAAACTGTGTTAAAACTTCACCAAAAACTGCATAAAAAAGGCATCAAAAACCTGAATCAAAACACACAAAAAACGCACCAAATACTGCAGCAAAAACTAAATCAAAACCACACCAAAAACCGCACCAAGAACTGCATCAAAGCCGCGCAAAAAACGTGAAAAAAATGCATAATAAATGCAGCTGTGTTTTCTGCAAGGAGATGCAGATTTTGTGCAGAAAATTCTGCACCCAAATCAGCAACGTGTTCACACAGCATAAAACTGACCTACCATTATGATTCTCCAGGTGATTTCGAGTTCATAGACCCCAAATATGTCTAGGTTATTTTTTTATCTACGTGGTGAAAAAAAATTCCAAACTTTGCTAAAAAAAATAAAATAATTGCACCATTTACTGATACCCGTAGCGTCTATATTTTATTTTCTGAGATATCGGGTTGGTTGAGGGCTAATTTTTTGCGTGCCGAGCTGACGTTTTTAATGGTACCACTATTGTGCAGATACGTTCTTTTGATGTTGCGGCGACTAAAAAAACATAATTTGGGCTTTTGATTTTTTTTCTCACTATGCCGTTTAGCGATCATGTAAATTTTTTTGTTGAATTGAAAACAGCTGACATGATGCGGCTTTGAAGTGGGCTCACCGCCGAAGCCCACCTCAAAGCTGGGAATACTGCCAGCTGACGTAGTATTCCGTCACCTGGCAGAAAGGGGTTAATGAACAATATGTTTCAATTAAAAAAAAAAATAAATGACGTGGGCTCCCACGCAATTTTCTGCACCAGAGGGGGAAAGCTGACGGCCGGGGGCCAATATTTGTAGCCTGGGAAGGGGGTAATATCCATGGCCCCTCTCTAGGCTATGAATATCAGCCTGCAGCTGTCTGTGTAGCCTTTACTGGCTATTAAAATAGGGTGACCCCCCAAAAATTACGAGGGGTCCCCCTATATTTTATAGCTAGAAAGGCTACGCAGACAGCTGCGGGCTGATATTCATAGCCTAGAGAGGGGCCATGTATAATCCTTGCTATGTCTCTAAAAAGAGTCAACTTATTTAGCACACTGTTGTAAGTGCTTTGATTTTATTATTTAATATGTGATTAGCTTTTCTATTTCTTAACTATTTTTATATTGTGTAAGTCCTTTATTGTTATGTTAGAAGTGGATATGGAGATAAAATGTTGGAAATGTGGGTTTTCTCTGGGGTGGGGTTTGTATTTGTATGTTTAGCATTTGAGTACATAAAAAAAAAAAACTATTTGATATAAAAAATTACCACTAAAAAAGCTGGTACTTTTCTTGCAAAAAATGCATCAAATATCTATTTCAGAAACTTTGCTGTTTAGCAAATTGATGATTTTCTTAACACGTGCATGAGTCATATTATTTATTGTTTTCCATTATGGTTAAAAACAAAACAGAAAATTTTACATATATTATACTTTACATCGGTTCTAATCTTTACATAATTTTGCTATGCAGCAGTTTTATAAATGTTCAATTTTTATGGCTGTCATAAAGTTACATGAGGAAATCATCAAGCATTTCTTCTCATCCTTGATTTTCTTGTGAAATCCGTATGTCTTATAGACTTTTGATGTATATTGCTGCTTTCTACATAATGAAATATATGCTTCTATAAATTGCAGCCCCAAGAAATACTGTAGGTGATGTGCTCTGTGTGAAGGTACTTACTAACTTAATAAATCAAGAGTTTATTGTTCTATCTGATGACTATAGAAATAGTACTCTCCCCAAAAAATGCGAGATAAGGGCTATTATCTTTCACCAAAAGGACCTTAACCCCTTAGTGACAGAGCCAATTTGGTACTTAATGACCGAGCGAATTTTTGCAATTCTGACCACTGTCACTTTATGAGGTTATAACTCTGGAACGCTTCAACGGATCCCGCTGATTCTGAGACTGTTTTTTCATGACATACTGTACTTCATGTTAGTGGTAACATTTCTTCGATATTACTTGCGATTATTTCTGAAAAAAACGGAAATATGGCGAAAATTTTAAAAATTTTGCAATTTTCAAACTTTGTATTTTTATGCCCTTAAATCAGGAGATATGTCATAAAAAATAGTTAATAAATAACATTTCCCACATGTCTACTTTACATCAGCACAATTTTGGAAACAAAATTTTTTTTGTTAGGGAGTTATAAGGGTTAAAATTTGACCAGCAATTTCTCATTTTTACAGCACCTTTTTTTTAGGGACCACATCACATTTGAAGTCATTTTGAGGGGTCTATATGATAGAAAATAACTAAGTGTGACACCATTCTAAAAACTACACCCCTCAAGGTTCTCAAAACCACATTCAAGAAGTTTATTAACCCTTTACGTGCTTCACAGGAACTGAAACGATGTGGAAGGAAAAAATGAACATTTAACTTTTTTTTGCAAACATTTTAATTCAGAACCATTTTTTTTATTTTCACAAGTGTAAAAACAGAAATGCAACCATAAATTTTGTTATGCAATTTCTCCTGAATACGCCAATACCCCAAATGTGGGGGTAAACCACTGTTTGGGCGCACCGCAGAGCTTGGAAGTGAAGGAGCGCCGTTTGACTTTTTCAATGCAGAATTGGCTGGAATTGAGATCGGACGCCATGTCACGTTTAGAGAGCCCCTGATGTGCCTAAACAGTGGAAACCTCCCACAAGTGACACCATTTTGTAAACTAGACCCCTTAAGGAACTTATCTAGATGTGTGGTGAGCACTTTGAACCCCCAAGAGCTTCACAGAAGTTTATAACGTAGAGCCGTGAAAATAACAAATCGCATTTGTTACACAAAAATCATATTTTTGCCCACAAATTCTTATTTTCACAAGGGTAACAGGAGAAATTAGACCACAAAAGTTGTTGAGCGATTTCTCCTGAATACGTCGATACCCCATATGTGAGGGTAAACCACTGTTTGGGCACACCACAGAGCTTGGAAGTGAAGGAGCGCCGTTTTACTTTTTCAATGTAGAATTGGCAGGAATTGAGATTGGACGCCATGTCGCGTTTGGAGAGCCCCTGATGTGCCTAAACAGTGGAAACCCCCCAAAAGTGACACCATTTTGGAAACTAGACCCCTTAAGGAACTTATCTAGATGTGTGGTGAGCACTTTGAACCCCCATGTGCTTCACAGAAGTTTATAACGTTGAGCCGTGAAAATAAAAAATCACATTTTTTCTACAAAAATGATTTTTTGCCCCCAAATTTTTATTTTCACAAGGGTAACAGAAGAAATTAGACCACAAAAGTTGTAGTGCAATTTCTCCTGAGTACGTCGATACCCAATATGTGGGGGTAAACCACTGTTTGGGCGCACTGCAGAGCTTGGAAGAGAAGGAGTGCCGTTTTACTTTTTCAATGTAGAATTGTCTGGAATTGAGATCGAAACCATGTCGCGTTTGGAGAGCCCCTGATGTGCCTAAATAGTGGAAACCCCCCACAAGTGACACCATTTTGGAAACTAGACCCCTTAAGGAACTTATCTAGATGTGTGGTGAGCATTTTGAACCCCCATGTGCTTCACAGAAGTTTAGAATGCAGAGTCGTGAAAATAAAAAATATTTTTTTTCCACAAAAAAGATATTGTAGCCCCCAAGTTTTTATTTTCACAAGGGAAACAGGAGAAATTGGACCACAATAGTTGTTGTCCAATTTATCCCGAGTATGCTGATGCCCCATATGTGGGGGTAAACCACTGTTTGGGTGCACGGCAGAGCTCGGAAGGGAAGGAGCGCTGTTCTGGAATGCAGACTTAGATAGAATGGTCTGTGGGCATTATGTTGCGTTTGCAGAGTCCCTGATGTACCTAAACAGTAGTAACCCCCCACAAGTGACCCCATTTTGGAAACTAGACCCCCCCCAAGGAACTTATCTAGATGTGTGGTGAGAACTTTGAATGCCCAAGTGCTTCACAGAAGTTTAGAATGCAGAGTCGTGAAAATAAAAAATATTTTTTTCCACAAAAAAGATAATGTAGCCCCCAAGTTTTTATTTTCACAAGGGTAACAGGAGAAATTGGACCACAATAGTTGTTGTCCAATTTATCCCGAGTACACTGATGTGCCATATGTGGGGGTAAACCACTGTTTGGGCGCACGACAGAGCTCGGAAGGGAAGGAGCGCTGTTTTGGAATGCAGACTTTGATAGAATGGTCTGTGGGCGTTATGTTGCGATTGCAGAGCCCCTGATGTGCCTAAACAGTAGTAACCCCCCACAAGTGACCACATTTTGGAAACTAGACCCCCCAAGGAACTTATCTAGATGTGTGGTGAGAACTTTGAATGCCCAAGTGCTTCACAGAAGTTTAGAATGCAGAGTCGTGAAAATAAAAAATATTTTTTTCCACAAAAAAGATAATGTAGCCCCCCAAGTTTTTATTTTCACAAGGGTAACAGGAGAAATTGGACCGCAATAGTTGTTGTCCAATTTATCCCGAGTATGCTGATGCCCCATATGTGGGGGTAAACCACTGTTTGGGTGCACGGCAGAGCTCGGAAGGGAAGGAGCGCTGTTCTGGAATGCAGACTTAGATAGAATGGTCTGTGGGCATTATGTTGCGTTTGCAGAGTCCCTGATGTACCTAAACAGTAGTAACCCCCCACAAGTGACCCCATTTTGGAAACTAGACCCCCCCCAAGGAACTTATCTAGATGTGTGGTGAGAACTTTGAATGCCCAAGTGCTTCACAGAAGTTTAGAATGCAGAGTCGTGAAAATAAAAAAATATTTTTTTTCACAAAAAAGATATTGTAGCCCCCAATTTTTATTTTCACAAGGGAAACAGGAGAAATTGGACCACAATAGTTGTTGTCCAATTTATCCCGAGTACACTGATGTGCCATATGTGGGGGTAAACCACTGTGTGGGCGCACAGCAGAGCTCGGAAGGGAAGGAGCGCTGTTTTGGAATGCAGACTTTGATAGAATGGTCTGTGGGCGTTATGTTGCGATTGCAGAGCCCCTGATGTGCCTAAACAGTAGTAACCCCCCACAAGTGACCACATTTTGGAAACTAGACCCCCCAAGGAACTTATCTAGATGTGTGGTGAGCACTTTGAATGCCCAAGTGCTTCACAGAAGTTTAGAATGCAGAGTCGTGAAAATAAAAAATATTTTTTTCCACAAAAAAGATAATGTAGCCCCCAAGTTTTTATTTTCACAAGGGTAACAGGAGAAATTGGACCCCAATAGTTGTTGTCCAATTTATCCCGAGTACGCTGATGCCCCATATGTGGGGGTAACCCACTGTTTGGGCGCACGGCAGAGCTCAGAAGGGAGGGAGCACCATTTGACTTTTTGAGCGCAAAATTGGCTGTCGTGTTTCGAGACCCCCTGATGTAACTAAACAGTGGAAACCCCCCAATTCTAGCTCCAACCCTAACCCCAACACACCCCTAACCCTAATCCCAACCAGATCCATAATCCTAATCACTAACCCTAACGATAATCACAACCCTTACCCCAAAACAACCCTAATGTGAACCCTAACCATAATCCTAATCAAAACCCTAAATCCAACACACCCCTAATCCTAATCTCAACCCTAACCTCAAACCTAACCCTAATCCCAATACACCCCTAATCACAACCCTAACCTTAACCCTAATCCCAAACCTAACCCTAATCCCAAGCGTAACCCTAATGCCAACCCTAACCCTAATACCAACCCTAATCCAAACCCTAACCCTAATCCCAACTCTAACCCTAACTTTAGCCCCAACCCTAGCCCTAACTTTAGCCCCAACCCTAACCCTAGCCCTAAGGCTACTTTCACACTTGCGTCGTTTGGCATCCGTCGCAATCCGTCGTTTTGGACAAAAAAACGGATCCTCCAAATGTGCCCGCAGGATGCGTTTTTTTGCCCATAGACTTGTATTGCCGACGGATCGTGACGGATGGCCACACGTCGCGTCCGTCATGCACTGGATCAGTTGTGTTTTGGCGCGCCCGCCAATTCTGACCGCACATGCGTGGCCATAACTCCACCCCCTCCTCCCCAGGACATAGATTGGGCAGCGGATGCGTTGAAAAACTACATCCGCTGCCCACGTTGTGCACAATTTTCACGACGTGCGTCGGTATGTTGGGCCGACGCATTGCGACGGCCCTGTACCGACGTAGGTGTGAAAGAACCCTAACTCTGAATTTTGCCCCAACCCTAACCCTAAATTTAGCCCCAACCCTAACCCTAGCCCTAACCCTAACCCTAGCCCTAACCCTAGCCCTAACCCTAGCTCTAACCCTAGCCCTAACCCTAACCCTAGCCCTAACCCTAGCCCTAACCCTAGCCCTAACCCTAACCCTAGCCCTAACCCTAACCCTAGCCCTAACCCTAGCCCTAACCCTAACCCTAGCCCTAACCCTAACCCTAGCCCTAACCCTAGCCCTATCCCTAACCCTAACCCTAATTTTAGCCCCAACTGCTCTTCTCCTGTCGGCTGGCAGATGGCGATAGATGGCGGGCGCACTGCGCATGCGCCCGCCATTTTCTTTTCCCCGGCAGCCAGGAGGAGCAGCAGGAGGATCCAGGGACACCGGTGAGTATGATAGAGTCCCCGAATCCCCCTATTTCTCTGTCCTCTGATGTGCGATCACATCAGAGGACAGAGAATTACACTTTGATTTTTTTTTTTTTTTTGTGGTCGCCGGTAAACAGTTAATTACCGGCGATCACAAAACAGGGGTCGGTAAAACCGACCCCGATCATGTTCTTTGGGGTCTCGGCTACCCCCGGCAGCCGAGACCCCATAGATCCTCCCGGTGCCGGCCGGCGGGCGCACTGCGCATGCGCCCGCCATTTTGAAGATGGCGGCGCCCACCGGGAGCCACGAGGAGCACCGGGGGAGATAGGTGAGTATCGGGGGGCTGCCTGGGACCCCTTTTCTCTCTCCTCTGATGTGCGATCACATCGGAGGACAGAGAAATTAAAAAGAGATTGCGTTTTGGTTTTTTTTGCGATCGCCGGTAAATGGTTAATTACCGGCGATCGCAAATGCGGGATCGGTAAAAAAAACCCCGAATCATGTTCTCTGGGGTCTCGGCTACCCCCGGCAGCCGAGACCTCGGAGAAAATCCGACTCTGGGGGGCGCGATTCACTTTTTCCACAGCGCCGTTAATTAACGGCGCTGTGGTTTAAGTACCCTTAGCGGCCGCCGTTAAAAGGCGTATCGGCGGTCGCTAAGGGGTTAATCTGATTACAAAAATATTGAATAGAAGATGTGAACAAATTAATTTATCTGAATTAATTATTGTTTTATCAATCTAAAAACCTGCAAATCTTGATGTTGGTAATGCCACTGAGGTGATTTACCTGGACTTTGCAAAGACATTTGATACTGTACCACATAACAGCCTTGGGTCCCCTTCATATGTCAGTGTCTCCAGTATGTGTGGTGACAGTTTTCACAAGTAATGGAGACACACACATAGACCCATTCAAATCTATGGGTCTGCCACATGCCAGTGTGTTTTCATGGACCTTGTGTCTGTGTGGAAAACATGTTGACTTGTTCGTTTTTTGCCAGCAGCATGATCTGCAATACGCTCCACACACGTGCACACTGATGACACACAAATAACATCCATGTGTCATCAGTGTGACTAATATTGGCATCTTGGAAAAGCAGTACAGGTATCGATGTTCTAAGGCACTAGCTGCAATCAGCATGACTAGGCGATGCTGATGAGAGCTGGAGTTAGCTCATGCCATCACTGCATATTAAATAAATAAAGAATGGAATGGAATCTCTTTAGAGGGAAGTGCCTCAGATTGTACATGTATATATTGTGGCAGTTCAACTCAAGTGGCTGTATACGGAGGTAGGAAAAATAGGAACACCATCTCTCTAAATCTTTGGTTGGTTTATTATAACATGGTTTAAACTAACACGAGGGAAAATAAACTCAGCCTTTCAGGCTAAAACAGGGAAACAACAAAGAAGAACAAAAATTCTGCAACACAATCAATACTTAGCAAGTGGCACCCCGCTCTGGAGCACCCCAGGCTCAGTCTATGCTCGACAAGGCACAAAGCCACTGTAGACTCCTCTCTCCAGTCTTGCTGAACACAGACTGCCTGTAGAGCTCATTTACTTAAACCCCAGACCATGTGACTCTTTCCATCATGTGACTGAACAAATGATCATGACATCACACAGGTCCTGGCAGCTCTGCAGATGGAGATAAAGTGGACAGCTTCCCATCCGCTCTATGAAGGTCTACAGGAACCCAGCCCATTATGCAACTTTAGCTTAACCTTCACAACATGTAGTGTGCTGGAGGAAAATTCTCTGGTTTCATATCACTGACATCATTAACCGCAGTGACACATATCTCCCCTCTATTACCTTACCAGTGACTCTGTCACATTCCCCCCCCCCGCTCTGCCCAAAGCCTGGGGTTTTGCACATTCACTCGCTAAGCAGAGAAGTCTGGACAGGGCATCTGCATTCCCATTCAACTTTCCTGGCCTATGCTCAACGTGAAAAGTGAAATCTTGGAGGCCTAAGAACCATTTAGTCACCCTAACATTTTTACCCTTCCTTTCCCTCATCCACCTCAGAGGGGCATGGTCAGATACCAGCTTAAACCTATGGCCTAGCAGGTAGTACCTCAGGGTATCTACAGCCCATTTTATGTCCAATTACTCCTTCTAGACAATAGCATAGTTTCTCTCACATGAAGAGAGCTTCCGGCTCAGATACAGGATGGGATGCTCCACTCTATTCACTTCCTGAGACAGCATGGCTCCCAGGTCGACTTCTGACGCATCTGCCTAGACCACGAACTGCTTACTGAAGTCTGGTGCGACCAGAACTAGATGTTTACACAGAGCCTATTTCATCTCCTGGAATGCCATCTCAGTCTCAGCAGACCATTTAATCAACGTTGATCTTGTGCCTTGAAGGAGGTCCATCAACGGCGCAGCAATCATGGTGAACCTTGAAACAATCCGCCCGTAGTAACCCACAAATCCAAGAAACGCTTACATTTGGAGACCTCATTCAGTTTGCGGTAATTGTTACAAAATTGCCACTCACAGTCTGGCTTCGGCACGATGACAATGGGACTCGACCATCCACTTTCTGACTCATCAATTACCCCAATGTCTAACATCTTTACCTCACTGGCTATTACCTCCCAACATTTTTCAGGAATTCAATAGGGCCTGAGGTTCACCCTTAGTTGTGGCTCTGTCAACACGTGATGCTGGACCACTTGCGTATGCCCTGGCAACTCTGTGAGCAGGTCATGGTTCTGCTGCAACAGTTCCTGATATTGTTGTTTCTGAGCCAGCGTGAGAGTCTCTGCAATGGTGTCATTGTCCACTGTGGCTTTGCGACCTGCTCCCAGGCAAGGGGTTTCGAGCGATTCCTGATCTCGCCATGGCTTGAACAAGTTCACATGGTATATTTGTTCAGCTTCCTTTGGCCCTGCTGGTGTACCCTGTAATTCACCGCACTCAGTTTCTCCATCACCTAATTTGGGCCTTGCCACTTGGCTAGGAACTTGCTCTCCACCATGGGGATAAGCACTAGCACATGGTCCCCGGGCTGAAATTGCCTCACTCTTGCCGAATGGTTATACATCCATGCCTGTGCCTCCTGTGCCTGCAGAAGATGCTTCTTCACGATTGGCATCACTTTCACCATCCTCTACTGTAACTGGGTGGCATGCTCTAAGATGCTCTGGTGTGGCGTGACCTCGGCTTTCCAGATTTCCTCGGCAATGTCCAGGAGCCCTCACAGATGTTGACTATACAGGATCTCGCATGGTGAGAAGCCAGTAGAAGCTGTGGAACTTCTCTGGTTGAGAAGAGCAGGAATGGAAGCAGATAGTCCCAGTCTCGACCATTCTTCTCAATGATTTTCTTGAGCATTGCCTTCAAGGTCTTATTGAAGCGCTCTACTAGGCCATCTGTCTGTAAGGGAAGACTGAGGTTCGCAGATAGGCAATCTGAAGGACCTTACACAACTCCCTCATTACCTTGCTCATGAAAGGGGTTCCCTGGTCTGTCAAAATCTCTTTCGGCAGACCCGTCTGTGCAAAAATATGAACAAGTTCCAAGGCGATACTCTTGGCCGAGGAGTTTCTTAGTATTACTGCCTCAGGGTATCGGGTCACATAGTCCATGACCACTAAGATATATTGGTGCCCTGGTGCAGATTTAACTAGAGGACCCACTAAATCCATGATAATCCTTTCAAATGTAACCTCTATCACCGGTAATGGAACTAGTTGATTTCAGAAGTGAGTAGAGGGAGCAGCTATCTGACAGGTGGGGCAGGACCTACAATAATTTATGATCTCCCGGTAACACCCTGGCCAATAGAACCTCTGCATTATGCTTTCCTGTGATTCCTCTACCCCCAGATGTCCTCTCAAAACATGTGAATAAGCCATGTCTTAAACCCTCCACTGGTAGGGGCCTGGAACCAAGAGCTGCTCCACAATGTTTCCTTCCCTTTGTGTGGTCACCCTAAACAGTAACTTGCCATTAACGGCGAAGTGTGGAAACCTGGTGAGGAACCAAATTAACACGATGAGAGGATGGGTAGAGGCAGGGCAAGGGGTGAGAATAGATGATCCCTGACACAGGAAATACAGGGGCAGGAGAGATTTAATTGCCATGGGATTTGTCAATGGGAGTGAGAGCCCTGAACACTATGGATATGGATGTCCTGAGAAGTAAACTTGGGCACATTACACAACATGCTGAGATAGGGTTCAGAACTCAACTTGAAGTAAATCATGTGTTAGGCCCCTGCTTGTACTGGATTCCTCTACTGGAAAAAACAGTATTGGTGAGATCCTTAGTTAATGTCTGTGTGACATCCTTGTGTATGTATGTGACATCCGTGACACATTCGTGTGTCCGTGTGCTTTCCATGTGCTGTAACAGCCAACTGTCATGCAAGCACTGTTCGTAGTCACCAGGATCTCAAAAATAGCTACCATGAAGATTCATGGTTCAAGCTACTCCATTTCACAGAGCCCAGAAGTTATCCTGGCCTTCATCCTTTAACGTCTATGCAGGCATCTGAACTTACACAGGGGTCCCTGGAGAGAGGTCACAAAGTTAGCTGCTTTTCAGCAGTGCAAGCTGGCATGCAGGATTGCCAGGTAGCCTGGTCAGATCCAGGAGGTCATGTCAGGGACAAAATAGTGAAGATGGCAGTTAGTAAAAAATCAAGCCGAGGTCAAATAACAGGAAAATCAGAACAGCAACAGGAACATACCACAGAAATATACACCAGGATAGCAACACTATTGACTGGCAGTGGGTACTGGCTCTCAATGGTTTATATAGAAGAACCACATACTGTGCTAACAGCAGAAAGAAACCAAATTAACAAGACTATGGACAAGGTTATGGACTGGCCAGAGTCACAAGTCCAAAGAATAAAAAGAGGAATGGTGCTATCAAGTCTCAAGCTCAACAACCACTACCTAGTGGCCAAATCAGAACCTGACACAGATGTTACACCTCTCTGGTGCATCGCTTTGCCTGGTTCTTTTATATTAAATGTTCCTTATTCATCTTCATTTTGTGCCAGTATTTCTGGTACCTAGAAGACTTCTAACATCACAGCACAAGGCTTTACATCACAACATCAAAACAAATAATCATGATTATTTCATACTGTCCAACTTGCTAGCTAGATATCGGGTGATGCAAATCATGATTGCTTGGCACTGAGTGAAAATGCCCAAAGCATACATCACACGTCAGAGGAAAGAAGAGGATGGAATGGAGGCAGTGGAGTGTGTAGGAGGCAGGACATTAAAGCAGAAAGGTGAGTATGATTTTTTTTTTTTAAATACCTTTTTCAGCCCTCAACACTTTAGTAAAATAGCAGCTAAGGGAATCCCATTTTTCTGAATTTGCATGAAGCCAATATAAAAAAAAATCAAAATCAAAAGAATCGTATTTAAAAAGAAATTAGAGGTGACTTCATCTTGAACAAATCTGTTTGTATGTAGAAACTATGATATTATTTTCTATAATCAATTATTAAAAATTAATTAAAAGTTACATTTTAGAAATACTTTATCAGTGATCCTTTGGGAATGAAGCTAGTCTGATTAGTTGTGATATTTTCACTATACAGTATACAGTATATCCTAAAATGGCTATCAATTATCAATTAGACATTATTTTGGAATGAGGGATTATATTGTTCCTGTAGTCTTCTATTTAATGAAAGACCTGGCCCTGACTGATCATACATTGATCACCTGCCCTAAAGAATTTAAATTCCTGAAAAGTATAATTTAAAGAAAATAATACTGCTTTTCTCTTACATGTGACCTCAAATTTGATAGTTGCTAAAGATTATTAATATAAAGATTTAAAAGAACTTGGTGGAATTATACTTAATCTTAACATCTTGTCATTATTATACTGTGTATGTTGAAGAGAAAGATTGAGCATTGTCTTTGAACAGTCATATTAATAGGTAGAGTAGCAATTTATTTTAAAAGTCATCATATCCTCTTCAAGGGCAATTCTGTCTTTGGCAGCCAAATTCCTTCTCCTGCAAGATTCTTATCTTTAATAGCCTTTGATCTCTTTGGTTTTGTTTAAGCAACATTTTCACTGAGACGTCATTGAACAGGTGTTTCTTCCTGTAATTTTGCACAAGTCTCATCACAGTCAATAACAAGATAATTGAAATTCAACAGATCAATATGGTTATTTTTATTGATGAGCCTTATCTTGTTTATACAAACATGTCTTCATTTACCTGTTTTTCCTTTTTTTTTTCAAAAGTCTTTTGTAACCTTCCCTAGTTATTGATCAAAGTTATTTTCCCCCATAATTAATAAGAATGTTATCTGTCAGATTGATTGTTTTTTTTCCATGTTTCAACGTGAATCTACAATCAAAGCTGAAGACAACATAAAAAAAATTTGGGGTATTAAAAATACTGCAGCTGTTGATTATGAACAAAATTAAAAGTTTATATGAAGGAACAACTTAAGAAATCTTTAATATTCTTTGAAGGTTGAGTCCACTCATTCTCTTAAAGGGAAACTGTCACTTGAAAAAAGACTTTTACCTGCAGATATGGAGTTAATTTGCAAGTTAATACCGTTGTGAGCCTGCCCGGAGCCTGCACTTAGACCCACACTACCGAGAGGAAATTAACTTTCTTCCCCCAGGCAGCATTCTGCTTCCTGACACAGAGGTGGTGCCAGCACGGAATCAGTGAGAAAGTGCCAGCGCCTCCGGCACTAACTGACAGCCTACCCTAATTCTGAGCCAATGTCAGTCAATGGGAGGCAATTTTACCTCTTCTGCTCTCCTTTCACAATGAGTCCACTCATTCTCTTAAAGAGAAATGGTCACCTGAAAAAAATACTTTTAACCTGCCGATATGGAGTTTATTTGCAGGTTAATACCACTGTGAGCCTGCCCGGAGCCTGCACTTAGACCCACACTAACGAGAGGAAATTAACTTTATTCCCCCAGGCAGCATTCTGCTTTCAGACACAGAGGAGGCACCAGCACAGGATCAGTGAGAAAGTGTCAGCGCCTCCGGCACTATCTGACAGCCTACCCTAATGCTGAGCCACTGTCAGTCAATGGGGGGCAAGATTGCACAAATCGGTGACTGAACCCACACCAACGCCACCCCCGTGACTAAAATCGAATAGCTGCTGGGGTGAAGAAAGTTAATTTCTTACCAGGGACTAAGTGCGGGCGTGGGGCAGGATCACAACACTATTAACCTGCAGATTAACCCTATATCTGCAGGTTAATAGTGTTTTTACAAGTGAGATATTACCTTTAATAACCTTTGTCACGCTCTTCTGCACTAACTCTTGTTTACCTATGACTTTCTTATAGCTAAAGCCCAAGATTGTGCACCGTATTCTAAGGTCAAATTCACATTTGCAGCCAGACTTCTGTCCATGAAAAAATTAACATCACTCCAACCAATGCTCTTCAATAAGGCATTGCAGTTGAGTAATTTTTTTCATAGACTGAATCTACCCCTGAACAAATTTGCAGTGTGCAATAGACTCTTTTGTGTGCTGAATGAGACTTGCCCTTTAAAGTATATGTGCGCCTCAAAAAAATTGGATTCCCTACAGAACGACTATATAGCTTGTGATGTTTATGGATATATTGCAATTTTTTAACATCGGAAACAGTTTTTTGGTCTTGTAAATATGTAATACCTGCTGCTTTATAAAATGGATTGCATATGAATTGTATACATATTTCAAATGAGACAAAAATCATCTGTTTTCTGGATGAAGATCAGACATTTTTCTTATGCAGCAGTGTGAAGTTAGCCTAAGTGCGGCCTGAATAATGACCTGAATAAAGGGAAAACTATGTTCGTACAGTGAACCTCTTTTAATAGTGGGTGGTAGCTTTTTGATAATGGTCACTGAAGTGGAGTTTTGTGTCCACCCAAGGGTGGACATACCGTTGGTGCTACCTTTGCAGCATCACAAAGGCCCAAGAGATGAGGGAGCACACTTTCAACTCTGATGAAGGTAAAATTGTACATTATGATGAGCTATTGGATAGCATAAGGCCCAACTATTGTTTTTGCACAAGGGATATTTGTCACAGGGGCACTGTTGATAGTCGAATGGCAGCTTTAAAGATGGCTACCATGAGCAGGCTTGCTGCAAGCTACTCCATTTTGAGGAATACAGAGCGTTCCCTGACATTCACACCCTAACCCCTTAATGATCTCCAATAAGTATTTTTACTGACCTGAGATATAAGTGAATAGAACCCCCATACAGGTGACAGTGCAAAAGCTGTTGGGGGTTCACTATAGCTGACAACTTGCTGCATTAGCCATGATCAGTGTTGGCGCCGTTCATAACTGTTCAACCCCTTAGATGTTGTTGTGAAAAGTGACTACATCATATAAACAGTTAACAGAGTGCGGTAGCTCTCTCTTTATCCCCATTGTTAACCTGAGATCATGATTGTGTGGTCCTGATGTTTGCCATGGCAGTTCACAGACAAATAATGGCCTTAGAGTCTGCCGTCTATAGTGACCTGTTCAGACGTTAGCGACATTTAGGTGGTAAAAAGACACTTTTTCATTCTTGTCATGTCACTTTGCATTAATTCCTGAAAATCACCTGAAGGGTTAATAAACTACCTGACTGCAGTTTTCAATATGTCAGGGGCACTGTTTTTAAAATGGTATCACGTTTGGGGGGTTTCCAGTAGATATAACCTCAAAAGTCACTTCAAACCTAGATAGGTCTCTAAAAAAATAAATTTTGTAAATTTCCTTGAAAAAATGAAAAATTACTGCTACATTTTAAACCTCCTGAAATGCTAAAAACAAAATAGCATTTTTCAAATGGTGCTGATGTAAAGCCAACATGAGGCAAATGCTATTTATTAATGTTTATTTGTGGCATGACTATCTCGATTAAAGGGATAATTCAAAAGTGTGAAAATTGCACTTTTGTTTATATTTTTGTCAATTTTGTTAAAGATTTTTTTTATAAATAAACACAGAACATATCGACCTAAATTTACAATTGTCATAAAGTATAATGTGCCAAAAAAAATTCTCAAAATCACTGGGATTTGTTGAAGCATTCCAGATTTATTACTACATAGGCCGGCTTCACACTTGCGAGTTTTACGGACGTAAGAGCGCAGAAACTACGTCCGTAAAACTCGCAAAAAATACGGCACAATTATTCTCTATGCCCCTGCTCCTATCTGCCGTATTTTACTGATCAGTATTATACGGCTTTCTACGGCCGTACAAAATCGCAGCATGCTGCGTTTGTCACCGTACTGCGCAAGAAATACGCCAATGAAAGTCTATGGAAGCGTGAAAAATACGGATTTCACACGGACAAGCAGTGTGACTTGCGAGAAATACGCAGCGCTGTTAGAGAGAAAAGCCGGTAATTCAGTGCGGTGTACAGTAAAATCACACTGACAGCTTACAGTCCAATAGGTAGAATAAATGTGTACACATAGAATAGGTATATATATATATATATATATGTCAGTGAGACACATATATGTATATATATTAATATTTATTCCAGCGCTATACAGCTTGAAAGCCGGTAATTCAATTACCGGCTTTTTCTTTCTCCTTCCTAAAACCCGACATGATTTGAGACATGGTTTACATACAGTAAACCATGTCTTCTCTCCATTTTTTTTGCAGATTCCACACTACTAATGTCAGTAGTGTGTATCTGCAAAATTTGGCCGTTCTAGCTCTTAAAATAAAGGGTTAAATGGCGGAAAAAAATGGCGTGGGCTCCCACGCAATTTTCTCCGCCAGAGTAGTAAAGCCAGTGACTGAGGGCAGATATTAATAGCCTGGAGAGGGTCCATGGTTATTGGCCCCCCCCTGGCTAAAAATATCTGCCCCCAGCCACCCCAGAAAAGGCACATCTGGAAGATGCGCCTATTCTGGCACTTGGCCACTCTCTTCCCATTCCCGTGTAGCGGTGGGATATGGGGTAATGAAGGGTTAATGCCACCTTGCTATTGTAAGGTGACATTAAGCCTAATTAATAATGGAGAGGCGTCAATTATGACACCTATCCATTATTAATCCAATTGAATGAAAGGGTTAAATAAAACACAAACACATTATTTAAAATTATTTTAATGAAATAAAAACAATGGTTGTTGGAGTATTTTATTCTACGCCCAATCCAATCACTGAAGACCCTCGTTCTGTGAAAGAAAAAACATAATAAACCAACAATATACTTACCCTCCGCAGATCTGTAACGTCCAACGATGTAAATCCTTCTGAAGGGGTTAAAACATTTTGCAGCAAGGAGCTTTGCTAATGCAATGCTACTCCTCGCTGCAAAACCCCGGGGAATGAGTCTAAATATAGATCAATGAGCTATATTTAGCTTCATTTGCGGTGAGGCGCCCTCTGCTGGATGTTCATAGATCGTGGGAAATTTCCTAGAAAGCTCCCAGGCTTTCTAGGCAAGTTCCCACGATCTATAAACAGCCAGCAGAGGGCGCCTCACCGCAAATGAAGCTAAATATAGCTCATTGATCTATATTTAGACTCATTCCCCGGGGTTTTGCAGCGAGGAGTAGCATTGCATTAGCAAAGCTCCTTGCTGCAAAATGTTTTAACCCCTTCAGAAGGATTTACATCGTTGGACGTTACAGATCTGCGGAGGGTAAGTATATTGTTGGTTTATTATGTTTTTTCTTTCACAGAACGAGGGTCTTCAGTGATTGGATTGGGCGTAGAATAAAATACTCCAACAACCATTGTTTTTATTTCATTAAAATAATTTTAAATAATGTGTTTGTGTTTTATTTAACCCTTTCATTCAATTGGATTAATAATGGATAGGTGTCATAATTGACGCCTCTCCATTATTAATTAGGCTTAATGTCACCTTACAATAGCAAGGTGGCATTAACCCTTCATTACCCCATATCCCACCGCTACACGGGAATGGGAAGAGAGTGGCCAAGTGCCAGAATAGGCGCATCTTCCAGATGTGCCTTTTCTGGGGTGGCTGGGGGCAGATATTTTTAGCCAGGGGGGGGCCAATAACCATGGACCCTCTCCAGGCTATTAATATCTGCCCTCAGTCACTGGCTTTACTACTCTGGCGGAGAAAATTGCGCGGGAGCCCACGCCAATTTTTTCCGCCATTTAACCCTTTATTTTAAGAGCTAGAACGGCCAAATTTTGCAGATACACTCTACTGACATTAGTAGTGTGGAATCTGCAAAAAAAATGGAGAGAAGACATGGTTTACTGTATGTAAACCATGTCTCAAATCATGTCGGCTTTTAGGAAGGAGAAAGAAAAAGCCGGTAATTGAATTACCGGCTTTCAAGCTGTATAGCGCTGGAATAAATATTAATATATATACATATATGTGTCTAATGACATATATATATATATATATATATATATATATATATAGACAGTATATATATATTTTTTTTTTCTTTTTGGGACACATGGATCATTTCTATAGCGGTATGTTGGTTTTGCAAGCCTGCGAGAAAACCACGCAGTACGGATGCCATACGGATTACATACGGAGGATGCCATGCGCAAAAAACGCTGACACACCCTGCCTACGGAGGAGCTACGGACCACTATTTTCGGGACATTTCAGCGTATTACGGCCGTAATATACGGACCGTATTTTCATACGCTGAGTGTGAAGCCGGCCATAAAGTGATATTGGTCAGATTTAAAAAATTTGGTCCGGTCACTAATTAATCCCTGCATACGAATCTGGAGTCACATACAGACTCCTTGGCAGGGTCCATGGAATCAGCTACTGTTCAATGGTGCCAGCTGGCAAGAAGAGTAGTCAGAGTGGTCAGAACTTGGAGGTGCAGGTAGGTACAAAATGTCAAGCAGGAAAACCATCTGCAATCAAGCTGAAGTCAAAATAATGAATACCCTCTAAGAAACAAGGTCTTTGATGCACACAATCAGAGCAAGTTAGTTATAACTGGCATTGGGAACTGATTCTCAAGGGTTTAACCCCTTCATGACCTTGGGATTTTTCGTTTTTCCGTGTTCGTTTTTCACTCCCCTCCTTCCAAAAGCCATAACTTTTTTATTTTTCCGTCAATTTGGCCATGTGAGGGCTTATTTTTTGTGGGACGAGTTGTACTTTTGAACGACATCATTGGTTTTAGCATGTTGTGTACTAGAAAACGGGAAAAAAATTCCAAGTGCGGTGAAATTGCAAAAAAAGTGCAATCCCACACTTGTTTTTTGTTTGGCTTTTTTGCTAGGTTCACTAAATGCTAAAACTGACCTGCCATTATGATTCTCCAGGTCAGTACGAGTTCATAGACACCAAACATGTCTAGGTTATTTTTTATCTAAGTGGTGAAAAAAAATTCCAAACTTTGCTAAAAAAATAAAAAAATAAAAAAAATTGCGCCATTTTCCGAAACTCGTAGCGTCTCCATTTTTCGTGATCTGGGGTAGGTTGAGGGCTTATTTTTTGCGTGTCGAGATGACGTTCTTAATGATAGCATTTTGGTGCAGATACATTCTTTTGATCGCCCGTTATTGCATTTTAATGCAATGTCGCGGCAACCTAAAAAACGTAATTCTGGCGTTTCGAATTTTTTTCTCGCTACGCCGTTTAGCGATCAGGTTAATGCTTTTCTTTAATTGATAGATCGGGCGATTCTGAGCGCGTCGATACCAAATATGTGTAGATTTGATTTTTTTTTATCGATCTATTTTGATTGGGGCGAAAGGGGGGTGATTTAAACTTTTATATTTTTTCTATTTTTTTCACATGTTTTTTAACTTTTTTTTTTTACTTTTGCCATGCTTCAATAGCCTCCATGGGAGGCTAGAAGCAGGCACAACTCGATCACCTCTGCTACATAGCAGCGATCTGCTGATCGCTGCTATGTAGCAGAAATGGAGGTGTGCTGTGAGCGCCGACCACAGGGTGGCGCTCACAGCCACCGGTGATCAGTAACCATAGAGGTCTCAAGGACCTCTATGCTTACAATGGAGACGCATCGCCGACCCCCGATCATGTGACGGGGGTCGGCGATGACGTCATTTCCGGCCGCCCGGCCGGAAGCGGTAGTTAAATGCCGCTGTCTGCATTTGACAGCGGCAATTAACTAGTTAATAGGTGCGAGCAGATCGCGATTCTGCCCGCGCCTATTACGGGCACATGTCAGCTGTTCAAAACAGCTGACATGTCCCGGCTTTGATGCGGGCTCACTGCCGGAGCCCGCATCAAAGCGGGGCTTCTGACCTCGGACGTACTATCCCGTCCAAGGTCAGAAAGGGGTTAAATGATGAGCAGCTTTTCCCAGTGTTGATAGGAGAAAGAAACACAAACTATGAGAATTTAAACCCAAGGCTAGTGGTAATGTCTAAACCTCCATTCCCAGGAGAAAAGCCTACTGAATAATTACACTTTGTTGGCTGATTATCGAAGCAGTAATACAGGGGACAGGCACCGACCCAGATGTATCATCTTTTTCT
Organism: Ranitomeya imitator; assembly: GCF_032444005.1. NCBI lineage: Eukaryota > Metazoa > Chordata > Amphibia > Anura > Dendrobatidae > Ranitomeya > Ranitomeya imitator. The sequence goes on from NC_091285.1 coordinate 76,067,315, forward strand.
GTTTGTGTCAGTTCCTATGCCCACCCATATGTGCAAGTCTTTTTCAGTGACAACTTTAACCAGTGTTTTACCATTTACTACATAATTGTACATCTTACTTCTTTGGCGCAAGTGCAGAACCTTACCTTTAACTACATTAAATTTTAGTTTGCCATTTTTCAGCCCAGGCCTTCGGTTTCCATAAATTTCTCTGTAATATTAAATTATCTTACTCCTAGTATAATCTGTAAAAAATACATTTTTCTCTCTGTTACCCTTTACAAGGTCATTGATAAATTTGTAATAATAAACAGGGCCGAATACTGATTCTTCGGGTATCCCACTGTTAACTCTAAGCCAATCAGAGTCTGTTCCATTAATATCCACCATTCATTTCTTTTTACTGAGTCATTTACTTACCCTACTTTGATCCAACTGGAGTTTTTCTGATATATCGATTATGTTTCAAATATGTTTTTGACTTAGATTCTGGTGAATATATAAAATATTTACTTTGACAATGGCTGAAAATGTTGTATTTTATCTCCAAAATTGACATCTCAATTACTCTACTTCAAATGCGGCACATCCGTAGCTTTTGATACGGTGTCACACAAAAGGTTGATACATAAAATGAGAATAATGGGGATAGGGGAAAATATGTGTAAGTGGGTTGAGAGCTGGTTCAGGGATAGGAAACAAAGGGTGGTTATTAATGGAGCACACTCGGACTGGGTAGCGGTTAGCAGTGGGGTACCACAGGGGTCAGTATTGGGCCCTCTTCTTTTTAACATATTTATTAATGACCTTGTAGGGGGCATTCAGAGTAGAATTTCAATATTTGCAGATGACACTAAACTCTGCAGGGTAATCAATACAGAGGAGGACAATTTTATATTACAGGATGATTTATGTAAACTAGAAGCTTGGGCTGATAAATGGCAAATGAGCTTTAATGGGGATAAATGTAAGGTCATGCACTTGGGTAGAATTAATAAGATGTATAATTATGTGCTTAATTCCAAAACCTGGGGGTATGGGTGGATGACAAACTCATATTCAGTGGTCAGTGTCAGGCAGCTGCTACAAAGGCAAATAAAATAATGGGATGCATTAAAAGAGGCATAGATGCTCATGAGGAGAACATAATTTTACCTCTCTACAAGTCACTAGTTCGACCACACTTAGAATACTGTGCACAGTTCTGGTCTCCGGTGTATAAGAAAGACATAGCTGAACTGGAGCGGGTGCAGAGAAGAGCGACCAAGATTATTAGAGGACTGGGGGGTCTGCAATACCAAGATAGATTATTACACTTGGGGCTATTTAGTTTGGAAAAACTAAGACTAAGGGGTGATCTTATTTTAATGTATAAATATATGAGGGGAAAGTACAAAGACCTTTCTGATGATCTTTTTAATCATAGACCTGAAACAGGGACAAGGGGGCATCCTCTGCGGTTGGAGGAAAAAAGGTTTAAGCATAATAACAGATGCGGATTCTTTACTGTAAGAGCAGTGAGACTATGGAACTCTCTGCCGTGTGATGTTGTAATGAGTGATTCATTACTTAAATTTAAGAGGGGACTGGATACCTTTCTGGAAAAGTATAATGTTACAGGGTATATACACTAGATTCCTTGATAGGGCGTTGATCTAGTCTGATTGCCGTATGTGGAGTCGGGAAGGAATTTTTTTCCCCAAGGTGGAGCTTACTGTTTGCCACAATAGGTTTTTTTGCCTTCCTCTGGATCAACATGTTAGGGCATTTTAGGTTAGGCTATGGGTTGAACTAGATGGACTTATAGTCTTCCTTCAACCTTAATAACTATGTAACCTATGTAATCTCTCTGACTGTAACATTTTATATCCAAGGTTGCTATCTATATGGAAAATTCCTTATGTTTGACGGTTAAAGACGCACTTTCTTCATTGGTGTATCCATGAAGGAGAAAAACTACTTTCCAACTCAGCCTCAATGCTGGATGTCACATGAAAAATAGTCTAGTACCATTATAGTGACACATGTTTCCCGAGTAAAGCCAATTTGATTTATGTACACTTTGTAAGTCAGGTTTATTTTCCGTTTATATTTTTTTATTGGTTTCTGAACATTTTATTATGTTATTTCTTTATTTTTTATAACAACCTATTATTTTTTAAAGCCTAATATTTTAATGTTTTTATATTGTTGCCTTAAAGAACCCAAGTGTTCACTGGTGTATGAATCACAGGCAGTGAGTATGTTGCGTGGCATTGGTTCCCCATAATCCTGTAGAATGTAAGCCCGCAAGGGCAAGGTCCTCGCCCCTCTGTATCCGTCCGTCATTGTTAGTTTGTTTACTGTATGTGATATTTGTAACTTGCATGCATCCCCTTCTCATGTACAGCACCATGGAATCAATGGTGCTATATAAATAAATAATAATAATAATAATAATTGGTTCTACTAGTAAGTAGAAGCATCATCATTTTGGGTGTTTAGCTTGTATCCTGAGTGAGGGGTGAGTGAAAGATCAATCTGTGGAACGATGTCTATCGCTTATAGTGACGCTCACTTCATGGAGGAAATGGAGGGCCTATCTGTGACATCTATAAAAATCATTTTAACAAGTTCAGGGTGATTTTGTAGACAAGGTATGCATTTTGCTTTAATGCATTGCTATCAGGAAAGCTAACAGGAATATCAAATTCAATTTATAATAAAATAAGTATGCCCCAATGTACTTCATCTATAGATGTTTTAAAGGTTAAATAATTTATCACTGCCAAGTAAGGTGTTGAATTATACTATTTTTTGTCATTATATCACAGTCCTATAATATATTAGTTAAGGTTATCTTTGCTATATGTGTTTTTGGTGCCCCATTTGACAGTATTTGGCAGCAATTTACAAAGCAGCAAAGTAAAATGAATTAACAAAAATCTCATGTTACTGAGATATACATCAAAGTCTCATGGTTTATAGCAAACAATTTGAGTACAAAGGTGAAGTTAAAAGTTCCTAGTTCTTATGCCCTGGAACTCTCATTGTTTAATTTGTAACAGTGTTGAGTTGATCTTTTAAATTGAGTCTGAGTGTAATTAGATATTGCTAAGCATTAGAGATGAGCAGATGTATTTGAATGGAACTGAATTGTAATAGAAATATGCAAAAAATACACATTTTTGAGACAACTGAGTTTTGCAAATACAGTTTGTGAAAATCGGCACAGAGTTAGCAAAATTGGTCATTTTGGTCAGAGCAGTTTCGGTGGAGTGGTGGGGGCGGAAGCCAGACTGGAGGTTGTCAAGGAGAGAGTTAGATGAGAGGTGGGGGGAAGGTTGACCATGGACATGCTGCTCAAGGAGTTTGGAAGCAAACGGGAGCAGTGATATGGGGCGATAGCTGGGCATAGCGGTTGGGTCAAGGTTAGCTTTTTTGAGGATGGGTGTGAAGGTGGCATGTTTGAAGGCAGAGGGGAAAGTACCAGAAGATAGCGATAGGTTGAAGAGATGGGTTAGAGCTGGAATTAGCGTGTTAGTGAGGTTGGGGAACAAGTGGGAAGGGATGGAGTCAAGTGCACGGGTGATGAAGTTTGATTTGGAAGGGAGGCGAGTAAGTTCTCCTTCAGTGATGTTGGAGAGGGAAGTTATTGGGGAAGGGCAGAGGTCTGGTATATGGAGTGGTTGGGGTGGTGGAAAAGTAAAGGTTTGCCTTGTTTGGTCGATCTTGTTTTTGAAGTAGGTGGCAAAGTCCTCAGAAGAGATTAGGGGAGTGGGAGGTGGCAGTGGTGGGCGGAGGAGAGAGTTAAATGTGCTGAACAGTTGTTTTGGGTTGTAGGATAGTGAAAATACAAGGTTAGTGAAATAGGTCTGTTTAACAGAAGTGAGGGCTAGTTTGAAGGCAAGTGTAGCTTGTTTGAAAATGGTGAAATTGTCTGGCAGGCGTGTTTTTTTCCAACTCCGCTGTAATGAGATTATGCTATTGTTCTATGGAGACCGATGACGTGAGTCAGAATGATGACAAACACGGTATATCACAGTTCAAGATATATATATATATATATATATATTGTAGGAAGATGAACTTCAGATAACTGATGAAAACTGCAGCTTTACAGATAAGCAATTAAACAGTCTCAAGAATATGCAGATATTAGAAGTACAGACCGAGGGTGCATGTACAAGTCCAGCAATGCAGTATCCAGAGGTCAGAGTCCAGGCTGGCTCCCAGCTGAGGGGCAGACCGTAGCAGAGGTGGGTGCAGAGCAGGTGAAGAGTAACAGAGTCTTTCCGGTGGTACGTAGATCCAGAAGCAAGCGGGGTATCCCGAGGAGTAGAAGAACAAGCAGGTTGCAAGTCCTTGAGCTTGGCAGCAAGTGAGATACAAGATACACAAGCAAGGTATAGTGTGCAGAGTTCCTTTATATATGCAGCAGACAGGAAACAAGGAGTATCAGACAGGAAACAAGATGGCCCCCATGAAGCCAGCCACTCCATCTTGGGTAAGGGCAGAATCCAACAGAACTAAGGGCAAGAACAGACAAAAACAGGTATGCAGTCTCAGTCCTTACATTACTCTCCTCTTTAAAGATGTCCTCTGGACGTTCTTATATCTGGTTTATTGGGATATCTGCTGTGGAACTCTCTGATCAGATGAGGAGCGTGAATATTTTCTAGAGGTTCCCAGGAATTCTCCTCAGATGAATATCCTTGCCACTTTACCAGATACTGAAGTCGTCGCCTATGAATCCGAGAATCGATGATCTTCTCCACGATGAATTCCTCCTGCCCATCTATGAGAATTGGATCAGGAGGAGCAGATGTGCGCCCGGAGAAAGGATTTGCCACTACCGGTTTAAGCAGGGAAACATGAAAGACAGGATGTATTTTTAAAGAATTAGGCAACTTGAGTCGGCATGCTACAGAACTCACTATGCTACTGATCTTGTACGGACCATCATATTTTTGCCCCAATTTAGATGTTGGAACCCTGAGTTTCAAGTTCTTTGTTGAGAGCCAGACCATGTCTCCTACCTTGTATGTGGGTACTGGTTTACGGAATCTGTCTGCTGCCTTCTTGTATCTTTCTTGTGCTGTGGTCAGCGTCTGCTTTAGAACTTCCAGATTCTGCTGCAGAGACGAAATGCGGTCGGCTACCGCAGGTACAGACATGTCTATCGGAAGTCTAGGAAGAATGCTGGGATGATATCCCTTATTAGCAAAAAATGGAGACATTTTGGTGGATGCACTCTGTGAGTTATTGTATGTGAATTCAGCCAGCGGAAGCAGATTCACCCAGTCATCCTGTAAGTGACAGACATAGCAACGCAGATATTGCTCCAAAGTTTGATTGGTCCGTTCAGTTTGGCCATTAGACTGCGGATGGAAAGCAGATGACAAATTTACCTTGATGTCCAGAGCAGCACAAAAACTTTGCCAAAATTTTGAAGTAAATTGGACCCCTCGATCAGATATTACTTCATCCGGGACTCCATGTAATCGAAAAATATTTTGTACGATAAGATCCGCAGTCTGTTTGGCCGTCGGTAACCCGGTACAAGGAATGAAATGAGCAGCTTTGGTTAATCGGTCAACTACTACTAGAATCGTGCTCCTCCCTTGGGATGTTGGCAACTCTATGATAAAGTCCATAGATATAGACCCCCAGGGACGAGATGGAATAGGAAGAGGTTGCAATAGTCCAGTAGGCGAGGAGCGAGGAACTTTTGATCTGGCACATACCTCACATGATGACACGTACAGTCGCACGTCTTTTTGGAAAGTTGGCCACCAAAAGAAACGAGACACAAATTCTTGAGTTTTCTGAACTCCTCTATGACCGGCAATCTTAGAGTCATGCATCAGTTTCAGTACTCTTAATTTCATTGTTTCCGGGACATACAGACGTTGTCCCTGAAGCCAAACGCCATTTTTCAAGGTTAAATTTACCTGATTAGGTGGTTGAATTAGAAGTGAATCTGTGGCGTAGGCCTCCTTAATATCCTTTAATAGATCTTGATTATGCAGCATACTTACAAAGTTTCGTTCTGATAGTATGGTCCTTGAAGGTGAAGCTGAGGTTGTGTCATCCGAATGAATCCTGGATAGAGCGTCGGTCTTCCCATTGCGAGAGCCTGGTCTATAGGAAATAATGAAATCAAATTGGTTAAGAAACAGATTCCACCGAGCTTGTCTGGGTTTTAGACACCTTGCCGACCTCATGAATTCAAGATTTCGGTGATCCGTGAGCACAACAGTCTGTTGGGATGCTCCCTGTAGCAGATGCCTCCATTCTTTGAATGCGGCTATAATCGCCAACAACTCTTTATTCCCAACGTCGTAATTCTTTTCTGCAGGTGACAACTTTTGGGAGAGAAAAGCACAAGGGTGTAGAAGATCTTTCTCACCTGTTCTCTGCGAGAGTATGGCCCCTATAGCACAGTCCGAGGCATCGACTTCCACTATGAAGGCCCGATCTGGGTCTGGATGCACGAGAATAGGGGCTGAAGTAAATTTAGCCTTCAATTTAGAAAATGCTAGTTGTGCCTGTGGTGACCAAACAAACGGCGTCTTCTTCCGAGTCAATTGAGTGATGGGTGCGACGATCTCCGAAAAGTTTTTAATGAACCGCCTGTAAAAATTGGCGAATCCAATGAATCGTTGAACCTCCTTCACAGAACTGGGAATTGGCCACTCTTGAATAGCTTGTGTCTTGCTCGCATCCATGCTGAGGCCCTGGGGAGAAATAACATAGCCCAGAAATTGTATTTCCGTTTTGTGAAACTCACATTTCTCCAGTTTGATGTATAAATGGTTTTGCCTTAAACGATCCAGAACCATTCTCACATGCCGCTGGTGATCCTCGATATTGCTGGAAAAAATTAAAATGTCATCCAAATAAATCACAACAAAAATATCGAGTATGTCTCTAAAAATATCATTTGCCAGATGTTGGAATGTAGCCGGTGCATTGCGCAAACCAAAAGACATAACGAGATACTCAAAATGTCCATAACGTGACCGGAAAGCTGTTTTCCACTCGTCCCCGGGTCGAATCCGTACTAAATTGTAGGCACCACGGAGATCTAATTTTGTGAAGATCTTGGCGTGTCGCACCCTCTCGAGTAATTCGGGAATTAGTGGAAGTGGATAAGAGTTTCTAATAGTAACCTTGTTAAGTTCACGGTAGTCAATACACGGGCGGAGAGAGCCATCCTTCTTTTTGACAAAGAAGATTGGGGCACCTGCTGGGGAGGAAGATGGTCGTATAAATCCCTTTGCCAAGTTCTCGTCAATATACTCTTTCAGAGCTGTTAATTCAGGTCCAGACAAGGGATAAATATTCCCAAATGGAATCGCGGCACCAGGGAGTAGTTCTACAGGGCAGTCGTATGGTCGGTGCGGTGGCAATTTGTCTGCATTTTTTTTATCGCATACATCCGCAAAATCTTAATATTCAATTGGTAATTTTAACTCAACTGTAATTGCTGACCTGACTGAAGTTAATTCTCCAGATGATGTCTGTTTACTTGGAAACTGCAATTCTTTCGTCTTCCAATCAATAGTGGGATTTTGCCGCTGTAACCATGGTAACCCTAGAATTATAGGGAAGTGAGGAGAGGAAATTAACAAAAACGACAGTTTTTCAGAATGATCTGCTCCCATACGAATTTTCAGAGGTGTTGTTTGAAAGTCTACTGGCCCAGATACCAACGGAGACCCATCTACGGTCTCCATTAACACCGGTGAGCGTCTCTTCTGCGAGTGTATACCATGTTTTTTAGCGAATGCAATGTCCATGCAATTGCCGCTAGCCCCAGAGTCAATCATGGCTGTACTAGTAACCCAACAGGATTGCACCCAGATCTTAATGGGAATAGTACAAAGTGAGTCTTTTCTGACATCGTCTGAGATTGACGTAGCAGAACTTATTGAAAATACATCCCCACCCACAGGTGACGATGCTACTGAACTACAATCAGGAAAGTCTGGATTTTCATCTGACATCACTTTTGCGCAAGAAATTGACTGAGAGCATACAGAAGAGACATCAGAAAAGTCACATTCGATTACCGCAGCTGCGGACTTGCGATTTTTTCCCGGACAGACCGAAATGTAGTGACCTGATTTTCCACAGTAGAAACATAAATTTTCTTTGAAGCGATGTTCCTTGCGTGCGTCGATGGTACTCCTCCGAACCGCATCAACCTGCATAGGTTCAGGCTCTGCTGGAGAAGACGACCTGTTTTGAGTTTCCCTGGAGGAGGATGGGAGGAATATAGGGTTATTACGGTTGGCCTCCGCCCACTTCTCTTGCCGGCGTTCGGTGAGACGAATATCTATCCGGATACAATGATTTATAAAGTCAGTCAGATTAGTAGGTGATTCACCCCGAGCCAATTCATCCTTAATAGTAGCAGACAAACCCCTTCTGAATACTGCATATTTTGCTGAGTCACACCATGTAGTGTCCAGCACCCACCTCCGAAATTCCATAGCATATTCCACGACAGGACGCTTTCCTTGACGAAGTGTTAATAAAGCAGCCTCTGCAGTGAGGTTTCGGTTGGGATCGTCGAACATCTGACACATTGCAGTAATAAAGTCATTCAGAGAATTTAGACATGCATCATTGGTTTCAATCAGAGGATTAGCCCAGGCTAAGGCTTTGTTTGTCAGCAACATTATCATGGTTAACACCTTGTCCCGTTCAGTTGAGAACTGAGCTGCACGTGCTGAAAAATATAACTGACACTGATTCAGAAACCCACGGAATTTCTCTCTTTCTCCACCAAACCTGAATGGTGGGAGTTTGGGAAAAACCGGACCCGGAGCTGGACTTGGAACTGGGGCTGGAACCGCAGCTACAGCTGTAGTCTCCACATGTGAGAGGCGAGTGGCTAGAGACTGGATAGATGTATCAGCCACATTTGCATTATGATTAGTTTGAGACTCCAATGCCCCCAGCTGTGTCTTAATTGCCTGAAGCTCTGCATGCAGTCCTGTGACAAATGAGCACAGCTTTTTCACCCGTGCCTCCATAGAATCTGACCCAGTGATCTCCATTTTCTTTGAGGCTTGTGTATTCTGTAATGAGATTATGCTATTGTTCTATGGAGACCGATGACGTGAGTCAGAATGATGACAAACACGGTATATCACAGTTCAAGATATATATATATATATATATATATATATATATTGTAGGAAGATGAACTTCAGATAACTGATGAAAACTGCAGCTTTACAGATAAGCAATTAAACAGTCTCAAGAATATGCAGATATTAGAAGTACAGACCGAGGGTGCAAGTACAAGTCCAGCAATGCAGTATCCAGAGGTCAGAGTCCAGGCTGGCTCCCAGCTGAGGGGCAGACCGTAGCAGAGGTGGGTGCAGAGCAGGTGAAGAGTAACAGAGTCTTTCCGGTGGTACGTAGATCCAGAAGCAAGCGGGGTATCCCGAGGAGTAGAAGAACAAGCAGGTTGCAAGTCCTTGAGCTTGGCAGCAAGTGAGATACAAGATACACAAGCAAGGTATAGTGTGCAGAGTTCCTTTATATATGCAGCAGACAGGAAACAAGGAGTATCAGACAGGAAACAAGATGGCCCCCATGAAGCCAGCCACTCCATCTTGGGTAAGGGCAGAATCCAACAGAACTAAGGGCAAGAACAGACAAAAACAAGTATGCAGTCTCAGTCCTTACATCCGCTCAGCGACCCTGGATGCTTGTTGGAGTTTTTTGGTGAGGTTGTTATGCCAGGTTTGCCTATTGATTTGTCGCACTTTGCCATGCATGAGAGGGGCGACTGAGTCTATGGCTGATGTGAGGGTGGAGTTATAGAAAGCGGTGGTGCTATCCGTGTCGTGGAGTGAAGATATGGAGGACAGGGGTAGAAGAGAGTCTGAGAGTGTTTGAATGTCTCGGTGTGCATCGTTTCTGCGAGGATGTGGTACTGGCTGGACATGGGGGGCAGGTGAGGAGGACAAGGAAGAGAAGGTGAGTAGATGGTGGTCAAATAAGGAGAAGGGAGAGGTTGTGAGATTAGATAAGGAACAGAGGCGGGTGAAGATGAGGTCTAGTGTATGTCCTTCTGTGTGGGTGGCTGTGGAGGACCACTGAGTAAGTCCAAAGGATGAGGTAAGAGCAAGGAGCTTGGAGGCTGCTGGTTGGCGGGTGTCAGTAGGGATATAAAAGTCACCCATTATGATGGTGGGGATGTCATCAGAGAGAAAGTGAAGAAGCCAGGTGGAAAATTGGTCAATGAAGGCAGTGGCTGAGCCCGGTGGTCGGTATATGACAGCCATTTGGAGATTAGAGGGAGAGTAGATACGGACAGAGTGAACCTCGAAAGAAGGGAGGATAAGGGAGGGTGGGGGTTAGATAGGGTTGAAATAGCAGTTTTTAGAAAAAAAAACACTCCTCCGCCATGTCTGTTGTCAGAGCGAGGAGTTTGGGCAAAGTGGAGGCCACCGTAACTCAGTGCAGCAGGGGAGGCCGTGTCAGGGGGCGTCAGCCAGGTCACGGTGAGGGCCAGGGAGGAAAGGTTGCGGGAAGTAAAGAGATCTTGGATCACATGGAGCTTGTTGCAGACAGAGCGGGCATTCCAAAGTGCCCCAGAGAGAGGAAGCAGGAGGGGTGGGAGTCAGTTGCACAGGTTTTAAGTGAGAGGGATTGCGATAGTTTCTCATAGTGTGAAAAGGATAGGAGTGAGGATTAGTGGAGTGAAAATAGTGAGAGCAAATGTGAGTATGGTTATATAGCAGAGGAAGAAAGGAGAAGCAAGTAAAATTAGAATACAGTGATTAGTCTTACCGTCTGGCCGATTACTGGACTATTTCTGGCATATTTCTGACAATACACTTAAAGATGTCACTTGAAATGATGTCACGTCTGACTAAAGTCAAGTCTGACTGACACCATTCAACTTATATCATTCAAGTGTCCAAGAAATGAAGCCAGGTGAGAGAGGGAGGAGTGAGGAGGAAGGTGTGGAGGACAGTCCACAGTAGGGGACAATTAGCAGATTGTAGTTAAATGAACATGTGTTGATAAATTTGCAGCAAATCTCAGTACTCTAGAGGACCTAGTTGACAGGAAAATACATGTGTAACACTCAGAGAGCTCTAAAGATAATTGAACACTGTCATGAACACCACTTGCTTCAGACATACATGCCCCAGTTACTACTCTAAGGGGAAATACACTTCCCAAACTCACCAACTCACCTATTGTAATAGACAGACAAAGAGGAACACACAGACAGGTTACAGATCCATACCTGCTATTTTGATTGGTCAATGAGATGCCTGTACGTGGCTAGATACTAGCAAATACGCCATCCAGCTTTCACATGGTCTTGATATGTACTTTCTAACACTCTGGCATACAGATATAAGACCACCAAGCTATATTCACATCCTTCAAGGTTTTGGGGTATGTTTAGAGCAAAAAGGAACATATGTTCCTTTTTTAAAATTTAATATAGAAAATGATTACAGCAGTTACCCAGATTACAAGAGATAAAATAATAAAAAGACACACATACAAGCAAAGATAGTATAACATTTAAAGGAAAAGGAAGAGACCTCTTACAATTTGATTGTGAGAAACTTCCTTGCAGAGGAGATGCTGCAGGAAAAATTGGACAGAATGCAAATATATTTTACACCATGATAGTTAGTCGATGAGATTTTAGTAAAGGTCTCCAAAAAAACCCTTCTGCTGAGGTAAGAAGTGGAAGGCTGATTAGCTGCATTTAATACCCAGCTTGGGCATTACATTTTACTCTGGGTAATATTTTCCCCAGGAACCTCCTAGAGAAACAATATGGCTGTCATCTAGAAAGCAAACATGTGGGAAACATCTACTCAGCTATATGGTTATCTAGATTTGACAACTAGTTGCTAATAATCAATATACACACATAATGCTGATCTTCCTGGGGATGACTAGATCTAACTAGGTGCTCACATAGTAGTGCACTGTATGCATGACCAAAGCCTTTCATTGATAACATCAATTTCTACATATAAAACAACCCCCCTTTTAGCTCTTTATTACAAACACAGCAAACAGCATTTTTTAAATCCAAGCAACCTCCACCTAAGTTCTTTGTGGAAAATGGATGGTAACCTGTGTTAACCAACAGATTATTTAACAACACTATCTTTCTCAAATGAGGTGCTACAAAAATTATTCCTCGTAGGTGATTATCAAGAGCTTTTTTCTTTGCTAAATAAAAAAGGTATATCTGTTTTATAAGCCACTTTAAAATTAAATTTTCAATTTTGGGGAACAGGAAAAGGTTAGCTGTTTTCAAACTAAAAACAAACTAAAGGTTTTTGTGCAAAAAAATTGGCTCATTATGCAAGCTGTTTCATGTTTGTGTACAATATTGGTATAAAACATCAGCCAGGAGATGTGTGGCTGAGGTAGTTATGCAGTGGCAGTGGCAGCGTCAGCACAGGAGTATAGTAGAAAAATAAGATGGGGCAGGCAAGGAGATTTCTTTCAGTGTAAATCCAACAACATAATCCCCAGCAACAGAAATACAACAGTATGGGTGACATGATCAACAGGCAATAGATGGCTAAGTGAGTGCCGTCAGCACTAGCAGCAGCAGAACTGTGTAGAAGACAGACAATGTAGGAAGAATGGCTGAATCAATCATTGGCATCAGCTGTATGTGAATGAAAGACAGCACTGATCCATGATTGTTTCAGTTTGACAAATGTAAGTTTTCCAAAATTGTGGTAATCTATATGGTCTGCTTGGGTGTTACAAAGCCATCAGCCATGCTGAATTCCCTCACAAGATTGGACATGACAAAACACCGGTAGCAGTGGCTGCTTATTTGTTACAGCTGTATTATTGGCACACACTGGTAATGCAAATCATTCACAATTTCAATAATACATTTAAATTGTTAAAAATTGCAATGTGCCTGAGCCTTGGGGAGGGGTAACGCATACATTGAAGTGTAAAATGCAAAGATCGGAGAAGGTTCTTCTGGTCATGTTTGCAGTTGGCAGCCAAGTAAGGAAAACTTTTTGGAAAAAAATTAAGATTTGAATGAAATTTTATTTACAGAATTTCAATCATTTTTTTTGATAAGTTATATACATTTTGCCCATTGTGCTCAGTGAAATGGCCGAGTCCTACACTTGGAGCTTCCAGGGAAAGTCATCCCAGGAGCAGGCTCCATGAATTTTAAATTCACCAAAAAATTATAAAAGTAGATGAGAGTTGTGATATGGACTGAAGATCTGATGCATGGAACATGATACGTTTTCTTTTGGGAAAAAGATTGAATTTTTTTCCAAAACCTAGTAGGCACTTTTTTTTAAAACAAAATAATGAGAGCTTTGTATCTTATGTTAAGGTTGAGCACACATGATTCATTCTCAAAAGGCTGTACAGTCCAGGTGGTTTGGCATAAGTTCCAGTGAACTTGGTAATGTGGGAGTAGATTTTTGACAAAAATGACCAAATTGAGGCATGTTTTGTGGGCACACAAAAGGCTAACTGATAACACATGTATTGAAAAGAGGAAGAAAACAGAAAGTAGTAAATAAGGATGATGAAGCCAAAGACAAGACACTACTTTGTTGTGGACTGGTTACCCAAAACACAATCGCATTCTAATCTTGTAGGTAAGTTTGTTTTCTCCACATGTGAACGGTGAGTGGGGTGTATTGGGTGTCCAGATAATGGTAGCACCTCTGGTTAAGGGCTTGCCATGTCTATTCTATCTCGCCCATCTTTAGTCCTCATCTGGTACTCAACTCTCACCTGTATCTTCAAGTAACTGCTAGCATGCAGCAAAGGGTGCACCCACCAAAACTGCCTGGGCAGGCGAGTTAAACTATGTGAGGGTAGACATCATTTTTGAGGCCCATGGTGACTTTTGGTGGACTATGCAGAAGAAACCATCTAAGATTCAAAGTACAGAAAAGCGATTCCCAGCAAATTAATATGGAGCGCTGAGAAGTAGCTACGAAGCAGATATATTACACTGCTGGCCATCCATTGAATCATGACCTGTCTCCAGTCACCCCAACTAGCTATCGCCATTTAGACTCAATAGGCATTGACGAGAGAGTGAAGCGTTAAAGTTTATAACGTTGAACTGTGAAAATAAAAATCACATTACTACCACAACATTGTTATTTTAGCCAAAATAGTATAGTGTATAGTGGGCAAGGGATAGATCTGTGCTGAAATAATGCCGATCTCCATTTTTTTTTTCTTTCCCACATTTACAGTGGGGCGGTGCAGTCTCTCAGCCTATCAGCAGTGCACACACACACAGCAATGTGCATGTGATGCACACAAGCAAGGGCATGTGTCATTGGCTGTGTATTTCACATGTCCTTGCCCTATAAGAACCAGCCATTTTCCCCATTGCCACCATTTAGTCACTGCTGCAGCTTAGTGTTAGACGGCACCCCTGCTGCTGTGGGTGCTATACAGACTAAGAGACATTTTTGGGAGCAAATTTTCTGAGAGATAGGTTTAGGTAGTCGGGAGTCGGGACTAGTTGTAATATCAGCCCTTTTCAAGGTAGGTTACAGCAGTTCATAGCACTTTAGGTCAGGCAGGTCTGTGCCAGTGCTGTGCAAGTGTTTGTCACAGCATTTGGTGTAATCTAGCTCAGCCAATCCTTTTGGGCTAGTAGCATTGTCTGGTAGTCATCTGAAGCTAGCTACACCGCCTATGTATCTAAATTTTTAGTGCATCTAATCCAGTAAATCGTTTTGGGCTTACTAGCAGTGTCCGCACGTCAGCGGAGTAGCCTGCCAGTGAAGCTAGCTACACCGCCTGTGTATCTAAATTTTTACTGCATCTAACCCAGTAAATCTTTTTGGGCCAAGGAGCAGTGTCTGCATGTCAGCAGAGTAGCCGGCCTGTGAAGCTACACTGCCTGTGTATCTAAATTTGTACTGCATCTAACCCAGTAAATCTTTTTGGGCCTAGGAGCAGTGTCTGCATGTCAGCAGAGTAGCCGGCCTGTGAAGCTACACCGCCTGTGTATCTAAATTTGTACTGCATCTAACCCAGTAAAATATTTTGGGCCTAGGAGCAGTGTCTGCACGTCAGCGGAGTAGCCCACCTGTGAAGCTAACTACGCCGCCTGTGCATCTAAATTTTACTGCATCTAACCCAGCAAATCGTTTTGGGCCTAGGAGCAGTGTCTGCACGTCAGCGGAGTAGCCCACCTGTGAAGCTAACTACACTGCCTGTGTATCTAAACTTTTGCTGCATCTAACCCAGTAAATCGTTTTGGGCCTAGGAGCACAGTTTGGCCCCTCAGCGCTGCTCGGTTTCCATCCATCGTTTTTTGTGCCAACAACTACAGATACAGAGTTGCCAATTAGTAAAGCACCAAAATGAATGGCAAAAGGCCTGCTGCTGGTGGAAAGGGGAATAGGCGTGTTGGAAAGGGAAAAACAGGTTGTGTCCATGGAGTAGGTGGTAAAGCAACAGTAACATTTGCAGAAGAAAGACCATCTTCCAGCCAAAGTAAGATGTCTATTCTTTTCGTGGACAATCTGATATGATCCCTTTCTTACGACCATCGCTATGAGCATCACTACAAATTCTAGATGAGGCACAAAAACAACAGGTGCTTGAACAGATATCAAGTGCTCGTTCAAGTGGGCTGTCCTCCACCTCAACTTCAACATCACAAATACTCCAGTCTTCAGAGGTATCACCCCAATCGCACTTGCTTCTTCACAGCTCCCAGGTCTCCAGCCACCCATCTGAGTATGGGGTAACACAGATGGTTGAGTCTGCAGAGCTGTTTACTCATACTGTAGCCTGGGAATCAGAGGTCTGCTCCCAAGCTTCTGTGAATACAGACGAGGAAATGATCTGCACTGATGCCCAGAATCTTTTTGAGTCGGATTCAGAACCCAGATGAAGAAGGTTCTGAGCATAATGCAGACCCTCATTCCTAAACTGTAACTCCTGTTGGTGGAGACAATGAGGAAGATGATGATGAGACTCATATACCTGATTGGAACAAAAACTTGACTTTTCGGTCAAGGCAGGAAGAGGTTGACTCTGAGGACGACGGGTCTGAGACGGGTGTGAGAACACACAAGGTGATGATGACGAGGTTGGAGACCCCACTTACTGTCAACCCACAGTCCACCAGTCCATGAGGTCAGCAGAGAAGGTGGAGGAGGATGGTAGTGACGAGTCTGACGACGAGGTTAGGTTGCGCCTTCCTGGACAGAGAAGGAGTACTGGAAGCACGTCAACAACTGCATCCTCAACCACAACTGTGCCTCTGAGCACAAGTCGTGTTGACTAGGGTTGAGCGAAATGGGTCAGCCATTTTCAGAAGTCGCCGACCTTTGGCAAAGTCGGGTTTCATGAAACCCGACCCGATCCCTGAGTAGGGTCAGCTATGAGGTCGGCGATCTTCGCGCAAAAGTCGCGTTTCATTCCGATACCGCAAGTATCGGATATCGGCCGATATTTGCGGTATCGGAATCCATATTTATGTGTAAAATAAAGAATAAAAATAAAAAATAGGGATATACTCACCCTCGGACGCGCCCTGGTACTAACCACTGTAACCGGCAGCTTCCATTCCTAAGAATGAGCGCGTGAAGGACCTTCGATGACGTCACGGCTTGTGATTGGTCGCGTAAGTGGTCACATGAGCGGTCATGCGACCAATCACAAGCCGCGACGTCATCGAAGGTCCTTCACGCACTCATTCTTAGGAAGAAAGGCTGCTGGTTAGTACCAGGGAGCGTCCGAGGGTGAGTATATCCCTATTTTTTATTTTTATTCTTTATTTTACACATAAATATGGATCCCAGGGCCTGAAGGAGAGTTTCCTCTCCTTCAGACCCTGGGAACCATTAGTATCCCATTGCACTGCATTGGGTTTCGTGTTTCGGCTGACCCCGACCCCGACTTTTTAATTGGATCGGCCGATTTCACTCGACCCGACTTTTGAGAAAGTCGGGTTTCTTGAAACCCGACCCGACCCTAAAAAAACAAAAGTCGCTCAACCCTAGTGTTGACTCTTCAGGTGGCATCGGCTCTAAGCCTTGCTTAGCCTGGGCATTTTTTGAGATCGTAACTCATGTTGTCTGTAAGATTTGTCACCAAAATCTCAATAGAGGCCAAATAATGAATAGTTTGAGTACTTCATGCATGAACCGTCACATAGATATGAGGCATAAGTTGCAGTGGGAAGCTCACTGTGCTACAATGCGGCCTAGTGGGCCAGGCCAACCACTGTCTGCCTCATCAAGTGCATCCACGGCCTCTTCATCCTCTGTGATTGTGGGGACAGTAGTCGCACATGGTTTTGGACGCAGACCTTCCACCTCTTTACCCACAACAGCCAGTGTGATTGTCAGGTCGTCAGGACATTTGCAAGTTGAAACACCTGCTGGTGTTGAGCGCTCTCTGACATCGAGACCACATTTTGATCAAGGCAACAAAATATCTCCACCTACACCTTCCTCACAGACCAGCAGTTTGCCGGGGACACCCTACTCAACCCCATCTAAGCACGGCAGCCAGCCCTAGGTCCCTCAGGTGTGGACAAGTAAAAGACCATTTCCTCCTAGCCATGACAAAGCAAAGAGGTTGAATTTCACCATCTGCAAGCTGTTGGCTACAGAAATGCTGCCTTTCCGCCTGGTGGACACAAAGGATTTTCGAGACCTTATGTCTGTCTCAGTGCCCCAGTACCAAATGCCCAGTTGCCACTACTTCTCAAAGAAATCTGTGCCTGCGCTACACCAGCATGTCTCACACAACATCACCGCTTCCTTGAGAAACTGTGTGTATGATGGTGCATTTCACCACATACTCTTGTACGAGTAGACATAGACAGGGGCATTACATGTCGATGACTGGGCACTGGGTAACTATGGTGACATCAGGAGAAGGGGCTGCTGTCCAAGTCTTGCCATCCCCACGATTTGCTCGTCGATCCTCTGTATCTAGAAGTTCCTCCACTGCTTCTACCTCCTCAACCTCCTCTTGGTCCTCCACCTGCACCCAAAGCCTTCTGGTAATGCCACCCGCATGGCAGAAGGAATCATGCACACCTCCTTACTATGCTGTCACCAGGGCTCAACGGCATCCATCAGGCGGTGTTTACATTGAAATGTCTTGGAAATGTGAGTCAAACAGCTGAGGAGTTGTGGTCAGCTCTGGAGACCGAGTTCCATCAATGGTTGTCTCCACTCAACCTGCAGCCAGGGAAGGCTGTGTGCGACAATGCTGCAAACCTGGGTGCGGCCCTTCGCCGGAGCAATGTCACACACGTGCCTTGTATGGCTCACGTTTTGAACCTGGTTGTCCACCAATTTTTATCCCACTATCCCAGACTAGATGGGCTTCTGCAGAGGGCACAGTCGCTGTGTGCTCACTTCCATCATTCACATCCTGCAGCTCAACGACTTATATCTCTACAGAAGTCGTTGGGCCTGCCAGTTCACCGGCTGAAATGCGATGTGCCCACACGGTGGAATTCAACTCTGTGACTGTGGCAGTACAGACGAGCCCTGGTGCAATAAATTATGATGTATAGCCTGTGCCAACGAGATCCAGAGGTGGGACAAATCACGCTGCAGGAGTGGTCTCAGATCAAGGACCTATGCACCCTTCTGCACAGTTTTGAAATAGCGATGAAGATGTTTAGTACTGACAATGCCATTATCAGCATGACTATTCCGGTCATTTACATGCTGGAGCACACCTTAAACAGTATTTGGAGTCAGGTTGTGGGACAAGAGGAGGAGGAACAAGAGGAGTCATATGCGGAAGGGATAATATCTCCAAGGTCCAGACGGTTGGCAGCACCAAGGCGGCTGGCATTGGAGGGTGGGAGAGAGGGATTACCGAGGGCGCATGATAGTAGCCAAACTGTTGAGGAAGGTGCAGGAGGCAAGGAAGAAGTGGAGGATGAACTGGCGCTGGGCATGGAAGACTCATCAGATGAGGGAGACCTTGATCAAATTTCTGTTGTGCGAGGTTGGGGGGAGAGGGCAGAGGAAGGAAGCAAGATTCTCACCTCGCCGCCACCAAGACAACAAGGACATGGTCCTCCTGGATGCGCAAGACACATGAGTGCCTTCTTGCTCCACTACCTGTAACATGACCATCGGATTGTCAAAATCCAAAGTAATGCCGACTACTGGGTTGCCACACTCTTAGCTCCCTAGTACAAAAGTAAATTTGGCAAAATAATTCCTGCCATAGAAAGGGATTCACACATGCAGAAGTATCAGCAGAGACTGTTACAGAATCTTACATCTGCTTTTCTACGAAACACCAGTGGTGCACGTAGTGAATCTCTGAGTTCTAACTTGCCCACCGTGGGACTGTCGAGTCATCACTCAAACCGTAACAGCAATTTTTTCCAAACATTTCAAGAATTTATTAGACCATCCTTTGCAAGGCCACAGGAGACAGGAAGTCTGACGCATAGCCAATGCCTAGAGAGGAAGGTACAGGAGTATCTCCAAATTAACATTGATGCCATGACCGTGGAACTGGACCCTTGCTCATTTTGAGCTTCCAATCTGGAAAAATGGCCTGATCTTGCCACTCACGCCTTGGAGATCTTGTCATGCCCTGCAGCCAGCGTTCTCTCTGAACGTGTGTTCAGTGCTGCTGCTGGTGTGCTGACAGAAAAGTGCATGCAGCTGTCCAGTGACAATGTAGTCAGACTAACGTTCATCAAGATGAACAAATCCTGGATCCGCAAGGACTTTTCTTTTCCTGTGTCATCCTGGGGAAACTAAAAGCTTGATGATTTTTGAAAATCACCTCACCAACCATTTTAAGAAACTCTGGCGAAATTGATGCCATTTAAGTGGTGTCTTTGCCCCAATTTTTGGAAAAAATGGACCCTCTTTTTGGAGTCCGCTTGCAGTGTTTTACATGACGTTGCCATCGTCAATTCCAGGTGGGTGGGGTCGCCCCCCCCTTTTAACCTTTAGAAACTACATACACTATGGCTTGGGGTAACACAGATGGTTGAGTCTTCAGAGCTGTTTACTCATACAATGGCCTGGGATTCAGATGTCTGCTCCAAAGATTCAGTGTCTGCTAGTCAGCAGAGTAACCCACACATGAAGCAAGCTACACCACCTGTTTATCTAAGTACTAATTTTTAACTGCATCCAGCCCAGGAAATCCTTTTGGGCCTAGTAGCATTTTGTGCTACTCAGCAGAGTACCCCACCCATGAAGCAAGCTACACCGCCTGTTTATCTAAGTACTAATTTGTAACTGCATCTAGCCCAGGAAATCCTTTTGGGTCTAGTAACATTTTATGCTACTCAGCAGAGTACCCCATCCATGAAGCAAGCTATACCCCCTGTTTATCTAAGTATTAATTTTTAACTGCATCTAGCCCAGGAAATGCTTTTGGGCCTAGCAGCATTTTGTGCCACTCCGTAGAGTACCCCACTCATGAAGTAAGCTACACTGCCTGTTTATCTAAGTACTAATGTTTAACTGCATCTAGCCCAGGCAATACTTTGGGGCTAGTAGCATTTTGTGCTACTCAGCAGAGTACCCCACCCGTGAATCAAGCTACAACGCCTGATTATCTAAGTACTAATTTTTAACTGCATCTAGCCCAGGAAATCCTTTTGGGCCTAGTAGCATTTTGTGCTACTCAGCAGAATACCCCACCCATAAAGCAAGCTACACCGCCTTATTATCTAAGCACTAATCTTTAACTGCATCTAGCCCAGGTAATACTTTGGGCCTAGTAGCAGTTTCTGCTGCTCAGCAAAGTACCCCACCCATGAAGCAAGCTACACCACCTTCTTTCTTTCTCATTCTAACCCCTCAGGTCTGGGGTGTTCGCTCTCCCTCCAGCTCTCTCCTTCTCACAGGTGGATTAAAGTGTGTATTCACACTGTGGCGAATCTTTTGGGTCCAGGCATAAGGAGTCGTCGAGTTAATGGATAATACTGTATGTGCCGCTTTAGAAACGTCCATGACGACCCATTCGAGGAAGCAACTAAACGCCTCTAATAGTGAGCAGGATATGGAGCACCCCCTGGGCAAACAGCGATCTATGTAGTATGCTCCTTCACAGAAGCAGCCGAATAGGCGGACACTATTTGGAGGCACAGGTAGTAACCAAAACGCCCCCTCAGTGTCTGTTTTGGCCATTAGCGTGCCCCTTCTCAACTTCTTGACCCGCCTGATTGCTTCATCAAAGAAGGGAAAGTATATAGTACTGTACTTGGTTCCGCGTCGATGTTGTCGTTTACTGACTTGCCCCTTGAACTTGACAAATGGTGGATTAGTCTGAATGTATTGGGTTTCTTTTTTGGCTTGTCTCCCAACAGGGATACCACTACGTCTTCTAA
Source organism: Ranitomeya imitator (assembly GCF_032444005.1). NCBI lineage: Eukaryota > Metazoa > Chordata > Amphibia > Anura > Dendrobatidae > Ranitomeya > Ranitomeya imitator. Next base: position 76,088,652 of record NC_091285.1, read on the forward strand.
GGAAAGTGTTCTGAATGGACCCGCCGCCATTCTACCTAAAGATATTTCTTTTTAAAAAATTTTGTCACAATGTCTGGGTGTTGGTAGGCTGATTTTTGGTTTTTACTCAGCCTTTCTTGATTTTAGAAGGGCATGACATGCCTATATCTCTGTCTCCTCCTCCTTTTACTCCTCCTCCTCTTTTCTTTTCACATGACTATATGTACTTTTGACTTTTCCATGTGTTTGTTGTGTCTTCTGAGCTGTTTGTCAGTTTTTGGACACCTTTTAAGGTGTTTTCTATGTGTTTTCTATGTGTTTGTATGTGTTTGTGTTTGCCTGCTATTGGTTTCAATGGGGTTCGACGATGTTCGTAGAACGTTCGACCAACATTCGTCGAACACGCCCCAATTCAACGAACCGAACTCGAACACTAGGGAGTGGCTCAACACTACTAATGACCTTCGGCTCCTGCTCTGCTGTGAGCAGGAGCCGAGTGTCATGTTTCTGTGCTCCGAGCCTCTCGCAGAGAGCGGATCGGTGCACAGCTGCGGAGGAGGCGGAGAAATAAATTTCTCCATCTCCTCCATTGCCGGGGTCAGCATTTAACGCATATTACTTGGATGATATCCAAGTGATGTGCGTTGTCTCACTCGCACCCATGGACTTATAAAGGTGAGAGTGAGCTGATAGTCAGTCAAGTGTTCATGACAACCGCAGCATGCTGCGATTGTCTCAGACCGAGGAAAACGACTGACAAAAAATCGGTTGCTGGGAGCTGCCCCATAGTTTAACATTGGTCCGAGTGCAGTGCGATTTTTTATCGCACTGCACTTGTCCGTTTTAGTCGTCAGTGTGACCCCGGCCTAAGTCAATTACCTGTGTTACTTTCCATACATTTCTCTATCAATATTTCTATTTGAAACTCATGCTTATGCCATCTGTGTGTGGCTGAAAAATATATGAGGTGTTGCATGAGGTATCAGGTCTCCCAGATAAAAAGGCTTACACCGCTCCCTTAGCCACGACATCTTAATTGAATTTCAATTCAAAGCTCTAAATCCTGGCCCAGACACCGATATCTCTTTCATGGCACATGGCTGACTTCTGCTGTGCCATTGTCAAATTTCTACTGTAAATAAATTGATGCCACATTTCCTGTTGTATGCCACTGATTTTCAGAAATATTTATACTCAAAGTTTGGTCACCTTCATGTGTGGTGCCTATTGCTCACAGACCGGCAGGCCTGCACTTCTATTTAGCTACAAGTGATACTATCCTTACATTTTTATAACATTTGTGCTCTACCAAGCTGATACTTGTGCCATCTGAGTCTGACTGGGAAAAAAAATTGAGTTGCTGCAAGAGGTATCAGGGCTCCTAGCACAGCCGGTCCCTCAACCCCTCATCTTAATTGAAACTTGAATTCAAAGCTCTAATTGCTGGCCCAGACCATGATACAACATGCATGGCCTATTGTTGACTGCTGCTGTGCCATTATAAAATCTTCTACTGTAGGTCAATTGATCAGTCAAATACCTGTGTTACATTCCTTACATTTTTCTACCAATATTACTGTATGAAACAGATGTCATCTATGTGTAGCTAGAAAAAGCATAAAATAAATGGAGGTGTTGCATGGGGTTTGAGGTCTCCCAGCTACGAAGGCTTACACCGCTCCCTTAACCACCAAGCCCTCATTAAAACTTAAATTCCAAGTTGTAAATGCTGAGCCAGACCCCGCTACCTCATTCATGGGCCTTGGCTCACTGCTTCTGTTTCATTATAAGAGGTTCTACTGTGGGTCAATTAATCAGTCAACAACCTGTGTTACTATCCTTTCATTTTTCTACCAATAGTACTGTATGAAATTGATGTTTGTGCCATCTGAGTGTGGCTGGAATAAGGAAAAAAAATTAGAGGTGTTCCAGGGGGTATCAGGTCTCCCAGCTAAGAATGCTTACATCGCTCCCTTAGCACCAGATCCTCATTGAATCTTTAATTCCAAGCTGTAAATGATGGCTCAGACCCTTTCTCATGCATGGCCCATGCTTGACTGCTGCTCCATTATGACATTTCTACTGAGAGTAAATTGATGCCACTTTTCATTGTGTCTGTCCTTAACTTGACCTTTTTGGGCAGCTTTTTGCCCCACCTGAAGGTGTTGTCTACATATTTGATTTTGCCTCCCATTGAATTCAATGCGGTTCAGATATGTTCGACGAACATTTCAGAGAGCTGTTATGCGAATGTTTGTCCATTCGCCAAATCTGAACTGAACCGAACCTTGAAAGGTCCGCTCATCTCTACTCAACCCCCCCCCAAAGAAATCAGTTGTTAAAAAATCACATTGCTATATTTAGGCTGCTGTCACACTAGCAGTATTTGGTCAGTATTTTACATCAGTATCTGTAAGCCAAAACCAGGAGTGGGTGATAAATGCAGAAGTGGTGCATATGTTTCTATTATACTTTTCCTCTTATTGTTCCACTCCTGGTTTTGGCTTACGAATACTGATGTAAAATACTGACCAAATACTGCTAGTGTGACGGCAGCCTTATACTGTAATCTTATACAGCTCTGGCAAAAATTAAGGGACCACCACATCAAAACCCTGTCATAGGCAGCCCAATCTGCATATCTGAACCCCATTGAAAACCTGTGGAATGTAATCAAGAGGATAATGGATGGTCACAAGCCACCAAACAAAGGAGAACTGCTTACATTTTTGTGCCAGAAGCAGTGTGAAAGACTGGTGGAAAGCATGCCAAGACACATGAAAGCTGCGATTAAATATCATGGTTATTCCACAAACAATTGATTTCTGAACTCTTCCTGAGTTAAAACATTAGTATTTTTGTTTATAAATGATTATGAACTTTTTTTCTTTGCATTATTTCTGGTCCAAAAGCACTGTTTTTTTTTTAATTTTGACCATTTCTCCTTTTCAGTAAAAAAAATACAAAATTTATTGCTTGGAAATTTGGAGACATGTCTCTTTATTTTTGCCAGAGCTGTACATACATCTGAAGTCGGCAAATTTTGCTAGGATTGTAATAGGGCAATTTTTTTGTCACATTTTATACAGCATTTCTCATGCTAGAGTAGGGCATAAAGAAATCATTAAATTACAAATAGCATTGCTATATTGATACTTGAACGTCCATCTGAAGTGGGCAAATTTTGCTGGAATTGTTATACTGTCTGCAACGTTTTAGCAACAGGGATATATCACAAGATATTTAAAATGGGGAGGTGTGTGGTAAGGGATGGGGATGTGATGATGATTATGGTGAGTGCAGAGGCTGAGGCTGTGAGCAAGGTGAAACTGTGCCTGCTGCGGGAGCACAACAAAAACATATATCATGTCAATCTAGCTTCCTGTCCCACTTTATAGGGAGACGCGGAACACCACTCTTAAAGTGACCAGTGTGAAAAGGTTGTTTGATGGTTAGCAGATAATGCTTCAAGTCACTTTGCCAGTACCACCCTGTTTTCCACACGGTCCAGTCTCAGTAGCCATGATTCTCGACCACATAATCCTCACTTTGATCGCCCTTCCTCCAACCATGTAGAGTGCCCGGAGACAAGTGATCCTACATTGTGAAACTCTGAAGAGTTGTTCACATTTCCATTTATAGATTCTAACCTCTGGCCTTTCCCGTTCTATGCTGGACATGAGGAGATCACATGTAGCGATGCCCAAATATTTGAGCTGTCATGCTCACAAGAAGGAGACAGTGGGAAAAAGCAATTACTGTCATAAGAGCTGGGTGATGATGAGAAACAATTGCCAATAAGTGGTGTTGCTACATCAGCAAGTAATGAAGAGGACCAAATGGCAGATGAGGTCGTGGATGATGAAGTCCCTGACCCTACCTGGGAAGGTGACATGCAGAGCGAGGACAGCAGTGCACAGGAGGAGGAATCCACAGCATCACAACTGGCAGCAAGAGGCAGTGCGGTAGCCAGAGACACAAGGCAGACAACTGTTCCCCAAGGGCAAAAACACAGGTGAAGTTGCCAAGCCAAGGATTAGGTGTTCTCAACTCAGGCTTTTTTTTAAAGGCAGTACAGATAACTCAAAAAGGCTATTTGCAACATCTGACATGACAGCATCAGCAGGGGCAGCACAACTACCAACCTGACCACCAGCAGCATGCTCAGGAACATGCACGCAAAGCACTCAACTTCTTGGGCCAAACGCAGAGTCCAGAAACAGTGTTTGCGGGTGACACTACTGCCTCTTCCCTGTTTTACAGGCACGCCAATCCCTTGTTCATGATGTATGCAAAGATTCCACACATCTTGCATCTGTCGTTGCACACATGCAATCTCCATCAGCAACCATGTCCACGTTCTTGTCCCAGTGCAGTATTCAGTTGTACCTATGCCAGTCTTTGGAACGCAAGTGTAAATACACAGCCACCCGCAAACAGGCTACAATACTAAACTGCCATATTTCCAGACTGCTTTCCCTGAAAATGTTGCCTTTTAGGCTTGTGGAGACGGAACCTTTATGCAATTTTATATGGCAGCTGTCACTCAGTACTTAGTCCCCAGTCGCCACTATTTTTCCTGGTGTGCCGTCCCCGCCTTACACAACCATGTATCCCATAACATCAGCTGTGACCTGACCAACACTGTGCCAGGGAAATTTCACTTGACCATGGACAACTGGACAAGTGCTTGTGGCTAGGAATGTTACATTTCCCTGAGGGCACACTGGATGAATATTGTGGAAGCTGAGACCCAGTTAGTCCTTGGGATGTAACATGTTCTACTGACACTGAGGTATGCAGGCCATGGTTCAATCAAGGTTTCCTCCATCTTCTAAGGCAGTGTCTGCACCTCCTCACCTTCCACCTCACAAACATCAACTTCATTCACAAGCTTGAAGTACTGCAACACTGCCTCGGCCAAGTGGCAGCAAGCTGTGCTAAAGCTAATCTGCTTATCCACACACTGCAGTGGAATTGTTGAAAGGTCTAACAGACCAGACTGATCTGTGGCTCTCACCCCTGAACCTAAAACCAAGAATGGTTGTGTGTGACATTGGCCATAATCAAGTGGCAGCTCTAAAGCTTGGCAACCTCACACATGTACCATGCCTTGCCCATGTGCTCAACTTATTGTGTCAGTGGTTTTTCAAAACCTACCCAGATCTGTCTGAGCTACTTGTGAAAGTACATCGTGTATGTGCCCATTTCCACAAGTCATTTACAGCTGCCGCCGCCCCTGGCACTGCCACAGCAGCATTTGCAACTTCCAGCTGACCAACTGGTATTCGATGTCACCACATATTGGACCTCAATATTACATATATTGGCAAGGCTTTGTGAGCAGCAGAGGTACAGTAGATGAAGACCAGCTACACCATGCGCATCGGTATTCCAGTCAGCCTCTGCACATATTAGCTGATGAGTGGGCATGGATGTATGACATCTGTGCGGTTCTCCAAAACTTTGTGGAGTCGACCAAGATGGTGAGTGGCAATGATGTCATAATCAGCAGTGGCGTAGGAAGAGGGGTGCGGGGGGGGCGGTCCGCCCCGGGCGGCACAATGCGGGGGGCGGCCGGCGCTGCAGGAGAAGAAAAAAAAAAAAGACGCCCCTTTAAATCTTCGGGCGGCGCCGTCCGCCGCCACGACCAGGGCCAGCTCCCCCCACCACCGGACCCCGCCCCCCGCTCTATACTCACCTCTCCTGGTTCCTGCGGCGCCGGCAGCTACAGCGTCCTCTGACTCTGCGACGTCTCAGAGCAGAGGGCGCGATGACGTCACTACTGTGCGCGCCGCTCTGCCTCTCTGTCCTGAGCGTCGCAGAGCCGGAGAGACGCTGACTGCACCGGACCTGCGCTAGGAACGGGAGAGGTGAGGATTTTACTTTTTTTTTTTTTTCTTTATGTCTGACTGTCTGGGGCTGGGGCAATGCTGGACACACTGGGGCAATACTGGAGACCATGGGGCAGATTGCTGGACACACTGGGGCAATACATGAGACCATGGGGCAGATTGCTGGACACACTGGGGCAATACATGAGACCATGGGGCAGATTGCTGGACACACTGGGGCAATACAGGAGACTATGGGGCAGATTGCTGGACACACTGGGGCAATACTGGAGACCATGGGGCAGATTGCTGGACACACTGGGGCAATACAGGAGACCATGTGGCAGAATGCTGGACACACTGGGGCAATACAGGAGACCATGTGGCAGAATGCTGGACACACTGGGGCAATACAGGAGACCATGGGGCAGATTGCTGGACACACTGGGGCAATACTGGAGACCCTGGGGCAGATTTCTGGACACATTGAGGCAATGCTGGAGACCCTGGGGCAGACTTCTGGACACACTGGGGCAATGCTGGACACTGGGGCAGATTGCTGGACACACTGGGGGTAATATGCTGGACACACTGGGGCAATGCTGGACACTGGGGGTAATATGCTGGACACACTGGGGCAGACTGCTGGACACACTGGGGAAAGGCTGGACACTGGGGCAGATTGCTGGACACACTGGGGGTAATATGCTGGACACACTGGGGCAATGCTGGACACTGGGGGTAATATGCTGGACACACTGGGGCAGACTGCTGGACACACTGGGGAAAGGCTGGACACTGGGGCAGATTGCTGGACACACTGGGGGCAGTGCTGGACATACTGGGGCAGATTGCTGGACACACTGGGGGTAATATGCTGGACACACTGGGGCAGATTGCTGGACAACATGGGGGTAATATGCTGGACACACTGGGGCAGATTGCTGGACAACATGGGGGTAATATGCTGGACACACTGGGGGCAGGACTTGAGGCATGGGCAGAATGTAGATACGGGGCATGATTGGAGACACGGGGCAGGATTGGATCATGGGGCAGGACGGATACGATGGAGGCTGGTGGGGCAGGATGTGGAGATCATATGGGGTAGAATGGATACTCATGAGGGCAGGATGCGAGAACATATGGCTGGAGCCAGGAATGAGAAACGGGGCCAGGGTGGGGAATATTATTACCATAGGGGCTAATTAAGGGATATTATTACTGCAGTGATGTATTTATTTTATTTTTTGAGTATACTGTTTTAAATGGGGGGGCGGTCCTGTTACTGTGCAGAGTGACACTATATCACCTTTTTTTCTTCATGTGATGTAATGTAGAAGTTGTGAAAAATTAAGTAATGTGTTCTGCAAGCGGAGCTCGAGATAACTGTGTTATTTCCTGCAGAAACGAGTCCTGGCTGGAAGGAATGATGGCGGTCTGTGCTGGATGAAAGATGAAGGACTTCACCTAGAGACGTCACTGGTGAGTCAGTGTTACCTATACACTGACACTATACACTGTATACTATATAGAGGTCCTGTGTATAATGTCACCAGTGATCTCTGTATTACCTCTACACAGACACTGCATACTAAGTACAGATCTCCTGTGAATACTGGCACTTATGGTGATAGTATTGTGGTTTTTTTTTTATTACTGATCAGTATTGTAGTATTCAGTCACTATGTGGTGGTAATATGTGGTCTGGAAATGGTGTTGTGGTATTTGTCCCTTGTATGTAGTATTATTCGGTCACTATGTGGCCTGGTCATGGTGTGGTGGTATTAAGTCACAGGTGTGGCATGTGGGGGTGACACCATTAGGCCCAGTTTAAGGTCTACAAAACAGGAAAACCGTTTTTGGTAACCTTTGTGTGTATTGAGCCGGGGGGGGGGGGGGTTGGGGGGCGCCAAACTCGGGAACAGCCCCGGGCGGCAAAAGCTCTAGCTACGCCTCTAATAATCAGCGTCGCCATCCCGCTTCTCTGTCTACGGATGCTCACAATTAAATAGGAGGCTTTGCAGGTGGAGCAAGTTGAGATGGAGCAAGAAACTACACTGGGTGATTTTACACATGCTACACGGCCCATCCTCATCTCATCTTCTTAACGCAGATTAGTTGGTAATGAGGAGCAGAAGGAGAGGCAAGTGGAACAGAAGCTGGTTGCCTGCGCTACAGACGGTAGTGCCCACACCACATTTGTCTCATCTATTCAGTGTGGATGGCCTGAAGATGAGGATAAGGAAGAGGTGGACAACACGGACAGTCCTCCTAACGGTAGGGACAGGGAAGTTTTGGCTGGCACACTTGGCTGAGTATATGTTCCGCTGCCGTTTCCTTGACCTTCGCGTTATATGCATTCTGACTAACAATAATCATTAGTTTATCATCCTTTTAGACTGCCACTACAAGGAGGACTTTACATCTCTCATTCTCGTGGAAGATGGGTCTAATAAAATCTTGCATTAGTAGAAAGTTATATTTGAAGAATTATTTAAAAAAAAAAATCACAGTTCTGTGGACAACCAATGAGTGGAAACTAGGGAGACACACCAGAGGCAGGGGAACACTCTCACAGGTCTGGAACAGTTTTCTCAGACCCTCCCATCGCCCAAGCCCTAATGCACAGGGCACTCTAACAAGGAGTGGAAAAGTTTTGGAAGATGCTGAAGGAGTACCTTGCCAATTGTACCAGCATCCTCTGTTATTACTCTGTGCCTTACAACTATTGGTTATCCATGCTGGACACATGGCATGAACTGTCTCTCTACGCCTTGGATGTCCTGGTCTGCCCTGCAGCTAGTATCAGAATGAGTTTTTAGTGCTTCCTGGAGTATTATAAATTATAGGCGCATTCGCCTCTCAACTGAAAATGCTGGCGGACTGATTCTTTTCAAAATGAACAAAGGCTGGATTGGCCCAGACTTCTGTACGCCACAGGATGACAGCAGAGGAACATAAGCTAAAATGTTTTTAGTATTTTTTGGGTGTATTCCCATGCACCATTTCTCACCCAAACATGGGTATGCGCTTCAGGAGTTCATCTCTTTTGTGTCATCCTCCTCTTCTCCCCCACCATGTCAACAGGGTGATTGTGCTACCTTCTCTAAAAAATTTTTTAAGGTCTTTTATGATGCCTGCATTAACAATTTTTAGAGGCCTACCTCAAACATTCTTATATATAGCCCCCAGGGGTAGATGTTTTTCAGCCCATGTTCTTAGTGCTTGGGCATTACTAAAACCAGGGATTCAAGCTTGAGGAGGATAATTTGCATATTCCAGGTGCCTTCTGGGAAAAGCGAAGAGTCTCCCTCAGCAAGAAGATCGTTGAGTACAGCCGGGACCAGCTGCTTGGAAAGCATCACCAAACCAGGGATTCAAGCCTGAGGAGGATAATTTGCATATTCCAGGTGCCTTCTTGGAAAAGCGAAGAGTCTCCCTCAGCAAGAAGATCGTTGGGTATAGCCGGGACCAGCTGCTTGGAAAAGCATCACCAAACCAGGGATTCAAGCTTGAGAAGGATAATTTGCATATTCCAGGTGCCTTCTGGGAAAAGCGAAGAGTCTTCCTCAGCAAGAAGATCGTTGGGTACAGCTGGGACCAGCTGCTTAGAAAGCATCACCAAACCAGGGATTCAAGCTTGAGGAGGATAATTTGCATATTCCAGGTGCCTTCTGGGAAAAGCGAAGAGTCTCCCTCAGCAAGAAGATCGTTGGGTACAGCCGGGACCAGCTGCTTGGAAAGCATCACCAAACCAGGAATTCAAGCTTGAGGAGGATAGTTTGCATATTCCAGGTGCCTTCTGGGAAAAGTGAAGAGTCTCCCTCAGCAAGAAGATCGTTGGGAATAGCCGGGACCAACTGCTTGGAAAGCATCACCAAACCAGGGATTCAAGCTTGAGGAGGATAATTTGCATATTCCAGGTGCCTTCTGGGAAAAGCAAAGAGTCTCCCTCAGCAAGAAGATCGTTGGGTACAGCCGGGACCAGCTGCTTGGAAAGCATCACCAAACCAGGGATTCAAGCTTGAGGAGGATAATTTACATATTCCAGGTGCCTTCTGGGAAAAGTGAAGAGTCTCCCTCAGCAAGAAGATCGTTGGATACAGCCGGGACCAGCTGCTTGGAAAGCATCACCAAACCAGGGATTCAAGCTTGAGGAGGATAATTTGCATATTCCAGGTGCCTTCTGGGAAAAGCGAAGAGTCTCCCTCAGCAAGAAGATCGTTGGGTACAGCCAGGACCAGCTGCTTGGAAAGTATCACCAAACCAGGGATTCAAGCTTGAGGAGGATAATTTGCATATTCCAGGTGCCTTCTGGGAAAAGCGAAGAGTCTCCCTCAGCAAGAAGATCGTTGGGTACAGCCGGGACAGGCTGCTTGGAAAGCATCACCAAACCAGGGATTCAAGCTTGAGGAGGATAATTTGCATATTCCAGGTGCCTTCTGGGAAAAGCGAAGAGTCTCCCTCAGCAAGAATATCGTTGGTTACAGCCGGGACCAGCTGCTTGGAAAGCATCACCGAATTTTTGCCTGTAGGACATTATTGCAAGAAAGCTTGGCTGAGTAGATTACACAAGAAGGAAAACACACAGCAAGTCAGCAGGATCTAGGAGCAACATGGCAGATGTGACAACCTACATGGTGAGCTGCAGCATGTGCTACATGTTCACAGATCGACCAGAAGAAGAATCCAATTTCACCTGTCAGAAGTGTAGACTAGTGGCCCTTTTAGAAGAAAAGGTGCGGGGTCTGGAAGAAAGAATAGCAACTTTGAAACTCATCAAAGAGAATGAAGACTTCCTAGACAGAACAGAAGCATCTCTACTGGTCACAGAAGGTGAAAAAAGTGTCTGAGAACCTCCAAAAGCAGATGAGTGGAAGCATGTGACCAAAAGAAGCAAGAAGACCATGGAGAAATCACCAACCACACAACTGAAGAACCGATATCAAATCTTTGTAGAGGATGAAGATGGCACACCTAAGGATGAAGCAATACCATCAAGCAAAAAAGAAAAGGGCACACAGCAACAAGTGACAGCAAAAAGTACAGCCAAAAAGCAACGAAGAGTGGTGGTGGTGGGAGACTCACTACTGAGAGGCACAGAAGCAGCCATCTGCAGACCGGACATGCCCGCAAGAGAAGTATGCTGCCTTCCAGGTGCGATGATCAAGGATGTGACCGATAGGATACCAAAGCTCTTCAACTCCAAGGACGTCCACCCATTTCTTCTGATACATGTTGGCACCAATGACACGGCGAGGAAGGACCTACCGACAATCTGCAAGGACTTTGAAGAGTTGGGGAAGAAAGTAAAGGAACTGGATGCACAGGTAGTTTTTATCTTCTATCCTTCCAGTAGACGGGCATGGCACCAGGAGATGGAACAGGATCCTTGATGCGAACAACTGGCTAAGACGATGGTGCAGACAACAAGGATTCGGATTCCTGGACTACGGTGTGAATTACTTGTACGATGGACTCCTCGCCAGAGACGGACTACACCTCAACAAACCTGGGAAACACACATTCGCCAGAAGACTCGCTACACTCATCAGGAGGGCGTTAAACTAGAAGAAGAGGGGACGGGAAGAAAAACATTAGACTCGAACAAAGAAGACCCAGGAAAACATACTCAGAAGGGAGGTAAGAACATTTCTAAAACAATCCACAGCGAGGAGATTGGAACAAAACAAAATCCTCTAAATTGCATGCTCGCAAACGCCAGAAGCCTGACAAACAAGATGGAAGAACTAGAAGCAGAAATATCTACAGGTAACTTTGACATAGTGGGAATAACCGAGACATGGTTAGATGAAAGCTATGACTGGGCAGTTAACTTACAGGGTTTCAGTCTGTTTAGAAAGGATCGTAAAAATCAGAGAGGAGGAGGGGTTTGTCTCTATGTAAAGTCTTGTCTAAAGTCCACTTTAAGGGAGGATATTAGCGAAGGGAATGAGGATGTCGAGTCCATATGGGTCGAAATTCATGGAGGGAAAAATGGTAACAAAATTCTCATTGGGGTCTGTTACAAACCCCAAAATATAACAGAAACCATGGAAACTCTACTTCTAAAGCAGATAGATGAAGCTGCAACCCATAATGAGGTCTTGGTTATGGGGGACTTTAACTACCCGGATATTAACTGGGAAACAGAAACCTGTGAAACCCATAAAAGGCAACAGGTTTCTGCTAATAACCAAGAAAAATTATCTTTCACATTTGGTGCAGAATCCAACCAGAGGAGCAGCACTTTTAGACCTAATACTATCTAATAGACCTGACAGAATAACAAATCTGCAGGTGGTCGGGCATCTAGGAAATAGCGACCACAATATTGTACAGTTTCACCTGTCTTTCACTAGGGGGACTTGTCAGGGAGTCACAAAAACACTGAACTTTAGGAAGGCAAAGTTTGACCAGCTTAGAGATGCCCTTAATCTGGTAGACTGGGACAATATCCTCAGAAATAAGAATACAGATAATAAATGGAAAATGTTTAAGAACATCCTAAATAGGCAGTGTAAGCGGTTTATACCTTGTGGGAATAAAAGGACTAGAAATAGGAAAAACCCAATGTGGCTAAACAAAGAAGTAAGACAGGCAATTAACAGTAAAAAGAAAGCATTTGCACTACTAAAGCAGGATGGCACCATTGAAGCTCTAAAAAACTATAGGGAGAAAAATATTTTATCTAAAAAACAAATTAAAGCTGCCAAAAAGGAAACAGAGAAGCACATTGCTAAGGAGAGTAAAACTAATCCCAAACTGTTCTTCAACTATATTAATAGTAAAAGAATAAAAACTGAAAATGTAGGCCCCTTAAAAAATAGTGAGAAAAGAATGGTTGTAGATGACGAGGAAAAAGCTAACATATTAAACACCTTCTTCTCCACGGTATTCACGGTGGAAAATGAAATGCTAGGTGAAATCCCAAGAAACAATGAAAACCCTATATTAAGGGTCACCAATCTAACCCAAGAAGAGGTGCGAAACCGGCTAAATAAGATTAAAATAGATAAATCTCCGGGTCCGGATGGCATACACCCACGAGTACTAAGAGAACTAAGTAATGTAATAGATAAACCATTATTTCTTATTTTTAGGGATTCTATAGCGACGGGGTCTGTTCTGCAGGACTGGCGCATAGCAAATGTGGTGCCAATATTCAAAAAGGACTCTAAAAGTGAACCTGGAAATTATAGGCCAGTAAGTCTAACCTCTATTGTTGGTAAAATATTTGAAGGGTTTCTGAGGGATGTTATTCTGGATTATCTCAATGAGAATAACTGTTTAACTCCATATCAGCATGGGTAAATGAGAAATCGCTCCTGTCAAACCAATCTAATCAGTTTTTATGAAGAGGTAAGCTATAGGCTGGACCACGGTGAGTCATTGGACGTGGTATATCGCGATTTTTCCAAAGCGTTTGATACCGTGCCGCACAAGAGGTTGGTACACAAAATGAGAATGCTTGGTCTGGGGGAAAATGTGTGTAAATGGGTTAGTAACTGGCTTAGTGATAGAAAGCAGAGGGTGGTTATAAATGGTATAGTCTCTAACTGGGTCGCTGTGACCAGTGGGGTACCGCAGGGGTCGGTATTGGGACCTGTTCTCTTCAACATATTCATTAATGAGCTGGTAGAAGGTTTACACAGTAAAATATTGATATTTGCAGATGATACAAAACTATGTAAAGCAGTTAATACAAGAGAAGATAGTATTCTGCTACAGATGGATCTGGATAAGTTGGAAACTTGGGCTGAAAGGTGGCAGATGAGGTTTAACAATGATAAATGTAAGGTTATACACATGGGAAGAAGGAATCAATATCACCATTACACACTGAACGGGAAACCACTGGGTAAATCTGACAGGGAGAAGGACTTGGGAATCCTAGTTAATGATAAACTTACCTGGAGCAGCCAGTGCCAGGCAGCAGCTGCCAAGGCAAACAGGATCATGGGGTGCATTAGAAGAGGTCTGGATACACATGATGAGAGCATTATACTGCCTCTGTACAAATCCCTAGTTAGACCGCACATGGAGTACTGTGTCCAGTTTTGTGCACCGGTGCTCAGGAAGGATATAATGGAACTAGAGAGATTACAAAGGAGGGCAACAAACTTAATAAAGGGGATGGGGGAACTACAATACCCAGAGAGATTAGCAAAATTAGGATTATTTAGCTTAGAAAAAAAGACGACTGAGGAGCGATTTAAGAACCATATATAAGTATATAAGGGGACAATACAAATATCTCGCTGAGGATCTGTTTATACCAAGGAAGGTGACGGGCACAAGGGGGCATTCTTTACGTCTGGAGGAAAGAAAGTTTTTCCACCAACATAGAAGAGGATTCTTTACTGTTAGGGCAGTGAGAATCTGGAATTGCTTGCCTGAGGAGGTGGTGATGGCGAACTCAGTCGAGGGGTTCAAGAGAGGCCTGGATGTCTTCCTGGAGCAGAACAATATTGTATCATACAATTATTAGGTTCTGTAGAAGGACGTAGATCTGGGGATTTATTATGATGGAATATAGGCTGAACTGGATGGACAAATGTTTTTTTTCGGCCTTACTAACTATGTTACTATGTTACTATGTATGTTACTAAGTCTAGGATACCCACTCCTAAATGGGAAAAAAATGCTTTATGGGGCCCTCCATTATGTCTCTTCAAAGGAGTGCCTCCTAAATTTTGGCATCTTTTGCACTTAGTACATACGCTTTACAAGTGTAAGAGACCCTTTCCTTAGTAGTGGGAAAAAATGCTTTTCTGAGAATCCACCTTATAGTTGAGGGGATATTTTTTGATACCAAAAGAGCTTGTGTGTGCTATTAGTAAATGATCCAGTACGTTGTTGTGGGCTGTCAGGTTTGTATCATGCCTTCTAAATTATAATCCTTGCTGCTGCTTTTTTCCATACACTCATTGACCTAAACTGGCAGAGTTTTTTGTATTCCTCCAGAGTTTGTTGCTGCCATGAACAAGAACATTTTTTTTCAGGGAATTCTCAAATCCCTTGTATATTTTGCCGACGATGTCGAAGTGGTGCTGATTTGAAGGGAGAGGGAGTCCCGTCCCTCTTCCAGCCTACAATCTGCATTTGCTATCGATCACAACATTTAGGGGGTTAAATAGCCTGGGGTGGTGCAGGTACTGCTCCTGAAAGTGACAGCCGGGACTCAGCTATAACTACGCCTAGCTCACGAAGGTGATCAGGAGGGCACATCTCCTGTGACAGCATGATTTTACAATGATGAAAATTGATGTCATTTTGTGATAACCCCTTCCCTACCATAACCGAAAGTTGCATAGTGAAGGGGTTAAATGTTCATTAGTTGAATAATGAAGGTTAAAAAGCTGAAACTGCAAATTAGTTCCAATTCTTTAGGGCATTTATGTTATCAGACAAAGCTAAAACCTATAATGACAAGTCATATTTTTTTTTTGTTTGGAGCTAAACTGTAAAATAATTTCTCACTACCATTACTCAGTTATCATTCATATTCCTAAGTAGGTAATGGGGCATGCTGAGAAAGGGCCATGTCAAAATGAGGGTGTTTGTGATTGATCTGTGCAGGCAGCAAATTTTTTTCAGATTAGCATTCGAAAATGTTGATGTATGTTTTATTACTAAAATAAAACATGAAAAAATGTTTTAAGCCACACAGATACAATTGTTTTTAATAGTTTGTGTTTGTTTTTAAGCGTATTTTGCCTTTTTTTTAAAGATTTCTTATGAGTGCAATGACAAGGTGTAGACTACATATTACTTTACATCAATGCATGCACTCATTCTTTCTGAATGATAGAAAAGTATTGATTGCAACCACTGCCCTCTTCAAATGACTGGGTCCTGTGAATCTCAGATAACACTCTTGCTATTAGGAGTCAATAACGCACACTTTGTGAATGTAACTGATTACAGTGTTATCGCTGCCTTGATTGTTTGATGGTACAAGTGTTGTGAAGGTTTCTTATTGATTTGTAGATAATAAAATTCTACAACGAGCAATGGAATTCTTTGAGTCAGACGTACTGTCAGATATAATTTCAGGTCATTTGCTGATTAAATTGAATTAATTAGAAGTTTAACTTTAAAACTCTTCTTTTCTCCTGTACATGCATTTAATTTCCCTTTTATTGTTGCATTTTGCTTTCTTTTTATTTGTCTTAATTGCCTTTTATTTAATCAACACTTTAATGGAATATCCACTTGAAAATACTACAGTAATACTGTGAACTAAAGACATTAAAAGAAATATGTCTGATCTATATTGTAAGTCACTTGAAAAGACACATGGTCTTGAGAATGCTAGAGAAACATTTTAGTGTATATTTCTAGAGATATCTTATATATATATATATATATATATATATATATGTATCTATATATATAATTGTCTAAGGGTTTTTCCGTCTGTCTGTCTGTCTTTCTGTCTGTCTGTCCTGGAAATCCCGCCACTCTGATTGGTCGAGGCCACCAGGCCTCGACCAATCAGCGACGGGCACAGCATCGACGTAGAAATCCCGCATCTCTGATTGGTCGAGGCCGCCAGGCCTCGACCAATCAGCGACAAGCACAGCTACGATGATGTCATAAAGAACGTAGACATCCCACGTCTCTGATTGGTCGAGGCCAGGAATGGCCTCGACCAATCAGCAATGGGCACAGTATTGACGTAGATGTCATAATGGTTGCCATGGCGACGATGATGTTATAAAGGTTGCCTCGATCAATCAGCGACGGGCACAGTCTGCCGCAAATTCTGGAATCATCATCGTCCATATACTACAGGGACATGCATATTCTAGAATACCCGATGCGTTAGAATCGGGCCACAATCTAGTATATATATATATATATATATATATATATATATTCAGTTGTGCTCAAAAGTTTGCATTGTATATGAGATATATATTGTTCATTGCTTTGAATACACATTATAGTGAAAGAATAAAGCGAATCCCATGGAGACAGGTAAAAGCTGAAGGTGGAGATTTTCCCTTGACAAAGGGCGAAGGAGAACTTATATGATCAATGAAGATTGATTCTGTCTATACTTTTTTTCTACCTTCAGATAATTAGAGGAATGTCAATGCTTAGAAAAAGTCGGTCTGTTAACTATAGAAATAAGAACATATATATCTTTATTTGATGGGAAGCAAGTCAATACTAAGAGTTAGGGCTCTTTTCCATTTGCGAGAAACACGTCCGTGTCTCGCATGTGAAAACCAAGCTCTGGCGCCGGCACTGTGGAGCGGAGCGTGCAGCTCCATGTGTTACTATGCGGCCGCACGCTCCGCTCTGGAGTGCCGGTGCCAGAGCTTGGTTTTCACATGCGAGACACGGATGTGTTTCTCGCAAATGGAAAAGAGCCCTTGGTGTCACAAATGAAGGAGAGAGTGAGATTTTAAAATAGCATATTTTTGAAAGTTTGGCAAATGTTTGAACCAAACAAATTAGAATTTAACAAGTATGACTAAAAAATATGCAAAAGCAACTGTGTTTCACCAACATTTCTCCAGGAATAAACTGTAGGAGAGATCAGAGCAATAGGTTCTTATCTGATGGACACAGATTTCATTCAATTCAAATTGCACTAACCTGATAGCTCTATTGGTAAGGCATATAGATCTCAATGATAATACCAGCTGCATCAGATCATGCAGCTGGTATTATCAATATGATATGGTCATATGATATGGTCATATGATATGGTCATATCAATATGACAAGATAGAAGATTTTGTCGATTTAGTCCGCGCTGACGATAATCATATAAAATCAAGGTGTTCAAATAAACAAAAGTGGTTTAATTCAACGCGTTTCAAGGATCAAATGACCTCTTCCTCAGGACATAACCACAAGTGTACACAGACAAAAAAAGATGGCTGTACAAATAGATCAAATTTTCGAATCTGGCTCCAAGCTAATATCACTTGATAAACAATGTTCACAGGCATATGGAAGAAAATAAGAGAAAAAATTTTCCTTCATTTTCTGTATATGCGAAAAAAAGAAAAAGCCATGTCAAGAATTCGCAACAGAGGAATCGTTTGAATGAACAGTAAACCATCTTAGCATCAAACACCAAGTGTGACATTTTTTTCAATGGGAAGAGGGTCATGTGACACATCAAACTTATTGAGAATTTCACAAGAAAAATAATGGTGTGCTTGGTTTTAACGCAACTTTATTCTTTCATGAGTTATATCCAAGTATCTCTTTGTTTACAGCCATTGATATGTCACAGAGGTTAACATGTGAGGAGCGGATAGAAATTTTGTTGATGTCTGGTGAAAGCAGTACCTGGGTCATTGCAGCAGATTTCACTGCAAGACACCCTACTAGACCATCCATCTCCCATGCTACAGTTAGCAAACTGCTTGCCAAATTTCATGAAACAGGTTCAGTATTAGATTTGCCAAAATGTGGATGCAAGAAAACTGTTACTAATGAAGAAACATCAGTGGCTGTCCTAGCTTCATTCAGAGCCCACAGAGTAGCGCTCGCCGCATGTTACAAATGGCACCCTTACAAAATCCAGCTGCTGCAGCATCTCAATGAGGATGACCAAGATCGGCACGCTGAATTTGACAAATGGGAAAAACAAACATTGGACCAGGACCCTCAGTTTGCACAGAACATTATGTTCAGTGATGAGTCAAACTTTTTGAGAATGGTGAAGTTACCAAACAAAACCACCGCTATTGGTCTGGCATTAACTCACAGTTGATAGATCCCCCCAAGACTGTTGGAACACAAAAACTGATGGTATGGTGTGGTATATTATTATTTATTATTAAAGCACCATTTATTCCATGGCACCTTACATGTGAGAAGGGGTATACATAATAAAAAACAAGCACAATAATCTTAATCAATACAAGTCATGACTGGTACAGGAGGAGAGAGGACTGTTAGATGTCGAGTTCCCGCCACTGCACAGGGGTAGGGTTGAGCGAAACGGATCGGTCATTTTCAGAAGTTGCTGACTTTTGGCAAAGTCGGGTTTCATGAAACCCGACCCGATCCCTGTGTGGGGTCGGCCATGAGGTCGGCGATCTTCTTATCGGGTATCGGAATTCCGATACCGAGTTCCGATATTTTTGTGATATCGGGAATCGGTATTGGGATCCATATTTATGTGTAAAATAAAGAATAAAAATAGAAAATATTGATATACTCACCCTCGGACGCACCCTGCTTCTAACCGGCAGTCTCCTCTCCTAAGAATGAGCGAGTGAAGGACCTGCGGTGACGTCGCGGCTTGTGATTGGTCGCGTGAGCGGTCACATGAGCGGTCACGCGACCAATCACAAGCCGCGACGTCATCGAAGGTCCTTCACTTGCTCATTCTTAGGAAGGAAGGCTGCCGGCTAGAACCAGGGCACGTCCGAGGGTGAGTATATCCCTATTTTTTATTTTTATTCTTTATTTTACACATTAATATGGATCCCAGGGCCTGAAGGAGAGTTTCCTCTCCTTCAGGCCCTGGGAACCATTAGTATCCCATTGCACTGCATTGGGTTTCGTGTTTCGGCCGACCCCAACTTTTCTATATGATCGGCCGATTTCACTCGACCCGACTTTTGAGAAAGTCGGGTTTCGTGAAACCTGACTCGACCCTATGAAAATAAAAGTCACTCAACCCTACACAGGGGGAATCTCGAACCATGTCTGCTGCAGTCTCCCATTCTCCTTCAGCCACAGTGAAGCCTGCTCAGCGGAGACGTCAGTCCCAGCGTCTGGCTCAGCCTGATACTGTGCAGATGTTTAATGCTGTCTTTCCAGGCTCTGCTTCTGCATCTGGTCTCAGAGCAAGCGCAACCCTAGTTAGGGTAATAGTTTGTGTACAGCGCGTCTCTGTGAGGTAACAGAGATTGCTTCCAGTGCACACAGGGTGAAGCTTAATCCATGTGTGAGCTTATAGTCTATCCGCCATTACTTTGCAGCAGGTGTCCTGGCATGGTGGACCCTGGGCTGCGAACGCACCTTGTAGCTACCTATATATACTCGGTGCGTTCTACTAGCCCTAACCATATACTAGCGCCAGGTTCTAGCTAAGTAATGGCGGACGAACAGCGACTGCAGCGGTACATCCAGCAGCTGGAGGGCAGGTTGGCGGCTCTCGAGCATGCAACCTCAGCTGAGGATGTTACCGCAATAGCTGTTCAGGCTGTTAGCGTAGCTGCAGAAGCTTTACCCACTGCCACCTCTGTTCTGACCTTATCCCTCCTCCCGCTGCCAGAAATATACTCTGGTGACAGTAAATCCTGTAGGGGTTAATAAGCTCCTAGCTGCACGTTTTTCCACGGAGCGGGCAAAGGTGGGATTCATAATTTCTCTTCTGTCGGAAAGGGCGTTGGAGTGGGCTACGCCGCTGTAGGAGTGCGTCGATCATGTGGTGCAGAGTTCTCCTTGGTTTTTGAGCACTCTGAAGCAGGTCTTTTTGGGACCTCGAGTCAAACCTCCAAATGCTGGCATTGACTCAGGGTTCGTCCATGGTCAGCCATTTTGCCATCTATTTCTAGATTTTAGCCTCTGAGCTGGAGTGGCTGGATAAAGCCCTCATCCTGGTATTTTGGAGGGGTTGGCTGACCATGTGAAGGACACTTTGGCCACTAGGGAGATTCCCCCCCGCACTGGAGTAGCTCATAGCTGTAACAACTCGTATCGACCTTCGTTTTAACGAGTGAAGGTTAGAGCCAGCCCAGTGTAGGCAGAGGTTTCGGCTGGCTCCCACCTTCGCCAAACCTCTGGAATCTCCGGTCCCGGCATCAGAGTCACATGAGGCCATGGAGGTGTCACGAGCGGGATCTAAGTCCAGGACTGCTCGTGCACTTAAGGTCTGTCATGTTTGCCGGCAGTCAGGACACCGTGCCTCCAAGTGTCCTCAGCGGTGGGGAAAATGTCAGCGTCTAGTGGTATTTGGAGGAGGTACACTAGACACGGTGATGTTTTCCTCCAAATTGTCCTTCAAGAGGACAATTACCTTAGGCCCATCCACTCTTATGGTAGAGCTTTGCGTGGATTCTGGGGCAGAGAGCAATTTTATGTCTTCTGCTTTCGCCCAACAACGCGCAATACCCCTGGTGATGCTCGCCAAGCCTGTGACTGTTCGAGTGGTAAATGGGTCAACACTACCCTCACAAATTACACACCAAACCATTCCATTCACTCTTACTATGTCTCCATCTCATCAGGAGATTATTTCCCTATTAGTCATTCCTGAGGGAATTGATGAGGTCTATTTGGGAATAGCAAGGCTACGCTAGCACTCTCCTCATATAGAGGGAGAATTCTAGGATGGAGTAAATCCTGTGAGGGTAGATGTCAGGGAGTGTTTTCAGGTTGCTATAACTGAGGTACCCGCAGATCTTTCCTCTCTCCCCAAGCACTATTGGCCCTATGCGGACGTGTTCTCCAAAAGGGCTGCGGTGACCCTTCCGCCTAACCGTCCCTATGACTTTCCTATTGACCTCTTGCCTGGTGCAGAGCCTCCCCGGAGTTGGGTCTATCCGCTGTCTCTTCTAGAGACAGAGGCAATGTCCCAGTATATCCGAGAGAATCTAGCAAGAGGATTCATTAGGAAGTCAGTGTCACCTGCAGGGCTGGGTTCTTCTTCGTGCAGAAGAAGAATGGAGAACTACGTCCATGCATAGACTAAAGGGGTCTTAACGCCATCACCATTAAGAATAAGTACCCACTACGCTGGATATCTGAGCTCTTTGATAGGCTACAGTGAGCAAGGGTATTTACTAAATTAGATCTGTGGGGTGCTTACAGCCTGATTTGCATCCGTGAGGGGGACGAATGAAAGACGGCTTTTAACACCAGGGATGGGCACTATGAATATCTGGTGATGCCCTTTGGGCTCTGTAATGCCTGTTATGCTGTGCTATCAGGCAACACAGTGTGCAGTAATCAGCGCACATACAGTGATATGGCAATAACCCAAAAACAATAGAACAAGCTCTGAGACGTGGAATCTCTGCAGACTGCAATACCTGAACCTATCCTCACACAACTAAAAGCAGCAGTGGATTGCGCCTAACACTACCTATGCAACTCGGCACTGCCTGAGGAGCTGACTAGCCTGAAGATAGAAATACAAGCCTGACTTGCCTCAGAGAAATACCCCAAAGGAATAGGCAGCCCCCCACATATAATGACTGTTAGCAAGATGAAAAGACAAAACGTAGGAATGAAATAGATTCAGCAAAGTGAGGCCCGATATTCTAGACAGAGCGAGGATAGCAAAGAGAACTATGCAGTCTACAAAAAACCCTAAAGCAGAACCACGCAAAGGGGGGCAAAAAGACCCACCGTGCCGAACTAACGGCACGGCGGTGCACCCTTTGCGTCTCAGAGCTTCCAGCAAAAGAGAATAGCACAGCTGGACAGAAAAAAACGGAAAGAAAAACAAAGAAACACTTATCTAGCAGAGCAGCAGGCCACAGGAAAGATGCAGTAGCTCAGATCCAACACTGGAACATTGACAAGGAGCAAGGAAGACAGACTCAGGTGGAGTTAAATAGCAAGGCAGCCAACGAGCTCACCAAAACACCTGAGGGAGGAAGCCCAGAGGCTGCAATACCACTTGTGACCACAGGAGTGAATTCAACCACAGAATTCACAACAGTACCCCCCCCTTGAGGAGGGGTCACTGAACCCTCACCAGAACCCCCAGGCCGACCAGGATGAGCCACATGAAAGGCACGAACAAGATCTGGGGCATGGACATCAGAGGCAAAAACCCAGGAATTATCCTCCTGAGCATAACCCTTCCATTTGACCAGATACTGGAGTTTCCGTCTAGAGACACGAGAATCCAAAATTTTCTCCACAATATACTCCAATTCCCCCTCCACCAAAACAGGGGCAGGAGGCTCCACAGATGGAACCATAGGTGCCACGTATCTTCTCAACAACGACCTATGGAATACATTATGTATGGAAAAGGAGTCTGGGAGGGTCAGACGAAAAGACACCGGATTGAGAATCTCAGAAATCCTATACGGACCAATAAAACGAGGTTTAAATTTAGGAGAGGAAACCTTCATAGGAATATGACGAGAAGATAACCAAACCAGATCCCCAACACGAAGTCGGGGACCCACACGGCGTCTACGATTAGCGAAAAGCTGAGCCTTCTCCTGGGACAAGGTCAAATTGTCCACTACCTGAGTCCAGATCTGCTGCAACCTGTCCACCACAGAATCCACACCAGGACAGTCCGAAGACTCAACCTGTCCTGAAGAGAAACGAGGATGGAACCCAGAATTGCAGAAAAATGGAGAGACCAAGGTAGCCGAGCTGGCCCGATTATTAAGGGCGAACTCAGCCAACGGCAAAAATGACACCCAATCATCCTGGTCAGCAGAAACAAAACATCTCAGATATGTTTCCAAGGTCTGATTGGTTCGTTCGGTCTGGCCATTAGTCTGAGGATGGAAGGCCGAGGAAAAAGATAGGTCAATGCCCATCCTACCACAAAAGGCTCGCCAGAACCTCGAGACAAACTGGGAACCTCTGTCAGAAACAATATTCTCAGGAATGCCATGCAAACGAACCACATGCTGGAAGAACAAAGGCACCAAATCAGAGGAGGAAGGCAATTTAACCAAGGGCACCAGATGGACCATTTTAGAAAAGCGATCACAGACCACCCAAATGACCGACATCTTTTGAGAAACGGGAAGGTCAGAAATGAAATCCATCGAAATATGTGTCCAAGGCCTCTTCGGGACCGGCAAGGGCAAAAGCAACCCACTGGCACGTGAACAGCAGGGCTTAGCCCTAGCACAAATCCCACAGGACTGCACAAAAGCACGCACATCCCGTGACAGAGATGGCCACCAGAAGGATCTAGCCACTAACTCTCTGGTACCAAAGATTCCTGGAAGACCAGCCAGCACCGAACAATGAAGTTCAGAGATAACTTTACTAGTCCACCTATCAGGGACGAACAGTTTCTCGGCCGGACAACGATCAGGTTTATTAGCCTGAAATTTCTGCAACACTCTCCGCAAATCAGGAGAGATGGCAGACACAATGACTCCTTCCTTGAGGATACTCGCCGGCTCAGATAACCCCGGAGAGTCGGGCACAAAACTCCTAGACAGAGCATCCGCCTTCACATTTTTAGAGCCCGGAAGGTACGAAATCACAAAATCAAAACGAGCAAAAAATAACGACCAACGGGCCTGTCTAGGATTCAAACGCTTGGCAGACTCGAGATAAGTAAGATTCTTATGATCAGTCAATACCACCACGCGATGCTTAGCTCCCTCAAGCCAATGACGCCACTCCTCGAATGCCCACTTCATGGCCAGCAACTCTCGGTTGCCCACATCATAATTACGCTCAGCAGCAGAAAATTTCCTGGAAAAGAAAGCACATGGTTTCAACACTGAGCAACCAGAACCTCTCTGTGACAAAACCGCCCCTGCTCCAATCTCAGAAGCATCAACCTCGACCTGGAACGGAAGAGAAACATCTGGTTGACACAACACAGGGGCACAGCAAAAACGACGCTTCAACTCCTGAAAAGCTTCCACGGCAGCAGAAGACCAATTAACCAAATCAGCACCCTTCTTGGTCAAATCGGTCAATGGTCTGGCAATGCTAGAAAAATTACAGATGAAGCGCCGATAAAAATTAGCAAAGCCCAGGAATTTCTGCAGACTTTTCAGAGATGTAGGCTGAGTCCAATCCTGGATGGCCTGGACCTTAACCGGATCCATCTCGATAGTAGAAGGGGAAAAGATGAACCCCAAAAATAAAACTTTCTGCACACCGAAGAGACACTTTGATCCCTTCACGAACAAGGAATTAGCACGCAGTACCTGGAAAACCATTCTGACTTGCTTCACATGAGACTCCCAATCATCAGAGAAGATCAAAATGTCATCCAAGTAAACAATCAGGAATTTATCCAGATACTCACGGAAAATGTCATGCATAAAAGACTGAAAAACAGATGGAGCATTGGCAAGTCCGAACGGCATCACCAGATACTCAAAATGACCCTCGGGCGTATTAAATGCCGTTTTCCATTCATCTCCCTGCCTGATTCTCACCAGATTATACGCACCACGAAGATCAATCTTAGTAAACCAACTAGCCCCCTTAATCCGAGCAAACAAGTCAGATATCAATGGCAAGGGATACTGAAACTTAACAGTGATCTTATTAAGAAGGCGGTAATCAATACACGGTCTTAGCGAACCATCCTTTTTGGCTACAAAAAAGAACCCTGCTCCCAATGGTGATGACGATGGGCGAATATGTCCCTTCTCCAGGGATTCTTTCACATAACTGCGCATAGCGGTGTGTTCAGGCACGGACAAATTAAATAAACGACCCTTAGGGAATTTACTACCAGGAATCAAATTGATAGCACAATCACAATTCCTATGCGGAGGTAGAGCATCAGACTTGGGCTCTTCAAATACATCCTGATAATCAGACAAGAACTCTGGGACCTCAGAAGGGGTGGATGACGAAATAGACAAAAATGGAACATCACCATGTACTCCCTGACAACCCCAGCTGGTTACCGACATAGAGTTCCAATCTAATACTGGATTATGGGTTTGTAGCCATGGCAACCCCAACACGACCACATCATGCAGATTATGCAGTACCAGAAAGCGAATAACTTCCTGATGTGCAGGAGCCATGCACATGGTCAGCTGGGCCCAGTACTGAGGCTTAATCTTGGCCAAAGGTGTAGCATCAATTCCTCTCAACGGAATAGGACACCGCAAAGGCTCCAAGAAAAATCCACAACGTTTAGCATAACCCAAATCCATCAGATTCAGGGCAGCGCCTGAATCCACAAACGCCATGACAGAATACGATGACAAAGAGCATATCAAGGTAATGGACAGAAGGAATTTGGACTGTACAGTACCAATGACGGCAGAGCTATCGAACCGCCTAGTGCGCTTAGGACAATTAGAAATAGCATGAGTGGAATCACCACAGTAGAAACACAGCCTGTTCAGACGTCTGTGTTCTTGCCGTTCAACTTTAGTCATAGTCCTGTCGCACTGCATAGGCTCAGGTTTACTCTCAGACAATACCGCCAGATGGTGCACAGATTTACGCTCGCGCAAGCGACGACCGATCTGAATGGCCAAGGACATAGACTCATTCAAACCAGCAGGCATAGGAAATCCCACCATGACATCCTTAAGAGCTTCAGAGAGACCCTTTCTGAACCAAGCCGCCAGTGCAGATTCATTCCACAGAGTGAGTACTGACCACTTCCTAAATTTCTGACAATATACTTCTACATCATCCTGACCCTGGCATAAAGCCAGCAAATTTTTCTCAGCCTGATCCACTGAATTAGGCTCATCGTAAAGCAATCCAAGCGCCTGGAAAAACGCATCAACATTACTCAATGCAGGGTCTCCTGGCGCAAGAGAAAACGCCCAGTCCTGTGGGTCGCCGCGCAAAAAAGAAATAATAATCAAAACCTGTTGAATAGGATTACCAGAAGAATGAGGTTTCAAGGCCAGAAATAGCTTACAATTATTTTTGAAGCTCAGGAACTTAGTTCTGTCACCAAAAAACAAATCAGGAATAGGAATTATTGGTTCTAGCATAGATTTCTGATCAATTGTATCTTGAATCTTTTGTACATTTATAACGAGATTATCCATTGAGGAGCACAGAGCCTGAATATCCATGTCCACAGCTGTGTCCTGAAGCACTCTAATGTCTAGGGGGAAAAAAAAAACAAAACTGAAGACAGAGCTGAGGAAAAAAAAAAAAATGATGTCAGGACTTCTTTTTTCCCTTTATTGAGAATCATTGGTTTGGCTCCTTGTACTGTTATGCTGTGCTATCAGGCAACACAGTGTGCAGTAATCAGCGCACATACAGTGATATGGCAATAACCCAAAAACAATAGAACAAGCTCTGAGACGTGGAATCTCTGCAGACTGCAATACCTGAACCTATCCTCACACAACTAAAAGCAGCAGTGGATTGCGCCTAACACTACCTATGAAACTCGGCACTGCCTGAGGAGCTGACTAGCCTGAAGATAGAAATACAAGCCTGACTTGCCTCAGAGAAATACCCCAAAGGAATAGGCAGCCCCTCACATATAATGACTGTTAGCAAGATGAAAAGACAAAACGTAGGAATGAAATAGATGGTGAGCTGCAGCATGTGCTACATGTTCACAGATCGACCAGAAGAAGAATCCAATTTCACCTGTCAGAAGTGTAGACTAGTGGCCCTTTTAGAAGAAAAGGTGCGGGGTCTGGAAGAAAGAATAGCAACTTTGAAACTCATCAAAGAGAATGAAGACTTTCTAGACAGAACAGAAGCATCTCTACTGGTCACAGAAGGTGCAAAAAGTGTCAGAGAACCTCCAAAAGCAGATGAGTGGAAGCATGTGACCAAAAGAAGCAAGAAGACCATGGAGAAATCACCAACCACACAACTGAAGAACCGATATCAAATCTTTGTAGAGGATGAAGATGGCACACCTAAGAATGAAGCAATACCAGCAAGCAAAAAAGAAAAGGGCACACAGCAACAAGTGACAGCAAAAAGTACAGCCAAGAAGCAACGAAGAGTGGTGGTGGTGGGAGACTCACTACTGAGAGGCACCGAAGCAGCCATCTGCAGACCGGACATAACTGCAATAGAAGTATGCTGCCTTCCAGGTGCGATGATCAAGGATGTGACCGATAGGATACCAAAGCTCTTCAGCTCCAAGGACGTCCACCCATTTCTTCTGATACATGTTGGCACCAATGACACGGCAAGGAAGGACCTACCGACAATCTGCAAGGACTTTGAAGAGTTGGGGAAGAAAGTAAAGGAACTGGATGCACAGGTAGTTTTTTCTTCTATCCTTCCAGTAGACGGGCATGGCACCAGGAGATGGAACAGGATCCTTGATGCAAACAACTGGCTAAGACGATGGTGCAGACAACAAGGATTTGGATTCCTGGACCACGGTGTGAATTACTGGTATGATGGACTCCTCGCCAGAGACGGACTACACCTCAACAAACCTGGGAAACACACATTCGCCAGAAGACTCGCTACACTCATCAGGAGGGCGTTAAACTAGAAGAAGAGGGGACGGGAAGAAAAACATTAGACTCGAACAAAGACGACCCAGGAAAACATACTCAGAAGGGAGGTAAGAACATTTCTAAAACAATCCACAGTGAGGAGATTGGAACAAAACAAAATCCTCTAAACTGCATGCTCGCAAACGCCAGAAGCCTGACAAACAAGATGGAAGAACTAGAAGCAGAAATATCTACAGGTAACTTTGACATAGTGGGAATAACCGAGACATGGTTAGATGAAAGCTATGACTGGGCAGTTAACTTACAGGGTTACAGTCTGTTTAGAAAGGATCGTAAAAATCGGAGAGGAGGAGGGGTTTGTCTCTATGTAAAGTCTTGTCTAAAATCCACTTTAAGGGAGGATATTAGCGAAGGGAATGAGGATGTCGAGTCCATATGGGTTGAAATTCATGGAGGGAAAAATGGTAACAAAATTCTCATTGGGGTCTGTTACAAACCCCCAAATATAACAGAAAGCATGGAAAGTCTACTTCTAAAGCAGATAGATGAAGCTGCAACCCATAATGAGGTCCTGGTTATGGGGGACTTTAACTACCCGGATATTAACTGGGAAACAGAAACCTGTGAAACCCATAAAGGCAACAGGTTTCTGCTAATAACCAAGAAAAATTATCTTTCACAATTGGTGCAGAATCCAACCAGAGGAGCAGCACTTTTAGACCTAATACTATCTAATAGACCTGACAGAATAACAAATCTGCAGGTGGTTGGGCATTTAGGAAATAGCGACCACAATATTGTGCAGTTTCACCTGTCTTTCACTAGGGGGACTTGTCAGGGAGTCACAAAAACATTGAACTTTAGGAAGGCAAAGTTTGAACAGCTTAGAGATGCCCTTAATCTGGTAGACTGGGACAATATCCTCAGAAATGAGAATACAGATAATAAATGGGAAATGTTTAAGAACATCCTAAATAGGCAGTGTAAGCGGTTTATACCTTGTGGGAATAAAAGGACTAGAAATAGGAAAAACCCAATGTGGCTAAACAAAGAAGTAAGACAGGCAATTAACAGTAAAAAGAAAGCATTTGCACTACTAAAGCAGGATGGCACCATTGAAGCTCTAAAAAACTATAGGGAGAAAAATACTTTATCTAAAAAACTAATTAAAGCTGCCAAAAAGGAAACAGAGAAGCACATTGCTAAGGAGAGTAAAACTAATCCCAAACTGTTCTTCAACTATATCAATAGTAAAAGAATAAAAACTGAAAATGTAGGCCCCTTAAAAAATAGTGAGGAAAGAATGGTTGTAGATGACGAGGAAAAAGCTAACATATTAAACACCTTCTTCTCCACGGTATTCACGGTGGAAAATGAAATGCTAGGTGAAATCCCAAGAAACAATGAAAACCCTATATTAAGGGTCACCAATCTAACCCAAGAAGAGGTGCGAAACCGGCTAAATAAGATTAAAATAGATAAATCTCCGGGTCCGGATGGCATACACCCACGAGTACTAAGAGAACTAAGTAATGTAATAGATAAACCATTATTTCTTATTTTTAGTGACTCTATAGCGACAGGGTCTGTTCCGCAGGACTGGCGCATAGCAAATGTGGTGCCAATATTCAAAAAGGGCTCTAAAAGTGAACCTGGAAATTATAGGCCAGTAAGTCTAACCTCTATTGTTGGTAAAATATTTGAAGGGTTTCTGAGGGATGTTATTCTGGATTATCTCAATGAGAATAACTGTTTAACTCCATATCAGCATGGGTTTATGAGAAATCGCTCCTGTCAAACCAATCTAATCAGTTTTTATGAAGAGGTAAGCTATAGACTGGACCACGGTGAGTCATTGGACGTGGTATATCTCGATTTTTCCAAAGCGTTTGATACCGTGCCGCACAAGAGGTTGGTACACAAAATGAGAATGCTTGGTCTGGGGGAAAATGTGTGTAAATGGGTTAGTAACTGGCTTAGTGATAGAAAGCAGAGGGTGGTTATAAATGGTATAGTCTCTAACTGGGTCGCTGTGACCAGTGGGGTACCGCAGGGGTCAGTATTGGGACCTGTTCTCTTCAACATATTCATTAATGATCTGGTAGAAGGTTTACACAGTAAAATATCGATATTTGCAGATGATACAAAACTATGTAAAGCAGTTAATACAAGAGAAGATAGTATTCTGCTACAGATGGATCTGGATAAGTTGGAAACTTGGGCTGAAAGGTGGCAGATGAGGTTTAACAATGATAAATGTAAGGTTATACACATGGGAAGAGGGAATCAATATCACCATTACACACTGAACGGGAAACCACTGGGTAAATCTGACAGGGAGAAGGACTTGGGGATCCTAGTTAATGATAAACTTACCTGGAGCAGCCAGTGCCAGGCAGCAGCTGCCAAGGCAAACAGGATCATGGGGTGCATTAAAAGAGGTCTGGATACACATGATGAGAGCATTATACTGCCTCTGTACAAATCCCTAGTTAGACCGCACATGGAGTACTGTGTCCAGTTTTGGGCACCGGTGCTCAGGAAGGATATAATGGAACTAGAGAGAGTACAAAGGAGGGCAACAAAATTAATAAAGGGGATGGGAGAACTACAATACCCAGATAGATTAGCGAAATTAGGATTATTTAGTCTAGAAAAAAGACGACTGAGGGGCGATCTAATAACCATGTATAAGTATATAAGGGGACAATACAAATATCTCGCTGAGGATCTGTTTATACCAAGGAAGGTGACGGGCACAAGGGGGCATTCTTTGCGTCTGGAGGAGAGAAGGTTTTTCCACCAACATAGAAGAGGATTCTTTACTGTTAGGGCAGTGAGAATCTGGAATTGCTTGCCTGAGGAGGTGGTGATGGCGAACTCAGTCGAGGGGTTCAAGAGAGGCCTGGATGTCTTCCTGGAGCAGAACAATATTGTATCATACAATTATTAGGTTCTGTAGAAGGACGTAGATCTGGGTATTTATTATGATGGAATATAGGCTGAACTGGATGGACAAATGTCTTTTTTCGGCCTTACTAACTATGTTACTATGTTACTATGTTAGATTCAGCAAAGTGAGGCCCGATATTCTAGACAGAGCGAGGATAGCAAAGAGAACTATGCAGTCTACAAAAAACCCTAAAGCAGAACCACGCAAAGGGGGGCAAAAAGACCCACCGTGCCGAACTAACGGCACGGCGGTGCACCCTTTGCGTCTCAGAGCTTCCAGCAAAAGAGAATAGCACAGCTGGACAGAAAAAACGGAAACAAAAACAAAGAAACACTTATCTAGCAGAGCAGCAGGCCACAGGAAAGATGCAGTAGCTCAGATCCAACACTGGAACATTGACAAGGAGCAAGGAAGACAGACTCAGGTGGAGTTAAATAGCAAGGCAGCCAACGAGCTCACCAAAACACCTGAGGGAGGAAGCCCAGAGGCTGCAATACCACTTGTGACCACAGGAGTGAATTCAACCACAGAATTCACAACAAATGCCCCAGCCAATTCCAAGACTTTGTGAATGACATCTTCCATGATATGCTCACCACCTCGGTCATAGTCTATCTGGATGATATTCTCATCTACTCTCCAGATATTGACTCAAACTGGAGAGATGTTTGCAGAGTCTTCGACCTCTTAAGTGCAACCTCCCTCTACGCCAAGATGGAGAAGTGTGTGTTTGAGCAGGAGTCATTGCCTCTCCTTGGCTATAAAATCTCTGCCCAGGGATTGGCTATGGATCCTGCCAAACTACAGGCTGTGATGGACTGTCAGGAACCCCATTCTCTTAAAGCGGTGCAGTGGTTTAGGGGGTTCATTATTTACTATCGTCAGTTCATTCCACACTTCTCAACTTTGGTTGCTCAAGGTCGGAAGCATCGTTGCTTCTTCTTTTCCAAGACCTTTTTACCAGCGGAGAGGAATTATTCCATCGGGGACAGGGAGTTTCTAGCTATGAAGTTGGCTTTCTCAGAGTGGAGACACCTCTTGGAGTGGGCTTGCTTTCCCTTCCAAGTTTTCACAGACCACAAGAATTTGGTATACTTACAGACAGTCCAGCGACTAAATTCTCATCAGGCCAGATGGTCCCTGTTCTTCTTCCGGTTCCATTTCACCATCCATTTTTTTCCAGGGAGAAGAAAAATTGTGCTGACGCTCTCTCCTGCTCCGTAGTGTCATCAGAGGAGGAGGAGCCTCGGCTTACTTTCCCTTCTGAGAGCCTGAGAACCGTGGCTCCAATTTCGCTAGAGTCTGTGCCCCCAGGCAAGACTTTTGTACCATCAAATTTGCGACCAGAGATTCTCTCTTGGGCTCATTCTTCCAAAGTGGGGGGTCATTTTGGGACCAAGAGGACAATAGAGCTTCAGTCGAGGACATACTGGTGGCCGCATATGGCTCATGATGTCTGGGATAATATTTGAATGTGTGTCCCCTGCGCCAAGAATCGGTCTCCTGGCAACAGCCTGCTGGGCTACTTTACCCCCTGCCAGTGGCAGACAGGCCCTGGGAGATGGTCGTAATGGATTTTGTATTGGGTATACCTAAGTCTCGCAGTTGCACCGTTATCTGGGTAGTCACCGAACATTTTTCTAAAATGGTGCACTTGGTGCCGCTTCCACGATTACCTTCTGCGTGAGCCTTGGTGGCATTGTTCATTAAGCATATTTTCTGTCTAAATGGCATGCCTGATAAAATAGTCAGTGATCGGGGTCCCCAGTTCGCGTCTTGGTTTTGGAGAGAGCTCTGTTGTTTTCTCAGCATTGAGCTGAATCTCTCTTCCGCATACCATCCCGAAACGAATGGGTTGGTAGAAATGGACAACCAGACTCTGGTGACATAACTGCGGCATTTTGTCTCTGCTAGGCAGGATGACTGGGCATCTTTGCTACCTTTGGCGGAATTTGCTCTGAACAACGCCGTAGCCGATTCCACTGGGCAGACTCCATTTCTCCTTAATTATGGCCAGCATCTGCGTGTCCCTGTGCCCATGCCCATGTCATCCACTGATTCCAGGGTGGCAGACTGGGAAGTGGAGGTACGTGACATTTGGGACCGCACACAGGATGCCATTCGGGCCTTCAAGGAGAGAATGAGGGTTTCTGCCTATGCACCCAGTATATCCGAGAGAATCTGGCAAGAGGATTCATTAGGAAGTCAGTGTCACCTGCAGGGCTGGGTTCTTCTTCGTGCAGAAGAAGAATGGAGAACTACGTTCATTCATAGACTACAGGGGTTTTAACGCCATCACCATTAAGAATAATCACCCACTACGCTGGATATCTGAGCTCTTTGATAGGCTACAGTGAGCAAGGGTATTTACTAAATTAGATCTGTGGGGTGCTTACAGCCTGATTTGCATCCGTGAGGGGGACGAATGGAAGACGGCTTTTAACACCAGGGATTGGCACTATGAATATCTGGTGATGCCCTTTGGGCTCTGTAATGCCCCAGCCATTTCCAAGACTTTGTGAATGACATCTTCCATGATATGCTCACCACCTCGGTCATAGTCTATCTGGATGATATTCTCATCTACTCTCCAGATATTGACTCAAACTGGAGAGATGTTTGCAGAGTCTTCGACTTCTTACGGGCAAACTCCCTCTACGCCAAGATGGAGAAGTGTGTGTTTGAGCAGGAGTCAATGCCTCTCCTTGGCTATATTATCTCTGCCCAGGGATTGGCTGTGGATCCTGCCAAACTACAGGCTGTGATGGACTGTCAGGAACCCCATTCTCTTAAAGCGGTGCAGCGCTTTAGGGGGTTCATTAATTACTATCATCAGTTCATTCCACACTTCTCAACTTTGGTTGCTCAAGGTCGGAAGCATCGTTGCTTCTTCTTTTCCAAGACCTTTTTACCAGCGGAGAGGAATTATTCCATCGGGGACAGGGAGTTTCTAGCTATGAAGTTGGCTTTCTCAGAGTGGAGACACCTCTTGGAGGGGGCTCGCTTTCCCTTCCAAGTTTTTGCAGACCACAAGAATTTGGTATACTTACAGACAGTCCAGCGGCTAAATTCTCATCAGGCCAGATGGTCCCTGTTCTTCTTCCGGTTCCATTTCACCATCCATTTTTTTCCAGGGAGAAGAAAAATTGTGCTGATGCTCTCTCCTGCTCCGTAGTGTCATCAGAGGAGGAGGAGCCTCGGCTTACTTTCCCTTCTGAGAGCCTGAGAACCGTGGCTCCAGTTTCGCTAGAGTCTGTGCCCCCGGGCAAGACTTTTGTACCATCAAATTTGCGACCAGAGATTCTCTCTTGGGCTCATTGTTCCAGAGTGGGGGGTCATTTTGGGTCCAAGAGGACAATAGAGCTTCTGTCGAGGACATACTGGTGGCCGCATATGGCTCATGATGTCTGGGATAATATTTGAATGTGTGTCCCCTGCGCCAAGAATCGGTCTCCTGGCAACAGCCTGCTGGGCTACTTTACCCCCTGCCAGTGGCAGACAGGCCCTGGGAGATGGTCGGGATGGATTTTTTGATGGGTATACCTAAGTCTCGCAGTTGCACCGTTATCTGGGTAGTCACCAAACATTTTTCTAAAATGGTGCACTTGGTGCCGCTTCCACGGTTACCTTCTGCGTGAGCCTTGGTGGCATTGTTCATTAAGCATATTTTCCGTCTAAATGGCATGCCTGATAAAATAGTCAGTGATCGGGGTCCCCAGTTCGCATCTTGGTTTTGGAGAGAGCTCTGTCGTTTTCTCAGCATTGAGCTGAATCTCTCTTCCGCATGCCATCCCGAGACAAATGGGTTGGTAGAAATGGACAACCAGACTCTGGTGACATACCTGTGGCATTTTGTCTCTGCTAGGCTGGATGACTGGGCATCTTTGCTACCTTTGGCGGAATTTGCTCTGAACAACGCCGTAGCCGATTCCACTGGGCAGACTCCATTTCTCCTTAATTATGGCCAGCATCTGCGTGTCCCTGTGCCCATGCCCATGTCATCCACTGATTCCAGGGTGGCAGACTGGGCAGTGGAGGCACGTGACATTTGGGACCGCACACAGGATGCCATTCGGGCCTTCAAGGAGAGAATGAGGGTTTCTGCCTATGCACACTGGCGCCCCGCTCCGACCTTTGCTCCTGGCGACTTAGTGTGGCCCTCTGCTCGTAACATCAGGCTGCGAGTTGAGTCCACTAAGTTTGCACCTCACTACATTGGTCCTTTCAAGGTTCTGGAACAGGTTAACCCTGTGGTCTACCATTTGGCTATTCCTCCACACCTTAGTATCACCGACACCTTCCACGTTTCCCTCTTAAACCCCATGTATATATCCCGGTTTTCCGATTCATCTGCCAGGACATCAGGTTCATCCACGGATGAGTACGAGGTGAACTCTATCTTGGAATGCAAGGTGGTACGTGGCAAAAAATACTATCTGGTCGACTTGCAAGGGTCACTGTCCAGAGGACAGAACCTGGGAACCTGTGGAGCACATTCGGGCTCGGCTGATCATTGCAGCTTTTGAACGTAGCGAGGCTCAAGGAGGAGGGGGGTTAATGTTAGGTGTCAAGTTCCTGCCGCTGCACAGGGGGAATCTTGAACCATGTCTGCTGCGGTCTCCCATTCTCCTTCAGCTGCAGTGGAGACGTCAGGCCCAGCGTCTGGCTCAGCCTTATACTGTGCGGATGGTTACTGCTGCCTTTACAGGCTCTGCTTCTGTAGCCAGCATAGGTCAGCGGCGAGCAGGCTTTTCTGGGACTAAGTCCTGCTTTTCACACACTGAGCATGCCCATGGGAGGACCTCTCATTGGAGTCGGGGGTCACATGCTCAGGCCCTGTAGCAGCTCCTATTGGTCCACCAGGAAGGTCCTGAAGAGCTGCAACTATAAAAGGTTTGCATGTCCATACGGCCATGCACTAGAATCAAATATATTTGGCTAATGCCAGTGGATACTCTACCACTCAGTCATATGTAGTGTGAGTCTGTTTAGTTCTGGGGCTGTACACTCAGCAGCTAGCGTCAGTGGGGGCAATTAGCCATTGGCTTTGCATCTGGTCTCAGAGCAAGCGCAACCCTAGTTAGGGTAATAGTTTGTGTACAGCGCGTCTCTGTGACAGAGATCAGTTAAAAGATATCGCTTCCAGTTCACATGGGGTGAAGCTTAACCCACGAGTGAGCTTATAGTCTATCTGCCATTACTTTGCAGCAGGTGTCCCTGCATGGTGGACCCCGGTGCTGCGAACGCACCATGTAGCTACCTATATATACTCGATGCGTTCTGCTAGCACTAACAGAGGACCCTGCCAGTAATGGCTCACAATCTACAAGGGATAGGTGAGAATACTGTAGGCAAGGGTAGAGCTGGTTGTGCAGTGGTTTAGTCGATTGGTGGTTACTGTAGGTTGTAGGCTTGTGGGAAGCGGTAGGCCTTCAGGTTCATTCTTTAATAGTCATTTAGGCCAACTATGTAAGGTTACTTGGATTCATGAGCTCTCACTCTTTGGCTGGACTCATAAAATTCTCTTTTTAAGGGCTCATACTTACTTGCGAGAAACTCGGATGAGTCTCGCATGTTAATACCCGACGCTGCTGCCGGCACTCAGATCGGAGCGTACGGCTGCATAGGAATACATGCAGCCGCACACTCCGCTCCTGAGTGCCGGGTGCAGAGCCGGGTATTGACGTGCGAGACTCATCCGAGTTTCTCGCAGGTGAGTATGAGCACTTAATATCAGGATTCCACAATCATTTTGACATGGATTTTCAAAGTAAGTACATCCGTCTCATTAGGTCTAAAGATTTATTAACTAATGTATGCAGTTTGTATTGTGAAATTGTGTGACACATCTGCTTTCATTGATATGGGTGCCTGCAATTAGATGAGCCATCTTCCTTTTATCTTATAAATTGAATGAAGCCTGCTATATACTGGGTTTGATGGGTTTAACCTTCATAATTCCAACAAGATTATTATCAAAGATTATACAATAAATTTGTGCTGTAAATAGACAGTTTTTGTGCTCAAAGTTTTTATTACTTAATGAAACAATGCAAAAGAAGACTACTGACTCTAAATTGAAACTTCATATTTTTATACCTTTGCAGAACTATAATAAAAGCTTATTCTGCAAAACCATTTAATAGATTTAATAGTCACCTACAGTACATTTTGGTACATTTAATGATCTAATGTCACTAATATCTGAATTTTAACCACTTTGCATAAAATGTTCAATATATCATAATAAACTGTAGTGCCTACTATGAGAATAAATATTATTTATATATTTTATTATTCTATTCCTGGTTATGTATGTTTCATGATCAGTACTTTGTTGCAGCACAAAGTTAAGGACTCAGGAGGCTCATATCAAGCCAGTTCACCATCTGTGAGAAGTTTCTCTTTGTGTTCAAATAAGTAACCTGCAGGCTTCAGACTCCTTTTTTTATTGGCAGGCAAAAATAACATACTGACAGGTTAATTGATTGCTATTTATATTGCACATAGAAGGTGTGTATGACAGTGACAGGGAAATTAGATTGTAAGCCCAATGGGCATGAAGACCTTGATGTTCCACTACCAGTAAGTAATTAGCATGGTTTTCAAAAATAAACAAAAAAAAATATGTTAATGATGAGGAACTTTCACGACTTTCAAAAATAAAACTCTTAGGTGAAGAAGATACTCGAAATTGATATAATTGAATAATAGTTTACTGTTTTCTGTGAGTTTTTCTAAGGTTATCCAAACACTTTTCTTATTCTTTTCTAAATGATAAATTTTACTTACTCTATATATAAAAACAATATGTTGTCTTTTACAGTGGCGGACATGTTGCCAGTGCAGTCAGTTCAGCTGCACAGGGACCCAGGAGTAGAGGGGTGTGCCGCGCCCCAGGGACCTGGTCATTGCAGTAATGTCATTTCCCTCTAGGGGGGAGTGATGTTATGGGTGGAGGCAAGAGAGACAACTGAATCCAGGTATCACAAACATGCAACACATTTTGTACTCCAGGCTACCAGGGTGAGCTATGATCCTATTTATTAGGGCACTCTTCACACTTAGGTAAAACTGGTTGCCTGGAGAGGAAGTTAGGCAGTTGCTGGCTGAGCTTTGCTCAGGTAGTTGGTCCCCGGCAGGGGTGGGACCCTGTCAGAGATCGAGACAGAAGGACATGGAGCTGTGCCTGCCCTAAGTGCGGCAGCTTCTAAGGAAGGGCACGAAAAGAGAACTGTATTGTAGAGAGGGTGAAGAAGTCATAGCAAAGGAGTGGATACAGGGAGGAGTTCTGCCATACACAGGCTGACTCCTTCTGAGAAACAGTCCTTTATGCCTTGCTCCAGAGAAATCTAATTTCACGTTACTGATCTGCCCCCACACCCAGGAGGCTAGGTGGCAACTCTCAGAGGCTGGGGCATGATAGAGACCCTGTAAAACACCTCAAGCCACTGGTCATACGGGTTTGTCCTATCCATCCGGGGGACAGAGAAAGAGGCATAACATCTACAACATCTGTGAGGAATTATGAGAGGCTTAGCAGTAAGGGACTACAACACCACCGCGATAGAGGAAGGCTACTGATTTCTACTTGGACAAGGGTACTCTGGATTTGCCTCTAAACCGGCCGGACTCTGTCTGCCCCGTGATCTGGTGCTCTGGACTGTGGATGCTGAATCCTTCAGTAAAAGGTAAAGAGACTGCAACCTTGTGTCCTCGTTCTTCACTATGCCTCTCACCATCCACCATCTACACACTGGGAAGCCCTGGGGACATACTTCACCTGTGGGAAGGTATACCATCTAGCTGCCATAACATCACCCCAGCGGACCCCTAAGCAGCGTCGGTCACCCTGACCGAATACCACAGGTGATGTCATGAACATATCCCTTTAAAAACCTTTCCCTTTTAAACGGACATCCCAGGGGCCACGGACCGGGTCAGCCACCGTGGCATTCCCCCTGAGAACCGAAGGACCCGGTACCGAGTACCCCATTGCTCACGGGGGCGCTCCAGGTGTGTACGGGAAGATTATAATAAGGATAATTTGGTCTACAACCAGGACTCAGGCTGGGGGTGCCCATCGCAATATTGCCTTTGTTTTATTCTTCGAGAGTAAAGTATAAATAATCCAAGGTTATCAAAAATCCCTAAGCATCAAAAAAGACCTACTAAAACTTACAATGTTTATTAGATATTTAAAATGTAAACTCACAAAAAACAAACATAGATGCAAAAGCAGAAAAAAACACACCCTGCCAGGCCTTAGG
Organism: Ranitomeya imitator; assembly: GCF_032444005.1. Taxonomy (NCBI): domain Eukaryota; kingdom Metazoa; phylum Chordata; class Amphibia; order Anura; family Dendrobatidae; genus Ranitomeya; species Ranitomeya imitator. Next base: position 76,127,773 of record NC_091285.1, read on the forward strand.
TAGCCCTAATTTCTGGGTCTACCTTGCAGGGGAGGTTGACACTCTATTTAACACGACATTTGATGCCCCCGCTCTTCGACAGCTGTCCCTTAGAGTCCATGTTAATACCTGCTCTCTGGTACAGGAAATATTGCACCAAATTAACTCGCCAGAGTGTTTGGTAAACAGTCAATTCCTTGTAACTATAATTAATAACATCATACAGTGGGGAAAAAAAGCATTTAGTCAGCCACCAATTGAGCAAATTCTCCCACTTAAAAAGATGAGAGAGGCCTGTAATTGACATCATAGGTAGACCACAACAATGAGAGTCAAAATGAGAAAACAAATCCTGAAAATCACCTTGTCTGATTTGGCAAGATTTATTTTTCAAATTATGGTGGAAAATAAGTATTTGGTCATTAACAGGAGTTCATTTCAATATTTTGTTATATATCCTTTGTTGGCAATGACAAAGGTCAAATGTTTTCTGTAAGTCATCACAAGGTTGGCACACACTGTTGTTGGTATGTTGGCCCATTCCGCCATGGAGATCTCCTCTAGAGCAGTGATGTTTTGGACCTGTCAATGGCAACATGGACCTTCCACTCTCTCCAAAGATTTTCTATAGGGTTGAGATCTGAAGACTGGCTAGGCCACTCCAGGACCTTCATATGCTTCTTACGAAGCTGCTCCTTCATTGCCCTGGCGGTGTGCTTGGGAACATTATCATTCTGAAAGACCCATCCAGATTTCATCTTCAATGCCCTTGCTGATGGAAGGAGGTTAGCACTCAAAATCTCACTACACATGGCCCCATTCATTCTTTCATGTACACAGATCAGTCACCTGGTTCCTTTGGAGAGAAACAGCCCCAAAGCATGATGTTGCCACCCCCATGCTTCACAGTAGGTACGGTCTTCTTTGTATGCAACGCAGCATTCTGTCTCCTCCAAAAATGATGAGACTTTGAGCCTTGAGCCTTGCAGCACTGGAGTCCTGGGTTCAAGCCCCACTAAGGACAACATCTGCAAAGAGTTTGTATGTTCTCTCCGTGCTTGTGTGGGTTTCCTCTGGGTACTCCGGTTTCCTCCCACATTCCAAAGACATACTGATAGGGAATTTAGATTGTGAGCCCCATCAGGGACAGCGATGATAATGTGTGCAAACTGTAAAGCGCTGCAGAATATGTTAGCGCTATAGAAAAATAAAGATTATTATTATTATTATTATTATTATATTGTTTCTATCAAACAGTTCTACTTTGGTTTCATCAGACCATATGACATTCTCCCACTACTCTTCTGGATAATCCGTATGCTCTCTAGCAAACTTCAGACGGGCCCGGACATGTTCTGGCTTAAGCAGGGGGACACGTCTGACACTGCAGGATCTGAGTCCCTGGCAGTGTAGTGTGTTACTGATGGTAGCCTTTGTTACAGTGGTCCCAGCTCTATGCAGGTCATTCACTAGGTCTCCCTGTGTCGTTCTGGGATTTTTGCTCACCGTTCCTGTGATCATTCTGACCCCACAGTTGAGATCTTGTGTAGAGCACCATATCAAGGGAGATTATCAGTGGTCTTGTATGTCTTCCATTTTCTTATTATTGCTCCCACAGTTGAATTCATCACATTAAGCTGCTTGCCTATTGCAGATTCAGTCTTCCTAGGCTGATGCAGGGCTACAGTTTTGTTTCCAGTGTCATGCAACAGCTCCTGGGTCTTCACCATAGTGGAGTTTGGAGTGTTACTGTTTGAGGTTGTGGACAGGTGTCTTTTATACTGATAACAAGTTCAAACAGGTGCCATTACTACAGGTAATGAGTGGAGGACAAATGAACCTCTTATAGAAGAGCAGGAAATCTTGCTTGCTTTTAGGTGACCAAATACTTATTTTCCACCATAATTTGAAAAATAAATGTTCCAAATCTCACAAGGTGATTTTCTGAATTTGTTTTCTCAATTTTGACTATCATAGTTGGGGTCTACCTATTATGTCAATTACAGGCCTCTCTCATCTTTTCAAGCGGGAGAACTTGTACAGTTCTTTTTTCCCCACTGTATATATTGTTTACCATATACACCAAATACTGATAGAGGCAGAAATTCTATATACACAGACACTGTTTAGATATAAGCACATCACTAACTACTCGATCAAAGAAAAATATTCTGGAAATGGCCATACCACTAACTACCAAAATGAATGTCATTGGACCTTATTCTATCTAATATCAACACTACAAGTATGATCGTAGGAATCATTTACTGGTCATGTTCTTCAAGCATTTCAAAATAAGTATTCTGATTAGTGATGAGCGAGCATGCTCGGTAATGCTCAGTGCTCGCTCGAGTATCGCGGTGCTCGAGATGCTCGTCGAGCACCGAACATTTCCAGGATTGTTCGGCGGGAATTCAGGTTACCGCCCTGCATGTATTGGCACTCTTTAGAGCAGAAATGACAGTGCAGGGATTGTCTGCCATGCACTGTAATGCCACTGCCATGTTGGTTGTGGCATTACAGTGATTGGCTGGCCGCACAGCGTCATCAGGTCTATATCAAACCTGGCGCCGCCCTTCTCGGCACAGTCAGCTCCAGTCTCAGGCAGTGTAGGGAGAGTTTCTGCTGAGATAGGGAGAGATTTCTTATTTTATTAGTGTTTGTATACCATTGTTGAATCCACATATCCAGCTAAAACAACAGCTCTTCTAAGGACTAGTTACAGGGTACATATATACTTATCTCAGTGCTAAATAGGTAGGCAGTGTATGTGGCTATATATATATATATATGTATATATATATATATGTATATATATATATCAGTGCTAGGAATGCAAGCAGTGTATGTGGGTCTATACATATCAGTGCTAGTTAGGCTGGCATTGTATGCAGCATACTTCATTGCATACAGCAAGAGGGGCCATTCCATTACTGTCTGCTGTTGCTGCCTATTATTATTATTATCCATTTTTATAGCGCCATTTATTCCATGGCACTTTACACTTGAAAGGGGAAAATATAGACAAGTACAATAAACATGAGCAAAACAAGGCACACACAAGTGCAGAAGGAGAGAGGACCCGTCCCGAGAGGGCTCACATTTTACAGGGGATGGGTAAGTATACACTACGAGAAGGTAGGCTTGTCAAAAGAGTTGAGTCTTCAGGTCCTTTTTGAAGGTTTTTGTGGTAGTTGAGAGTCTGATGTGTGGGTGTAGAGTTCCAGATCATGGGAGAAGCATGGGAGAAGTCTTGTATGTGGTTGTGGGAAGAAAAGATAAGAGAAGGAGACCTTGAGAGGATCAAAGGTTGCGTGTAGGTAAGTACAGATATAGGGAGGAGACAGGATGTGGATGGCTTTGTATGTAATAGTTAGGGTTTTAAACTGGAGCCTCTGGACAATAGGAAGCCAGTGAAGGGCAGAGAGAAGAGGCTGTGGAAGAACAGGGAGACAGGCAGATTAGTTGGGCAGCAGAGTGTAATATGGATTGGAGTGATGCCAGAGTGCTAGAGGGGAGGCTAGAGAGTAGGAGGTTGCAGTAGTCGAGGCGGGAGATGATAAGGGCATGCACTAGTTTTTTGTGGTTTCATGGTCAAGGAATGCACGGATCAAGGAAATATTTTTGAGTTTGAGTCGGTAGGAGGAGGCAAGGGCTTGGATATCTGACTTGAAAGAGAGGGCAGAGTCCCGACTCACCCCTAGGCACTGAGCATGGGGGACTGGGGAACTACTGTATTACTGATATTGACCGCATATACATAGCCCCAGGTATCAGTGGCCATGAAAATTGTTTTTCCATCTTAATCCTATTTTTTTGCATTTAAAAGCAATCCAGAGCACACATTTTTTTTTCTTTTGCTTGTTGGCACTTTTGAATACAACCAGATCCTTTCCATAGTACAGTGTTAAAATACAGCTATTTATACAGGGGTTTGGCTGTCACACTGATCACATCTGATTGCGATAATAGAAAAAACTTGGCACTGAGTAGAGAGAAAAATTATTTTGCTTCTTTTTATTATTAATGCATCCAGACAAAATTGATGAATAAACGTTTTCGGTCCGGCAAAGGACCTTAATCAGACTACTCTTTAGTGTGAACTGGATGTAGAAGCAATCTAAGAAGGTATAAGTAGCGTCAACGGATTATATAGGTTATATAACAGCCTGCTGCAATAGGTATAATCTGCTGCAATAGGTATGATCTGAGATATGGAACACCAATCACACAGGGAGGTTAAAGCGCCGGGTATGTGGCAACATCAGTTACAGAGACAAAGCGCTGTGCCCGGATCAGTGAGGAGGAAGTGTGGCAACATGCCTTGCAGCAGGAGGGACACCATAATTCTGGCATTTTTGTGGTAGTGCAAAAATTTTTTTGGGAGCGTCTTATACAAGTTTTTGACACCAGTTTGCTTAAAAAAAATATTTACCTACAGGTCAGATATTTTACACTGTGTTTTGTTCGGCACACAGATCGCCTATCAATCATTGTGCTAAAAATTGTTACATTTCTGGCCTCCATTGATTTTTTTTTGTTGTGTGTCAGCCATGTTTTTGACACTATTTTGCTGTCCCCTCAAAAAACAGGCCAGATATTTTAAAGTGGGGTATCTGCGTCACAGGCATCACAAAACATTGCACTCAAAACAGTGCAATTTCATTCCTCTATTTAATTTGTTTTGCTGTTTCTTAGCCAATTTCTTGACACAATTGTGCTGTCAGCAAAAAAATACAGGCCAGATAATTTCAAGTCTGGTATATCTGTCACACGCATCAGCTATCTTGTGGGGAAAAAATGTGGGCGTATTTTGTGCCCCATTGCCCTTATTTTGCTGTATCTTAGCTTAGTTATTCACACTCTTTTCCTGTTTTTAAAAAAATTCAGGCCAGATAATAATAATAATCTTTATTAATAATAATAATAATAATAATAATCTTTATTTTTATATAGCTCTAACATATTCCGCAGCGCTTTACAGGTTGCACACATTATCGTCGCTGTCCCCATTGGGGCTCACAATCTAAATCGCCAGATTATTTCAAGTCTAGAATCTTCGTCACATGCATCACCTATCTGTGGGGAAAAAAATTGGGGGCATTTGTTGGGCTCCATCGAACTATTTTTGCTGTGTCTTCATTTAGTTATTCACACTCCTTTGCTGTTTTCAAAAAAAGACAGGCCAGATAATTCCAAGTCTGGTATCTATGTCACACGCATCAGCTATCTGTGGGGAAAAAATTGGTGCATTTTTTTGGCTCCATTGACCTTTTTTGATTGTGTCTTAGCCTAGTTATTGACACTCTTTTGTTGTCTGGTATCTACTTCACACGTATCAGTGGAGAAAAAATGGGGCATTTTTAGGACTCCTTTGAATTTTTTTTTACTGTGTCTTAGGGTACCGTCACACTATAACATTTCGATCGCTACGACGGTACGATTCGTGACGTTCCAGCGTTATCGTTACGATATCGCTGTGTCTGACACGCAGCAGCGATCAGGGATCCTGCTGAGAATCGTACGTCGTAGCAGATCGTTTGGAACATTCTTTCATCGCTGGATCTCCCGCTGTCATCGCTAGATCGGTGTGTGTGACACCGATCTAGCGATCTAGCGATGCGATCCAGCGATGCGTTCGCTTGTAACCAGGGTAAACATCGGGTAACTAAGCGCAGGACCGCGCTTAGTTACCCGATGTTTACCCTGGTTACAAGCGTTAAACTAAAAAAACAAACAAACAGCACATACTTACATTCTGGTGTCCGTCAGGTCCCTTGCTGTCTGCTTCCCGCACTGTGACTGCAGGCCGTAAAGTGAAAGCAGAGCACAGCGGCTGTGCTTTCACTTTCACTTTACGGCCGGCAGTCAGTGAGTGCGGGAACCAGACTGCAAGGGACCTGACGGACACCAGAATGTAAGTATGTGCTGTTTTTTTTTTTATAGTTTAACGCTTGTAACCAGGGTAAACATCGGGTAACTAAGCGCGGTCCTGCGCTTAGTTACCCGATGTTTACCCTGGTTACCCAGGGACCTCGGCATCGTCGGTCGCTGGAGAGCTGTCTGTGTGACAGCTCCCCAGCGACCACACTACGATTTACCTACGATCACGGCCAGGTCATATCGCTGGTCGTGATCGTAGGTAAATCGTATAGTGTGACGGTACCCTTAGTCTATTTATTGACACCTGTTTGCTTAACAAAAAAGGTGTTACCAGCAGGCCAGATATTTTAAACTGTGGTTTTCCCACACACGGATCACATATAAGTTCGCTCCAAAATCTGTCATTTGTAGTGAACATGCAAAATATTGCAGTGCATTTAAAATGGGAATGCAAAGGGATGGGGAAGTGGACGTGATGATGATGGTGCATGCAGTGTGTGAGGCTGAGGGCGTGAGCAAGCTGAAATTGGCCCACACTAAACACCCACATCTTCTTGCTCGACCTTCCTGTCACAATTACTAGGGGACCGCAGCAGCACACCACTATTGAACACAGAGAAGTGTCAAAATGTTGTTGGTTGGATAGTGGTTAATGTTTCCAGTCACTTTGCCACTACCACCACCACCCTGTCTTCCACACAGTCAAGTCTGAGTAGCCGTGATTGTGGATCGCATATTACTCACCCTGATTCTTCTTCCTCCCACAATGCCGAGTGCCTTGAGACAAGTGATCCCACACTTGGACACTCCGAAGAGCTGTTCACTTTTCCATTTAGAGATTTGTGCCTCTCTCCCGGTGCAGTTGAAGTGGGACAAGAGGGGATCACATGTAGCGATGCCCAAATATTTGAGCAGCCACATTCACATGAAGGTGACGGTGGACAATGATGAGACACAAATGCCATAAAGCCAGGGTGCGGAGGTGGAAGACGAGGTGATGGATGATATAGTAACTGACCCAACCTGGCAGGAGGACCTGCAGAGTGAGGACAGCAGCACACAGATGTAGCACCTCAACAGGCAAGAAGAAGCATTTATGTTGGCCACAGAAAGAAGACAGGCAACCATTCCCTGTAACACCAACATGAGGGAAGTTGCCAGTACAAGTGTTAGGTCTTCGTGAGTCTGGTTGTTTTTTAAAGACTCTGCCAATAACCCCAAACAGCCCTTTTGCACCACATGCCAGTCCCTCATCAGTAGGGGTAGCAAAACTACCAGCCTGGCCACCACCAGCATGATCAGGCACATGGCAGCAAAGCACCCAACTTTGTGGGTCGAACCACAGGGTCCAGGAACAGTGTCTTCGGGTGACACCAGTGCTTCTTTCACTGTTGTGTGTGCAAGCCAATCTCCTGTCCATGGTGGCTGCAAAGATGCCTCCTGTCCTGCACCTGTCATTGCACACACTCAACTAGCACCATCAACCAGCACGTCCTTGTCCCAGCGCCGCATTAAGTTGTCCATACCCCAGTCCTTGGAACACAAGCGGAAATAAGCACCCAACACCCCACAGGCCACACTACTAAATTCACACATTTCTCTTCTGCTTGCGCTTGGAATGCTACCTTTTAGGCTCATAGAGATGAAAGCTTTCTGCAAACTGATGATGGCGGCTGTCCCAATGTACTTGTTCCTCAGCCGCCACTATTTCTCCCTGTGTGCCATACCCACATTACACAAGCACGTGTCCGTCAACATTAGCTGTGCCCTCAACAATGCTGCTACTGGGAAAGTACAACAATCCACGGACACGTCGACAAGTGCTTGTGGGCAGGGATGCAACATTTCGCTGATGGCACATTGGGTTAACATAGTGGAAGTCAGGACCCAGTCGGACCTTGGGATGAAACACATACTCCCGATGCCGAGGATTGCGGGCCCTATGTAAATCAGGGTTGCCCCCACAGTCTACAGCTCCTGCACCTCCTCCTCCTCTTCAGCCTCCATATCCCAAATCAACACATCAGTCACAAGCTGGAAGCAGTGCAGCACTGCCTCAGCCAAGCGTCAAAAGGCTGTACTGAAGCTAATATGTTTAGGTGACAAACCGCACAATGCTGAAGAGTTGTGGACAGCTCTGAAAGAGCAGGCAGATCTGTGACTCACACAACTGAACCTACAGCCAGGCATGGTCGTGTGTGACAATGGCCGGAACCTGCTGGTGGCTCAGTGGTGAGGCAAGCTCACACACATACTATGCCTGGTCCATGTGCTTAATTTCGTTGTTCAATGGTTTCTCAAAAGCTACCTGGAGCTGCCCGATCTGCTTGTGAAAGTATGCCACCTGTGTGCCCATTTTAGAAAGTCAGCTACAGCTTCCGCCGCCCTTGCCATGCTTCAGTAGCATTTGCAGCTTCCGGCTCACCAACTGTTGTGTGATGTCCCCACGCATTGTAACTCTACTGCAGATGTGAGCAGAACAAGGCAGATGTTGACTACCAGCATCAACAAGGCCATCGGTATGAAGTTCAGACTTCATATATAAGACCTCAGGAGTGGACATGGATGTCAGACATATGTACCATCCTCCAAAATTTTGAGGAGTCCACCAAGACCTGAGACAGGGACAAGGGGGTATCCTCTATGTCTGGAGGAAAGAAGGTCTAAGCATAATAACAGATGCGGATTCTTTACTGTAAGAGCAGTGAAACTATGGAACTCTCTGCCGTATGATGTTGTAAATGAGTAATTCATTACTTAAATTTAAGAGGGGACTGGATGCCTTTCTTGAAAAGTATAATGTTACAATGTATATATACTAGATTCCTTGTTAGGGTGTTGATCCAGGGAACTAGTCTGATTGCCGTATGTGGAGTCGGAAAGGAATTTTTTTCCCCAGTGTGGAGCTTACTCTTTGCCCCATGGTTTTTTTTTGGCCTTCCTCTGGATCAACATGTTAGGGCATATTAGGTTAAGCTATGGGTTGAACTAGATGGACTTAAAGTCTTCCTTCAACCTTAATAACTATGTTACTATGTAAGATGGTGAGCGGTGATGACACCATAATTAGCATCACCATCCCGCTTCTCTGCGTTTTGAAACACTTTCTGCTCACAATCAAAGAGGATGCATTGCAGGTGGAGCACGATGAGATGGAGCAAGGAACGATACAGGGTGATTACACACAGCCCAGCCTCAAGTCATCCCAATGTGGATTAGTTAACAATGAGGAGGAGGAGGAAAAACAGGAGCTACTTACATGTGCTATAGATGGTATTGCAAGCACAACTGTCATACAGTCTGCTCAAAGTGGATGGTCTGAGGACAAGGAAGAGGAAGAGGAGGAGGAGGAGGACAGCATGGTCAGTAATCCTCTTGGTTAGGACATGGAAGTCCTGCCTGTTAGCAGTCTGGCATGCATGGCTGAGTTTATGTTACGCTGCCTTTCCTGTGACCCTTGTATTCTCAAAATTTTGGGTGAGTCATTACCGGTTGGTGACACTTCTAGACCCACGCTACAAGGAGAACTTTCTATCTGTTACTCAAGACAGGTCTACTAAAATGGTGCACTACCAGAGGGCCACTGTTGCGGAATTATTTAAAAAATTCCCATCTGAAAATGCTGGCAGGAGAGCGCAGAGTTCATTGGACAACCAAGGAGTTCAGGCGAGAGGCAGCGAAACATAACCTTAAATCCAGTGTCGTTTTGGGAGGTATATTCCCATGCACCTCTTCATACCCACACATGGGTATACGCTTCCTGATTTTGGCTATTTGTTGTTATCCTCCTCCTTCCCCTCATCATCATCCTCATCATCCACCACCACTAGATCACCAGGGCGAACGTGTTCTGAGATACTTGAAAGAAAATAGTCTTCACTCAGCTATGCTAGGGGGTGCTGGTGTAACGGACAAGAGTCCTAAATCACACCAATAAGAAAATACACTGTACTCACGGATGGAATATGTTGCAAAAAAATCATATAACAATTTATTGTGTACATACACATCAGAAACAAAATGTGAGTATATGCAATAGAAAGTGTTTATCAATATGACATTTCGAACCCACCGGGTTCTTAACCATACCTCACTGTGGAAAAAAAAGGGAAAGTATACAAAAACATGAAAATCATAACAAATCATATACATTGTTCTAATAGCAGCAATATGCACACAAATGGTATAGAACCCATAGAAATAGCCCCACAGTAAAGAGCCTGTTGGGAACATGAAAATATACCAAACTCAAAAAGTGTAACATCACCAAAAATCACCAAAAAATCACACTGGAGAGAGGCAAGAGAAGTCAGTTTTACCTTAAACTGATATGTAGTATAATGAAACTATCCCAGCCAAAGATCATTCATTGAGTAGATTCGCTGTAGGGAATAGTGTGATAGTTAAGGAAATGCTAAATGTGGAAAGAAACCAAAATAGTGCGATCTGAATACCTATAGTAGTTGTATACTGCGTCCAGGTAGTGGCTAAATGTCGCTATGTAGCAGTGCCTGTAAACACAAATATGTAATAAGTATCCTGAAGTATAGGTACAGCCAATATGGGGTCACTAATGCACGCTGTTGTATATTACCTGCTGGTAGTAATGTGAGAAGCGGCGCTCCCGTGCCCTGGTGTGCCGGGTGTGCCTGGATAAGTGACCGCTGTGTTATAAAGCCTGTGTGCGGCAGCGTTGGCCGGAAATGACCTATGTGAAACCGGATATGACGTTGCGCAATGCCGCCTATCCATGGCGCATGCGCGAACATTACTATGGAAGCCAGGATCTCACATGGATACTAGTGCTAAATGGCGCCTGTGCAGTAGCGGCTTGGGGACGCCAGTACTGAAGGAAGGAAAAAGGCGTGATCTCTGTTTAAACTGGCGCATGCGCAGTGCTACAGGACACTTTAGTAGCGTGGATAGATATGTGAGCACCGGCATATAAAGGGACTGTCAATGGGAATATCCCATGTCAACAGGGAGGGGGCCTTAATACTACTGGCCAGTGTCAATCATAGATAAAGGGAAGAAGGGAAGAAGTGTGTATGATGACCACAGCGGAATATAAGCAAAAGGCAGAGCAAATTGTATGGAAATATATAGTTATGGCAGAATAGTGAATTTTGAGGGGATCCTAGTCGGACCACATGGTAGTAGTTGAAATAAGATTTGGGCAGGAAATTGAAAATAATAATGAAATTAAATATAAAAATAAAAATAAAACAAAATTAGAAAATGGAAAATAAAAAATGAAAAATAAAAAATAATAAAAAGTAAAAATATAGAATTTTTAATGCAGTAAATTGAAGCATGATAACGGATGGAAATGGTGGAGCATAATAAAAATAAAAAATAAAGAAGGAAAGAAATAAAAATAAAAATAAAAATAAATGAAAAAACGTATTATATAATGAAATAAGACCATAGGAAAAATAAAAAATAAAAAATACTGATAATGATAATGCAAAAAAAAATATATATATATGTATATATATAATAAAGGTAAAAGAAAAGAATAGAAAATAAAAAATAAAAAATAAAAAATAAAAATGAAGAATAGCTGGAAAATATGGAACAAACCAAAAAAGGAATAAAAAAAAAAAAGATAAAAAATTATATAAAATAAAAATGAAAATAAAAATTGTCTAAAGCCAAAGATAGGCTATAATACAGACTCACCAATGGAATGTCCAGATCAACGTGTCTGAGAAAAGTGGAAAAAAGAGGAAAAAATGTTAGAAAATTGAGAATATCAAGGATGCCAATCTATCTCTCTGTTTAAACCCCTGGGTTCTAGGGTGTCCAGCGGTTCCATAATTTCCCACGGGATCAATAAAGTGTATCGTATCATATCATATCGTATAGATCCAATAAGCTTCCCCCTGTTTTAAAAGCCAAACATGATCACCTCCTCTTCTAGAGCGAACCACCTGTTCTATGACCTGAAGCCATAGCTGTGCGACTGAGTGCCTAAATTTAGTGAAGTGATCGGATAACGGGAGCCAATTTTTGCTGCATTTAATAGTAGATTTATGACTCGCTATACGATCACGAATATGTTGTGTAGTCTCTCCTACGTATAGGAGACCACATGGACACTTCACCACATAGACCACAAAGTTCGAATCACACGTGAAACTGACTTCTCTTGTCTCTCTCCGGTGTGATTTTTTGGTGATTTTTGGTGATGTTACACTTTTTGAGTTTGGTGTATTTTCATGTTCCCAACAGGCTCTTTACTCTGGGGCTATTTTTATGGGTTCTGTACCATTTGTGTGCATATTGCTGCTATTAGAACAATATATATGATTTGTTATGATTTTCATGTTTTTGTATACTTCTCCTTTTTTTTTCCACAGCGAGGTATGATTAGGAACCCGGTGGGTTTGAAACGTCATATTGATAAACGCTTTCTATTGCATATACTCGCATTTTGTTTCTGATGTGTATGTACACAATAAATTGTTATATGATTTTTTTTGCAACATATTCCATCCGTGAGTGCGGTGTATTTTCTTATTGTTGTGTTCCGAGAAACAGCAGCCACGCTATTCTTTGCAAAGGTGTTTATGATGCCCACAAAAAAAGTTGACACAGTAGGTTAATGCGTGCCCCCTGGGTGAAATGTTTGTCAGCCCATACACTTATTATATGGGCATAACAAGTATAGGAGACCCCCTCCTTTAAACTGGGTAAACGTTTTTTTGGAGGCCATCCTCCCCATCTCTTCCGTCACCACCACTAGATCACCAGGGTGAACGTGTTCTGTGATGCAACAGCCACGTTATTGTTAGCAAGGGTGTTTATAATGCCAGTAAAAAAAAATGCTGCCACAGTAGGTTGATGCATACCCCCAGGGTGAAATGTTTCTAAGCCCATACACTTAAGGTACCGTCACACTTAGCGACGCTGCAGCGATATAGACAACGAGCCGATTGCTGGAGCGTCGCTGTTTAGGTCGCTGTAGAGACGTCAAACACAGCAACTCCAGAACGATGCAGGAGCGATCCAGTGACGTACTTATCATTCTCGCTGGTTGTTAGCTCCATGTAAAACGTTGCTGGCATCATTGCTTTTGCTGTCAAACATGACGATACACGCCGACCTGACGACCAAATAAAGTTCTGGACTTCTAGCTCCGACCAGCGATGTCACAGCGGGATCCTGATCGCTGCTGCGTGTCAAACACAACGAGATCGCTATCCAGGACGCTGCAACGTCACAGATCGGTGTCGTTCTCGTTGTAAAGTTGCTGAGTGTGCAGGTACGTTTAGTGTATGGGCATTACAAGTATAGGAGACCAGCTCCTTTAAACTGGGAAAACATTTTTCGGAGGCCATCTTCCACATTTCTTCTAAGGGGGATTGGAGTGCGTGCAAATTTGGTTCAGGCCTTGTATTCACTTCATGGCCAGAATTTATGTGAGTTAAAAAATCATAATAATGGGAACTTTGGTTTCATGTGGCCATCCATGACGTGGGTTCAAAGGCTTAATTGGGTGCATGTAACTTTGGGGCAGGGCAGGCCTTGCATTCAATGCATAAGCAAACAGTGTGAGAGCACCAAATGAATAATGGAAACTTTGGTTTCATGTGGCCATGCAGGACGTGGGTTCAAAGGCTTATTGGGGTGCGTGTAACCTTGAGGCAGGGCAGGCCTTGCATTCAATGCATAAGTAAACAGTATGGGAGTACCAAATGAATAATATGAACTTGTTTTTCATGTGGCCATCCAGTACCTTGGTTAAAAGGCTTATCGGGGTGCGTGTAACTTTGGGGCAGGGCAGGCCTTGCATTCAATGCATAATCAAACATTATGGAAGTACCAAAGGAATACTGCGAACGTTAGTTGCATGTGGCCATCCAGGGGTTTGGGGTTTTTATTTTTCCTTACATACAAATCATTACCCTGGAAAGGATGTTCCTTAACATATTTCCCAGGAAAATCCATTTTAGTTTGATTTTTGAATATTTTATTGTGTGCCTGTAAAAATGGTGTAATACTCTGACACCATTGTTCACAGCTGTGACCTGGGAGTCAGAACTGCTTCCAGGAGTATTCCCCATGATGTTCCCATGTCATTTGAGCACTGTTCCCATCAATTTCAGACATTTTTAGACCCTAAAATGACCTCCGGGGGGCCACGGCAAAAATACTCGGTTTTCCCATAGACTTACATTGGACTTGTTGCTGGGGTCGAGCACCCTAGCATTCCAATTTGTTCAACCCAAGCAACGAGCACCCGAGTATTTTAGTGCTCGCCTATCACTAATTCTGATTCATCATGCAAGTTGGTACTCACATACAGTATAGCAGAGAAAATGATAAACAGGAAAATGAATAAGGTGTCTGCGCTTAATGAATAGGTAGCTAAATAAGGTGTCTGTGCTTGACAAATAGGTATCTGAATAAGATGTCTGTGCTTAATTCCTTTTGACATACTGTATATCAATATGTAATCATAAGAGCAGGGAGATACTTTTCCCATAGAGATTAAAGTGCCTGTGTGTCGCATATGGTAATAGAAATATGGGTTTATTTATCCAATAAATTATGTCTCAGGCAATGCCTCAATGCATTTCCCCAAAGGTGGTTCATCAGAAGGCCCGATAAATAGATATTCACCTAGATGCTCAAGGAATGCTTTGATGTGCACTGTGCTTGTTCATCTTATTATACTCCACTTGAATTGAAAAAGAGACCCATTTCCAGTACTTTTTGATGGAATTAGCAGGTACTCACATCCCATTGTGATCTCCAGTGACCACCATCCGCATATAATTAGCGCGAGTATGTAACATTGACCACAGCTTGACAGAACAAATGTCAATTCCAGTTATACAGTTTGCACACACGAATTTATGATCTTGCGTTCCACTATGGTACGCAACTCCATATTGGGAGATATGCGCTCCAAGCTGGTATGTACCAGATGTATGCACTAGTGTGCCTATCCACACAGACAAACTTTGCCGACAGATCCTAGAGTATTTACAGTATACACCTATGGTGCCGTAAGGGAAATCACCGAAAATGATCAGATGATGAACTCCAGTGAACTTTCTCACGGCAGCTCAGTGTTAGAGAGCGATTACCTCCTGTCAGCATATCACCAACTGTCTTTGAGAGCAGCTACATCAGTTTTGCTCTCAAACTCATCAGGATCATCATGCAACATTATGGATTATTATCTTCTCTGTGGACATTTGAGGAATATTGTGGTTTATTATTTATTAATTTACTATTTTATTTTTGTTGCAGAAGATATTGGTTTCAGTGGATTAGGCATTCAGTGAGTACGTTCACCATAATTCAAAATAAATAGGCACCAAATTGACATAGGATCACGAAATAGTACCAAATTTAAAACATATCCTTTAATATAATATTGAAAAATACCAGTAAATGATTGCTCGCTCTATTTCCATTACCCTATATGACATGGGTCTGTACAAAAATGGGTAGAAAAATTTACAGGGAACAAATCACCCTAATAAATCACTATGGATTTCCTTCCTACAAGCGGAGGTTGACACCCTTCAACCTGTGCAATGGCACCCCTGCTCAATGACGGCTCTCCCTCCCTTTCCCTATAAAGCCCTATAAAGACAGAGTGCACAAAGAGATATATCAGTATTGTATTGTATTACAGTATTGGCTCACTATAATATACCTCCTTCTCTGATATATTGAAGATGCCATATGGTATATCCAGGGCCGTATTTAGAGTTTCTGCTGCCCTAGGCACTTTTAGTGCTGCCTCCCCCATTGGTGAGTATGACACTATCGGCATAGACTTTGGCAAGAATCGCTGATGTGAAAGTAACCTTTTGCAGCAGATCAGGCAATTTTTCTGCATCTGCCGTGTAACGGATCACTTACGGCAACACTGCATTCAGTCTCATTCATTCCCTATGGGATTTGCGGCACTTGCTGTGATCTGGCAAATGTGGTACCATACCTCCCAAATTTTGAAGAAGGGAAAGAGGTATAAAGTTTGTGAGCCGCCACAAATTTTTGGCCACGCCTCTGACCACACCCATTTCACAACTAGTCACAACCATATCCACGTCCCAACCACACCCATTTAGCACTGCTGATCACACTGTTTCATATACATTAATTATAAA
Source organism: Ranitomeya imitator (assembly GCF_032444005.1). Taxonomy (NCBI): domain Eukaryota; kingdom Metazoa; phylum Chordata; class Amphibia; order Anura; family Dendrobatidae; genus Ranitomeya; species Ranitomeya imitator. Next base: position 76,143,768 of record NC_091285.1, read on the forward strand.
CAAAAATAAATATGGCCACACATGATGCTCCATACTGTATAATGGCCACACATGATGCTCTATACTGTATAATGGCCACACATGATGCTCCATACTGTATAATGGCCACACATGATGCTCCATACTGTATAATGGCCACACATGATGCTCCATACTGTATAATGGCCACACATGATGCTCCATACTGACAGTATGGAGCATCATGTGTGGCCATTATACAGTATGGAGCATCATGTGTGGCCAATGGCTATTATACAGTATGATACTGTGTACTGGCCATTGGCCACACATGATGCTCCATACTGTATAATGGCCACACATGATGCTCCATACTGTATAATGACCCCACATGATGTTCAATACTGTATAATGGCCCCACATGATGCTCAATACTGTATAATGGCCACACATGATGCTCAATACTGTATAATAGCCAAACATGATGCTCCATACTGTATAATGTCCACACATGATGCTCCATACTGTATAATGGCCACACATGATGCTCAATACTGTATAATAGCCACACATGATGCTCTATACTGTATAATGTCCACACATGTTGTTCCATACTGTATAAAGACCCCACATGATGCTCAATACTGTGTAATGCCCCCCTCCCACCTTGCATGCGTGGCTCATCTCCCTCCCATCCTATATGCATGGCTCATATTCCCCCCTCTCCTCCTGTATGCATGGCTCATATTCCCCCCTCCTGTATGATGGCTCATATCCCCCCTCCTGTATGCATGGCTCATAATCCCCCCTGTATGCATGGCTCATAATTCCCCCCACTTCCTGTATGCATGGCTCATATTCTACCCCCTCTCCTCCTGTATGCATGGCTCATATTCCCCCTCCTGTATGATGGCTCATATCCCCCTCCTGTATGCATGGCTTATAATTCCCCCCTGTATGCATGGCTCATATTCCCCCCCTCCTGTATGCATGGCTCATAATTCCCCTCCACCTCTTGTATGCATGGCTCATAATCCCCTCATATGCATGTATGCATGGCTCATCTCTCCATCATCGCTCCTTCTCCCATGGCTCTGCTCCCCGTCCTCTTTCTTCCCCCTGTCCCTCATACTCACCTGTTCCACACCACGTGGCCGCGCCGACATCCCTCTGGCTCTGTCCCGACTCCCGGTGCAGCACCTTATTCCTGAGGGAGCGTCATGTGGTACAGCTCATTAAGGTCATGAATATATGCATATTCATGACCTTAATGAGCGGTACCATGTGACCGCTCACTCAGGACGCGCTACAGACGCTGAGACCAGGCATCGCTGGAGCAGGGTGAATATTGTTTTCAAGGAGGGTGGGTGGGAGGCAGGCAGGTGGGGGGGTCAGTCAGGAGGTGACCCAGGACTTAAAAAACAAACAAACAGAAAAAACCTTGCTCAGGTGCCGCCCCCCACATCGTCCCCGCCCTAGGCATGTGCCCTCAAGTGCCTAGTGGCAAATATGGCCCTGGGTATATCAGAAGTAGGGTATTGGTTTACCTGATGTGGCAGAATACTGATATCACTCTGTCCTTATAGGGCTTTATGTCACATGGGGTAATGGGAATACAGCAAACAATCATTTATTGGTATTTTTACAATATTATATTAAAGGTTTTGGTATTCAGCGAGTATGGTTTATATTTAGATTCAATAAAGGAGTCTGTGTCATTATCTAATATATAAAGCTGAATGTGTGTGTGTATGTCCGGGATTGGCATCTGCACCGTCGCAGCTACAGCCACAAAATTTTGCAGTCACACGTCTGGACCCCTAGAGCGTCATAGGCTATGTTGTGAGGGGAAATTTTAACCCCGCGCTTTCCAATTCACCAAACAATTTTGTCCCTATCTACATAATGGGGAAAAAGTGAAAGGAAAAGTGTTGGAGGCATCGCAGCTATAGCCACAAAATTTTGCACAGTCACACGTCTGGACCCCGAGAGCATCATAGGTTATGTTGTGAGGGGAAATTTTAACCTCGCGCTTTCCAATTCACCAAACAATTTTGCCCCTATCTATATAATGGGGAAAAAGTGAAAGGAAAAGTGTTGGTGGCAAATTGACAGCTGCCAGATGTGAACAAGGGGGACTTAAAGAATGAGAGCGATGGCGCCAAAGAGTATATACCATACAGTTGCTAAGGTGGGGCCCCGACATGGGATACTCACCACACACTGGGATATGAACACACACACAAAATGCGCCACACACTACCACGTGCTTGAACACATATCACCCTCAGCACACATTTCACCACACATACACCAACCTCACCACATAAAAGTCGAAACACACGTGCAAAACTCACCTCATGGGAACAATTGCCACATGCAAAACTTGCACCTGCGGAAAAATTGCCACATGCACAAAAGTTGCAACACATGCAAAAGTTGCCTCACACAAAACTTGCACATACTCAAAAGGCACCACACATGAAACTCGCCATGCGCAAAACTCACCATGCGCAAAACTTGCTGCACACAACTTGCTACACTAACCTGTCACATGCAACTCGACACACAAAAAGTTGCTACACGCATGTCGCCACACAAAACTCATCTCACAAAAGTCACTACATGCATGTCGCCACACGCAACTCAACACACACAAATTGACACACGAAACTCGCCCTAAAACACACACAAGTCTGGTATTATCCTTCAAAAATAAAAATCTGATTAATAAGCAGACAAACTACAAGAGCAACAAATGTACCATATAGGAAATCTGTCAGCTGTCAGTCACATGACCTGTCTATTATGTGTATGTGTGAGCTAATATATACTGCCAGGGGGGAGGGCTTCCTGTTGGCTGGGGATTTATCAGGCTGCCAATTTAGCTTACAAATACTGAGGTAAAAATACGGACCAAATAACATGTGAACGAGGTCTAATACAGGAGGAAATGACATACAGATATATACTATGTACAGGGGAGATAACACACAGGTATATACTATATACAGGAGAGATGACACACAGGTATATACTTTATACAGGAGGAGATGACATACAGGTATATAGTATATACAGGAGCAGATGACCTACAGGTATATACAATATACAGGAGGAGATGACATATAGGTATATACTATATACAGGTTAGATGACACACAGATATATACTATATACAGGTTAGATGACACACAGGTATATACTATATACAGGACAGGAGGAGATGACATACAGGTATATACTATATATAGGAGGAGATGACATATAGGTATATACTATATACAGGAGAAGATGACACACAGATATATACTATACACAGGTTAGATGACACACAGGTATATACTATATACAGGACAGGAGGAGATGACATACAGGTATATACTATATATAGAAGGAGATGACATATAGGTATATACTATATACAGGGGAGATGACACACAGCAGGTATATACTATATACAGGGGAGATGACATACAGGTATATACTATATACAGGAGATGACATACAGGTGTATACTATAAATAAGGGAGATGACAAACATGTATATACTGAGGTGAAAATGAGAGGTGTGAGGTGAAAATGAAAAGGTGTGAGTGCAAAATGAGAGGAGTGAGGGAAAATAGTGCAGTGATTGGAAAATGACAGATGTGAGGTCAAAATGACGAGTGTTAGGGGGGAATGAGAGGAGTGAGGGGGAAAATAAGAGGTGTGAGGGGGAAAATAAGAGGTGTGAGGGAGAAAATTAGAGCTGTGAGAGGGAAAATGAAAGATGTGATGGGAAAATGAGAGGCGTGATGGGAAAATAAGAGAAGTGAGGTGCTATAACTAACCACAGATATTTACTATGCCCAGGCAACGCCGGGCTCTTCAGCTAGTTTCAAATAAAGGACTTTGTTCTGGGTGTGAGTTTTTAATAATATCACTATGAGGTTATTAACGGGGGCATCTTATAAATTCCTCTCCATTATTAACCTGTGGGCTTGATGTCACCTGAGAGCACAAAGGTGACATCAACCTCTCCAACTATCACCCCATTTGCCACCACTGCAGGGTAAGTGGGAAAAGTGAGACTCTAAATGTGCCTTTTCTGGGGCAACTGAGAGCTTGTGTTTTTAGTCTGGGGATCAATGTCCATGGCACTTTACTTGGCTATTAATATCATCCCATAGCTTTCTGCCTAGCTTTTGCTGGTTAGATTTTATAGGGGGATGCTATGTCAATTTTTTTTCTGAGGTCCTGCTGTAAACTAGCCAGTAAAGGCTAAGCTGACAGTTGTGAGCAGATATTAATAGCCTGGTTAACTTTATGGCTAATGGCTACTTCCCTGAAAAAAAAAATCAGTCCTCAGTCATTGGCTTTCCTTCAGCTGGGTATGAAAATTACACGAGAGGCCTCGCAATTTTTTTTTCATTTTTTTTTTTAAGAGTGGCTGTTTAGTTACAGCCTATGTAGGTACATTCTGTTATCACTCCTACTTAGGCTGGTTACAATGTGTGTGTGTTTTCTTGTGTGTTTGTGTTTATTTACTGTTTTAGTAATGAGGGTATCTGGCTGACATCTTTTCATTACTAATCCTAGGGCTTGGCGTCAATGACAGCTGCTGACACCAATCCCTAATCTCCTTACTCTTCTGCTACTGCATTAGAATGAAAAAGGTGGTGTTGGTCCAAGAAATTAGATCACAAAACTTTTTTTTTTATATCTTTATTTAGCTAAAAAAAAAACTTCATTGCTGTACAAAAACACGTGGAAAAAATGCATTCAAAATCGTGGTAAAAACGCACCAAATATTGCTGCAAAATGCACATTTTGCCACAGTGTTTTAGCTGCCAAGACATGCAGAAACCTTGCAGAAATTTCTGCAAACAAATACTAAACTTGCGCACATAGTCTAATAGTTTACCGTTTTCTGTAACTTTTTAAAAGGTTGACCACATCATTTTCTTAATTTTTTTCCAAATGATATATTTTACTTGCTCTAAATACATATAAAAATAGTATGAAAACAATAGGGTGTCTTTTAAAGTGAACAGATATAATAATCATAAAAGCACGTTATATATAAACAGGCCAAGAGCATGGTAAATAACAACTCCCCCAACGTAATAAGGATGTATTGGCTAAGTGGAACACTCCAACAATATAATAAACACAAAGAAAAAAAGAGTAACTTGAAAACCACCAAAAGTAAAATCTAAGATGTACCCTTTAATAATTTAAATACAAAATTAGTATATAACCAAAAACAAATATGAAAATGCAGGAACAGACCGGTACCCAAAAGGAAGGTTGCAGGTCCACAATACTAACATAGTAACATAGTTTTTAAGGTTGAAGGAAGACTTTAAGTCCATCTAGTTCAACCCATAGCCTAACCTAACATGTTGATCCAGAGGAAGGCAAAAAAAAACCATGTGGCAAAGAGTAAGCTCCACATTGGGGAAAAAAATTCCTTCCCGACTCCACATATCACACTAGTTCCCTGGATCAACACCCTAACAAGGAATCTAGTATATATACCTTGTAACATTATACTTTTCAAGAAAGGCATCCAGTCCCCTCTTAAATTTAAGTAATGAATCACTCATTACAACATCATATGGCAGAGAGTTCCATAGTCTCACTGCTCTTACAGTAAAGAATCCGCATCTGTTATTATGCTTAAACCTTCTTTCTTCCAGACGTAGAGGATGCCCCCCTTGTTCCTGTCTCTGGTCTATGATTAAAAAGATCATCAGAAAGGTCTTTGTACTGTCCCCTCATATATTTATACATTAATATAAGATCACCCCTTAGCCTTCGTTTTTCCAAACTAAATAGCCCCAAGTGTAATAACCTATCTTGGTATTGCAGACCCCCCAGTCCTCTAATAACCTTGGTCGCTCTTCTCTGCATCCGCTCCTGTTCAGCTATGTCTTTCTTATACACCGGAGACCAGAACTGTACACAGTATTCTAACTGTGGTCGAACTAATGACTTGTATAGAGGTAAAATTATATTCTCCTCATGAGCATCTATGCCTCTTTTAATGCATCCCATTATTTTATTTGCCTTTGTAGCAGCTGCCTGACACTGGCCACTAAATGTAAGTTTGTCATCCACCCATACTCCCAGGTCTTTTTCATTGATGTTTTTTCCCAGAGTTTTAGAATTAAGCACATAGTTATACATCTTATTACTTCTACCCAAGTGCATGACCTTACATTTATCCCCATTAAAGCTCATTTGCCATTTATCAGCCCAAGCTTCTAGTTTACATAAATCATCCTGTAATATAAAATTGTCCTCCTCTGTATTGATTACCCTGCAGAGTTTAGTGTCATCTGCAAATATTGAAATTCCACTCTGTATGCCCCCTACAAGGTCATTAATAAATATGTTAAAAAGAAGAGGGCCCAATACTGACCCCTGTGGTACCCCACTGCTAACCGTGACTCAGTCCAAGTGCACCCCATTAATAACCACCCTTTGTTTCCTATCCCTGAGCCAGCTCTTAACCCACTTACACATATTTTCCCCATCCCCATTATTCTCATTTTATGTATCAACCTTTTGTGTGGCACCGTATCAAAAGCTTTTGAAAAGTCCATATACACTACATGCACTGGGTTCCCTTGGTCCAATCCGGAACTTACCTCTTCATAGAAATTGATGAGATTAGTCTGACAGGAAAGGTCCCTAGTAAACCCATGTTGGTATTGGGTCATGAGGTTATTCCTTTTCAGATACTCCAGTATAGCATCCATTAGAATGCCCTCCAGGATTTTACCCACAGTAGAGGTTAAGCTTACTGGCCTATAATTTCCGAGTTCAGTTTTTATCCGCTTTTTGAATATTGGAACCACATTTGCTATATGTCAGTCCTGTGGTACAGACCCTGTTATTATGGACTCTTTAAAGATTAAAAATAATGGTCTATAAATAACTGTACTTAATTCCTACAGTACTCGGGGTTGTATCCCATCCGGACCCGGAGATTTGTAAATTTTAGTGATTTTTAGACGCCGACGTACTTGCTGCTGGGTTAAGCAGGTGACACTTAATGGGTAATTTTTGTTACTACTGATCATATTGTCCGCCATGGAATTTTCTTGTGTAAATACTGATGAAAAAAAGTCATTTAGCATATTGGCTTTTTCCTCATCCTCATCCACCATTTCACCCAGACTATTTTTAAGGGGGCCAACACTATCAATTTTTAGTTTCTTACTATTTACGTAGTTAAAGAATATTTTGGGATTATTTTTACTCTCTCTGGCAATGAGTCTCTCTGTCTCAATCTTTGCTGCCTTGATTTGCCTTTTACAGAATTTATTTAATTTAATTCTCTAAATTCTTTCTTTTCGTCACTTATTGCGCCCCTTACAGCTCTATTTAGCCATATTGGTTTCCTCCTATTTCTAGTATGTTTATTCCCATACGGTATATACTGTGCACAGGTCCAATCCAGGATGCTAATAAACGTCTCCCATTTTCTTTGTGTATTTTTATGTCTCAGGATATCGTCCCAGTAAATTGCACTAAGATCATCTCTCATCCGTTGGAAATTTGCCCTCCTGAAGTTTAGTGTCCTTGTAACCCCTCTACTACACATCTTATTAAAGGATACATGAAAACTTATTATTTTGTGATCACTATTCCCTAAGTGACCCCCAACCCTTATATTTGATATGTGGTCTGGCCCGTTGGTTAATATTAGGTCTAGCAGTGCCCCCCTTCTTGTTGGGTCCTGAACCAGTTGTGAAAGGTAATTGTCTCTCATAGTTGTCAAAAAACGAACACCTTTGCTGGAACTGCAGGTTTCTGTTCCCCAATCTATTTCAGGGTAGTTGAAGTCCCCCATAATAATTACTTCTTCTTGAGTCGCAGCTTCATCTATTTGCTTTTTGAGGATATTCTCCATTGCTTCCATTATTTTTGGAGACTTATAGCAAACCCCTATCAGTAATTTATTATTTTCCCCCCCTCCCCTTATCTCCACCTACAGGGACTCTACATTTTCATTAGATTCCCCTATATTATCAGGCAGGATGGGTTTTAAGGATGATTTTATATATAGACACACCCCTCCCCCTCGCTTATCCGAGGATAGGACTTGGGAAAGCAAAAAGAAAGTAGGCAGTGTATATAGAAAATCCAATTCAGTTATAGTATCACAAGAGAGCTTGTCTCTAGGGTTGAGTGACCTTGACCTTTTTAGAGTAGAGTCGTGTTTCGCGAAACCCGACTATCTTAGAAGTCGAGTCGAGTGGAATCGGCCGATTATGGCGAAAAGTCGGGTATCGCCCGAAACACGAAACCCAATGCAAGTCAATGGGGGAGCATAGTCGGCAGTGAGTGGAGGCCAGGAAAACACCTACCCTGCCCATTTTAATGGCAAAAACATCCATTCTTGTTACAGAAGCTTGTCAATCGTAATTTAGCTTATAATAATTGAAAGGCATTTGAAATTGGGGGTCATTTGGCTAAAGTTGTGGGGGGTAGGGCTGGTTCAAGTAATTAGTGGGCCCAGTAAATCTGGACCACGTCACGGCAGTGGAGCAGGGAGAGGTAAGTATTTCAACTTTGCAAGTGCTGTGATCTTGAGCAAGCAGGGGGGGCCCACTTATTGGCATTGGCACTGGCACAGGGCCCCTCAACGTACAGCTGTGTGTTTGCACGGTGGGGGCGCCTCCCACCGGCAGCAACACTTTTGCGTACTATGAGAGGCCCTGTGCAAGTGACGTCGCCAACTAGTATTCCTCTCCCCACCTGATGAAGGAACCTGCACTTTCATCTGCACCTTCCTCTTTGTCCCCGTGTAAGGTGGTATGGTATGCGGGAAGAGGAACCTGACTTTCAGCAGGGTCACAATCTTGCTGTGTAGCGTGCACGGGGAATTTTGCGTTATGGGTCAATGTACCAGTAGACTCATCTATCACTGGCTGGGCAATGGGCAGGATGAGGAGGAAACACAGATATAGGCCCAAAGAATAAAGTTGGCTAAATGCAGTTCAAAATTGGTAACACAGGACTAACCAGGGGGCATTGCAGTGGAGGACAACTGGAATGAGAGGCTGACAAAGAGAGTAGGCCCAAATCAGTAAGTAGTCGAAATGCAGTTCAAAATTGGCAACCGTAGTAAACAGGCGGCACAGCTTTGTTCAGTGGAGGAGAACAGCAAGGAGTGGCAGACACCGATAGTAGGCCCCAACCCAACTAGTAGGCCAAATGCAGTCTAACATTAACAACTACTTAACGAGAGCCTGAAAATGGAATTTCAGGACAGGAAACCAGGAGAACAGCAAGGAGTGGCAGACACCGATAGTAGGCCCCAAACCAACTAGTACGCCAAATGCAGTTGTTCCATTTAACCACAATTTAATGAGAGCCTGAAGATAGAAGTTCAGGAAAGGCAACCTGGAGAACACCTTGGAGTGGAACACACCATCTCTCTACACCCCATACCCAATTTGTAGGCCTAATGCAGTGTAGTTTTCAACAACTACTAAACGAGAGTCGGAAGATCGAAGCAATGTGGACGAAACCTGGGGAACACCTTGGAGTGTAACACACCGTCTCTCTACACCCCATACCCAATTTGTAGGCCTAATGCAGTGTAGTTTTCTACAACTACTAAACGAGAGTCGGAAGACCGAAGCAATGTGGACGAAACCTGGGGAACACCTTGGAGTGGAACACACCATCTCTCTACACCCCATACCCAATTTGTAGGCCTAATGCAGTGTAGTTTCCAACAACTACTAAACGAGAGCATGAAGATCGAAGCAATGGAGAGGAAACCTGGGGAACACCTTGGAGTGGAACACACCATCTCTCTACACCCCATACCCAATTTGTAGGCCTAATGCAGTGTAGTTTCCAACAACTACTAAACGAGAGCATGAAGATCGAAGCAATGGAGAGGAAACCTGGGGAACACCTTGGAGTGGAACACACCATCTCTCTACACCCCATACCCAATTTGTAGGCCTAATGCAGCGTAGTTTCCAACAACTACTAAACGAGAGCCAGAAGATCGAAGCTCAGGAAAGGCAACCTGGAGAACACCTTGGAGTTGAACACACCATCTCTCTACACCCCATACCCAATTTGTAGGCCTAATGCAGCGTAGTTTCCAACAACTACTAAACGAGAGCATGAAGATCGAAGCAATGGAGAGGAAACCTGGGGAACACCTTGGAGTGTAACACACCATCTCTCTACACCCCATACCCAATTTGTAGGCCTAATGCAGTGTAGTTTCCAACAACTACTAAACGAGAGCCGGAAGATCGAAGCTCAGGAAAGGCAACTTGGAGAACACCTTGGAGTGGAACACACCATCTCTCTACACCCCATACCCAATTTGTAGGACTAATGCAGCGTAGTTTCCAACAACTACTAAACGAGAGCATGAAGATCGAAGCAATGGAGAGGAAACCTGGGGAACACCTTGGAGTGTAACACACCATCTCTCTACACCCCATACCCAATTTGTAGGCCTAATGCAGTGTAGTTTCCAACAACTACTAAACGAGAGCCGGAAGATCGATGCTCAGGAAAGGCAACCTGGAGAACACCTTGGAGTGGAACACACCATCTCTCTACACCCCATACCCAATTTGTAGGCCTAATGCAGTGTAGTTTCCAACAACTACTAAACGAGAGCATGAAGATCGAAGCATTGGCGAGGAAACCTGGGGAACACCTTGGAGTGGAACACACCATCTCTCTACACCCCATACCCAATTTGTAGGCCTAATGCAGTGTAGTTTCCAACAACTACTAAACGAGAGCATGAAGATCGAAGCATTGGCGAGAAAACCTGGGGAACACCTTGGAGTGGAACACACCATCTCTCTATACCCCATACCCAATTTGTAGACCTAGTGCAGCGTAGTTTCCAACAACTAGTAAATGAGAGCATGAAGATCGAAGCAATGGAGAGGAAACCTGGGGAACACCTTGGAGTGGAACACACCATCTCTCTACACCCCATACCCAATTTGTAGACCTAATGCAGTGTAGTTTCCAACAACTACTAAACGAGAGCATGAAGATCGAAGCATTGGCGAGGAAACCTGGGGAACACCTTGGAGTGGAACACACCATCTCTCTACACCCCATACCCAATTTGTAGGCCTAATGCAGTGTAGTTTCCAACAACTACTAAACGAGAGCATGAAGATCGAAGCAATGGAGAGGAAACCTGGGGAACACCTTGGAGTGGAACACACCATCTCTCTACACCCCATACCCAATTTGTAGGCCTAATGCAGTGTAGTTTCCAACAACTACTAAACGAGAGCATGAAGATCGAAGCAATGGAGAGGAAACCTGGGGAACACCTTGGAGTGGAACACACCATCTCTCTACACCCCATACCCAATTTGTAGGCCTAATGCAGTGTAGTTTCCAACAACTACTAAACGAGAGCATTAAGATCGAAGCAATGGCGAGGAAACCTGGGGCACACCTTGGGGAGGCAGACACCATTAGTAGGTCCTACCAAAGTTGTACCCCCAATGCAGTTTTAAAATTCCTAGAGGCTGAAAACAAGACTATTGACGCTCAGCTTTTTTCAAAGGAACACAGCTGAATTGAGTGGCGCAGACAGACACAGGTAGTAGGACTTAAACCAAAAATGTAGTAGAAAAAACCGTGTGCACTACTGTGAGGATGGTGCTAAGGTAGGCTCCCACACCTTAGTGTAATATACAAAAGAACCTAGCACTCAACTGGATGCCCAAAGTGAAGGATTTATTGTAGTACCAAATAAACGTTTCGGTCCACCACACGGACCTTCATTAGTAACTACAAGTGAAAATAATAATACAAATAATAAAAAAACAAAATAAATACATAACAAAATAAAGTATATACATAGCATATAAAGGTTTAGGACAACGGCATCGGTATCATATGTACAGGTCTATAGATACAATGACAGGATCGCCAGAGAGAACCATGTAGAATATCGAGGCATAATCATGTTCCGTGTATAGGAGTAGGAGGTACACAGGAAAATTTTAGAAAAACGTGTGACACATACCGTACTGAGCTTAAAGTAGGGTCAAAGAGACCAAGGTGTCTAGGCACACGTGTAAGGCAGCGTCTAAAGGGTCATAATAGATGTTATAAAATTAGTGCCCTATAGGTGGAGTGTAAAGGAAATATAACTTGCGTCATACCTAGTGCCAGAGCTCCGTAGGGAAAACTATGTAGGACCAATTACTGAGGGCAGAAAAGAGAAATGGGAAAGGTGAGCCTGCTGTCAGACTATGTGGAAGAAGTCGTGCTCCGCTGGAGGAAGAAGTTACCTGTTCCGGGTGAGATGAGCTGTGCCATGAGCTAGACGCGGTGTCCACCGCTGGTCTAGTCGTAAGAGTGAGACCGCTGTATAAAGGCAGGAGGAGGGGCTCATAGGCCAATGGGAAAGCGTGCGGCGAGACCGGAAGTGCATCACGCTGCCATGACAACGCGGTAGCGCTGTGAGGCAGCGGCGTGTGTGCGTCGCACAGCGGGTCCGGCGGAAATGACAACATAGTGTAACAGTCCGGCAAAACAGAGTCACAGGGAGAAAGGTTCCGCCTAGAGCAAGAGGATTAACGAGTTCTCACAGACAGGGGGAGGCGGTGCCTAAAGGAGAACCAGTGGTGGGTGGAGGATCTCCATAGTGTCTGCGCTGAGTCGAGCCACAGATAGAGGAGCAGAGTGAGGAATGTGACCATTTTCCAGTGCGTAAGATGAGTGACATGAGCGGACCTCAGTATAGCCGATTCTAATGATAAAGGAAAAAAAGGAGATGATTAGTACCTTACATACAAATACAATTGTATACAGATAAATATGCATATGTCTATCCGCATTATAGCCATGTAAGGTGCGGGTATAGAATCGGAGAGTAAAACATATAGAAATGGTGGTATGGCATAACATTGTATGAGGAGGAGACTTAAAGTGGCATCTACCCAGCTGAATATATAGAACCTATAGGTCTACCAAATTAAACCACATAGTATTACAAAAATGATGCCAAATCATACTCTCTATTAAGGCCCAGTGGATGAAGGGTCTCTAATGTATGGATCCAAAAGGCCTCCCTACGTTTTAGACGGGCCACTCGGTCACCACCCCGTCTGTTAGGAGGGATATGCTCAATGACTTGGAACTGTAGTTGTGAAACACTATGGCCTTGATTGCTGAAGTGTGACGGGATGGGTAATAGAAGGTTCTTGCACCGGATTGTGGATTTGTGTTTGCAGATGCGATCACGTATGGACTGCGTGGTTTCTCCCACGTAAAGGAGTCCGCAGGGACATTTGATCAGGTATATGACCCATGATGAGGCACACGTGAAATACCCTGGGATACGAAATGTTTTGCCAGAACGAGGATGATGAAAGGAACAGCCCTTGAGGACATTGTGGCATTGCGCACAGTTGAGGCATGGGAAAGTCCCTGTGCGGGGATTTTGTAGAAATTGTTGGCGAGGTGAGGCTTTACACGACCCCACGTCTGCCCTTACGAGAAAATCTTTCAGGTTCAATGGGCGTTTGAAACTGGGGAGAAATGGATTTTGGAATTCGGGTACCTGAGGATAACCTTTAGATAGTAAATGCCAATTTTGACGGATAGACCTGTGTAAGATATATGCGAATGGATGGTAAGTGTGTATAAATGGAATTCTGTTGGTGGCTCTGTTTGGACGTGGAGGAGAAAGTGTGACGGCCTGTTGTAGTACTGATGATGGGTAGCCCCGTTCAGAAAATTTAGTGGACATCTCCTGAAGACGAAGAGGCCTTAGGTCTCCGTCTGATACAATTTTGGACACCCGCTGAAACTGTGACTTGGGTACCGATTTCTTTGTAGCGGGAGGGTGGAAGCTTGTGAAATGTAACAGGCTATTCCGATCGGTGCTTTTGGTATACAAATCTGTGGAGATGGAACCGTCTGACTGGAGGATAACCATTGTGTCCAAGAAGTTTATCCGTGAATCATCGTGGGACATAGTAAAGGAAATGCCCGGCCAGGCTGTATTGAGCCAGCCGAAGAAAGAGGCGAGGGCCTCCAACGTACCCCCCCATATGCAGAAAACGTCATCGATATAGCGTTTCCATAAGACCACGTTGTCAATGAATAGAGGATGAGAATATATGTGGCTCTCCTCGATGTCGGCCATATAGCAATTAGCATATGAAAGCGCTACGTTGGAGCACATCGCGGTCCCACGGATCTGTAAGTAGAAGTCATCCTGAAACATGAAGACATTTTTGGTTAGGATAATGGTTAGTAAATCGACACATAAATTGATTTGATCAGGTGAAAAATGGGACTTAGTAAGAAGCTTATGAACAGAGTTGATGCCCTCTATGTGAGGAATAGCCGTATACAGGTCTTTAACATCCATGGTGACTAAAATAGACCCTGGAGGAATGGATCCCAGGTCTTTGAGGATTTTAAGGAAAGACCCTGTGTCTAGGATGTAAGATTTAGCTAATCGTGTCAGAGGAGTGAGAATTTTCTCAAGGTATACTGCCAGTGGGGAAAGAATGGAATCGGTAGAGGCGACTATCGGTCTACCCGGCGGTTTTTCCAGGTTTTTGTGGATTTTAGGAATGGTATAGAATACTGGGGTAATCGGATGTGGATTGGTAAGAAAGTTGCTTGTTTTGGCATCAAGTACCCCTAACTCGGTATATTTGAGGATGGTGTCAGAAATAAGTTGCCGAGTGACCGGTGTGGGGTCACGTGGTAACTTAGTATAAATGGTAGGGTTATCCAATTGCCGTCTAATCTCAAGGAGGTAATCCGACTTATTCATGATGACTAGGGCACCTCCTTTATCCGCTGGTTTGATGATCAAGTTTTTATCGTTTTGTAGGCCATGTAAGGCCTAACGTTCAGTATTAGAGAGATTGGAGGTAAAGTGCAGTCTACCTCTTCTAATATCCTCACGTAATAACTTAAAGGCATCCTGTACGAAGCCAATAAATGACTCCATGGCATGTGAACCATGTGGGGGCCTAAAGTGGCTCTTGGTATATAAACCCAAACTACGAGAGGAAAGGGTATGGTCCGATGTAGTGGGTGTGGGTAAAGGAGGGGCCAGCTCTGGAGAGGTGGCGAAAAAGGCCTTAAGTCTGAGGGATCGGAAAAACCGTTGTAAGTCCATTTCAAGGTCGAACGTGTGACACTGGTATGAGGGGCAGAAAGATAGTCCCTTCTGAAGGACTGTATTTGTATGTAAGGTACTAATCATCTCCTTTTTTTCCTTTATCATTAGAATCGGCTATACTGAGGTCCGCTCATGTCACTCATCTTACGCACTGGAAAATGGTCACATTCCTCACTCTGCTCCTCTATCTGTGGCTCGACTCAGCGCAGACACTATGGAGATCCTCCACCCACCACTGGTTCTCCTTTAGGCACCGCCTCCCCCTGTCTGTGAGAACTCGTTAATCCTCTTGCTCTAGGCGGAACCTTTCTCCCTGTGACTCTGTTTTGCCGGACTGTTACACTATGTTGTCATTTCCGCCGGACCCGCTGTGCGACGCACACACGCCGCTGCCTCACAGCGCTACCGCGTTGTCATGGCAGCGTGACGCACTTCCGGTCTCGCCGCATGCTTTCCCATTGGCCTATGAGCCCCTCCTCCTGCCTTTATACAGCGGTCTCTCACTCTTACGACTAGACCAGTGGTGGACACCGCGTCTAGCTCATGGCACAGCTCATCTCACCCGGAACAGGTAACTTCTTCCTCCAGCGGAGCACGACTTCTTCCACATAGTCTGACAGCAGGCTCACCTTTCCCATCTCTCTTTTCTGCCCTCAGTAATTGGTCCTACATAGTTTTCCCTACGGAGCTCTGGCACTAGGTATGACGCAAGTTATATTTCCTTTACACTCCACCTATAGGGCACTAATTTTATAACATCTATTATGACCCTTTAGACGCTGCCTTACACGTGTGCCTAGACACCTTGGTCTCTTTGACCCTACTTTAAGCTCAGTACGGTACGTGTCACACGTTTTTCTAAAATTTTCCTGTGTACCTCCTACTCCTATACACGGAACATGATTATGCCTCGATATTCTACATGGTTCTCTCTGGCGATCCTGTCATTGTATCTATAGACCTGTACATATGATACCGATGCCGTTGTCCTAAACCTTTATATGCTATGTATATACTTTATTTTGTTATGTATTTATTTTGTTTTTTTATTATTTGTATTATTATTTTCACTTGTAGTTACTGATGAAGGTCCGTGTGGTGGACCGAAACGTTTATTTGGTACTACAATAAATCCTTCACTTTGAGCATCCAGTTGAGTGCTAGGTTCTTTTGTATATTAAACCAAAAATGTGGCTCACTGCAGCTTAAAAAAGTTACAGGGGTACACAAGCAGCAGTGCTCTGGGCAGTGGAGGACAATTTCAATAGTGGACCGCAGACAGACTTTGTACGCCTACTATTAAAAAAAGGATGCTCTATGCAATTAAAAATAGGTTCCAGGGGTCCACGGGCAGCAGTGGTGTGGTCAGTGGACGAGTATTGGAAGGAGGGACCGCAGACAGGCGTAGTAGGCCTAACATAACAAAATTAGGCTGTAGACACTGTAAAATTGGTTCCAGGGGTACACGGGCAGCAGTGGTGTGGTCAGCGGAGGAAAATTGGAATTAGGGACTGCAGACAGACTTTGTAGGCTGTCCCCTGTGGACCATGCATCCAACACATTAACCCAGTGCGCCGTAATGGACACGTAACGTTTTATGGACATGCCTACTGGTCCATGCGTCTCTTGTCAGGTGCACCTTTCTACTGTTTGATTGCCTGAGTGCTATGACAATGCAGACTTTTTCATGCCGCTGGAGGGCTGGGATGGCTTTTCTCGCAAAAGAAATGTCGACTGGGTAGCTTGAACCGTTGCACAGCGTAGTTCATCTGGGCTTTCTAAATATAAAACAAAGAAAAAAAAGAGGCTACATGCACTTTCAGCTGGGTTCCAGGGGTACACGGCCAGCATTGGTCTGGTCAGTGGAGAACTATTGGAAGGAAGGACCGCAGACAGGCTTCGAAGGCCTAACATAATAACAGATGGCTGTAGGCAATTTTAAATTGGTTCCAGGGGTACACGGGCAGCAGTGGTGTGGTCAGTGGAGGCCTAGTGGAAGGAGTGACCGCAGACAGGCATCGAAGGCCTAACATAATAACAGATGGCTGTAGGCAATTTTAAATTGGCTCCAGGGGTACACGGGCAGCAGTGGTGTGGTCAGTGGAGGCCTAGTGGAAGGAGTGACCGCAGACAGGCATCGAAGGCCTAACATAATACCAGATGGCTGTAGGCAATTTTAAATTGGTTCCATGGGTACACGGGCAGCAGTGGTGTGGTCAGTGGAGGCCTAGTGGAAGGAGTGACCGCAAACAGGCATCGAAGGCCTAACATAATAACAGATGGCTGTAGGCAATTTTAAATTGGTTCCAGGGGAACACGGGCAGCAGTGGCCTGGTCAGTGTAGTAGTAGTAGAAAGAACGGACCGCAGACAGGCTTCGAAGGCCTAACATAATAAAATTGGGCTGGCTGTAGGCAATTTTAAATTGGTTCCAGGGGTACACGGGCAGCAGTGGTGTGGTCAGTGGAGGCCTAGTGGAAGGAGTGACCGCAGACAGGCATCAAAGGCCTAACATAATAACACATGGCTGTAGGCAATTTTAAATTGGTTCCAGGGGAACACGGGCAGCAGTGGCCTGGTCAGTGTAGTAGTAGTAGAAAGAACAGACCGCAGACAGGCATCGAAGGCCTAAAATAAAAAAATTGGGCTGGCTGTAGGCAATTTTAAATTGGTTCCAGGGGTACACGGGCAGCAGTGGTGTTGTCAGTGGAGGCCTAGTGGAAGGAGTGACCGCAAACAGGCATCGAAGGCCTAACATAATAACAGATGGCTGTAGGCAATTTTAAATTGGTTCCAGGGGAACACGGGCAGCAGTGGCCTGGTCAGTGTAGTAGTAGTAGAAAGAACGGACCACAGACAGGCTTCGAAGGCCTAACATAATAAAATTGGGCTGGCTGTAGGCAATTTTAAATTGGCTCCAGGGGTACACGGGCAGCAGTGGTGTGGTCAGTGGAGGCCTAGTGGAAGGAGGGACCGCAGACAGGCTTCGAAGGCCTAACATAAAAAAATAGGGCTGTTGGCAATTTAAAATTGGTTCCAGTGGTACAAGGGCAGCAGTACAATGGTCAGTGGAGGCCTAGTGGAAGGAGGGACCGCAGACAGGCTTCGAAGGCCTAACATAAAAAAATAGGGCTGTTGGCAATTTAAAATTGGTTCCAGGGGTACACAGGCAGCAGTACAATGGTCAGTGGAGGCCTAGTGGAAGGAGGGACCGCAGACAGGCTTCGAAGGCCTAACATAAAAAAATAGGGCTGTTGGCAATTTAAAATTGGTTCCAGGGGTACACGGGCAGCAGTACAATGGTCAGTGGAGGCCTAGTGGAAGGAGGGACCGCAGACAGGCTTCGAAGGCCTAACATAACAAAAATGTCAATACAATGGTATTGTCAGTGCCAGGCATTGAAGGATGTCAGCGCATAGACTAAACATTGGTGGAGCTGTGAGAGATAATTTTGCAAGTGGTAGAGCACTGTTTGAGCTGGGTGGGGGGGGAACTGTCTTGTGGCCGGCGGTACAGGCCCAGGGCCCCTCATATTACAATGGTGTGTCTGACGTTGGGTGCGCACCACCACCGCCAGAGACACTTTATTGTACTATGAGGGACCCAGTGGCAGTGCCGTCGACCAAAAGCGGGCACACCCACCTCTTCAGACAAACAGCACTCTCACGGGTGCTGGCGCCAAGTGGCGATACCATGGCCCCGTGTGGGGAGTTTGGCCATTTAGTGAGGTGTAAACATGTCGTATGCTGGACAATCAGGTGCAGAAAATTATGAGATTAGAAAAGTCATTCAGAATAGTCCACAGGCAAGACCTTTTCATAGGAAAGCTAGGTGTCAGCCGGGCAAGGTGGGGCAAAAGATTTCGAAATCCAGTTGTGGTTCATTTTAATGAAGGTTAGATCATCTACATTTTGGGTAGCCAGACGAGTCCTTTTTTCTGTTAGTATTGAACCTGCAGCACTGAATACTCTTTCTGATAGGACACTAGCTGCCGGGCAAGCAAGCTCCTGCAATGCATATTCTGCCAATTCTGGCCAGGTGTCTAATTTGGATGCCCAGTAATCAAATGGGAATGACGGTTGAGGGAGAACGTCGATAAGGGATGAAAAATAGTTTGTAACCATACTGGACAAATGTTGTCTCCTGTCACTTTGAATTGATGCTGCAGTACCTGTCCTGTCTGCGGTCATAGCAAAATCACTCCACAACCTGGTCAGAAAACCCCTCTGGCCAACGCCACTTCTGATTTCTGCCCCTCTAACACCTCTGGTCTGCTGGTCCCTGGAGCTCGTGTGAGAACGATCACGGGCGCTGTGTGCTGGGAATGCCAGAAGCAAACGGTCAACAAGAGTTGATTGTTGGTTGCTAATATTATTTCCAAGTTGTCATGTGGCATTATATTTTGCAATTTGCCTTTATAGCGAGGATCAAGGAGGCAGGCCAACCAGTAATCGTCATCGTTCATCATTTTAGTAATGCGTGTGTCCCTTTTGAGGATACGTAAGGCATAATCCGCCATGTGGGCCAAAGTTCCAGTTCTCAAATCTGCGGTTGTGCTTGGTTGAGGGGCAGTTTCAGGCAAATCCACGTCACTTGTGTCCCTCCAAAAACCAGAACCCGGCCTTGCCGCGCCAACAATTTCCAGTGGCCCCGGAAAAGCTTCCTCATTAAAAATATAATCATCCCCATCATCCTCCTCGTCCTCCTCCTCCTCTTCGCCCGCTACCTTGTCCTGTACACTGCCCTGGCCAGACAATGGCTGACTGTCATCAAGGCTTTCCTCTTCCTCAGCTGCAGACGCCTGATCAATTATGTGCGTCAAACTTTGCATCAGCAGACGCATTAGGGGGATGCTCATGCTTATTATGGCGTTGTCTGCACTAACCAGCCATGTGCATTCCTCAAAACACTGAAGGACTTGACACATGTCTTGAATCTTCGACCACTGCACACCTGACAACTCCATGTCTGCCATCCTACTGCCTGCCCGTGTATGTGTATCCTCCCACAAAAACATAACAGCCCGCCTCTGTTCGCACAGTCTCTGAAGCATGTGCAGTGTTGAGTTCCACCTTGTTGCAACGTCTATGATTAGGCAATGCTGGGGAAGGTTCAAAGAACGCTGATAGGTCTGCATACGGCTGGAGTGTACGGGCGAACGGCGGATATGTGAGCAAAGTCCACGCACTTTGAGGAGCAGGTCGGATAACCCCGGATAACTTTTCAGGAAGCACTGCACCACCAGGTTTAAGGTGTGAGCCAGGCAAGGAATGTGTTTCAGTTGGGAAAGGGAGATGGCAGCCATGAAATTCCTTCCATTATCACTCACTACCTTGCCTGCCTCAAGATCTACAGTGCCCAGCCACGACTGCGTTTCTTTCTGCAAGAACTCGGACAGAACTTCCGCGGTGTGTCTGTTGTCGCCCAAACACTTCATAGCCAATACAGCCTGCTGACGTTTGCCAGTAGCTGCCCCATAATGGGAGACCTGGTGTGCAACAGTGGCAGCTGCGGATGGAGTGGTGGTGCGACTGCGGTCTGTGGACGAGCTCTCGCTTCTGCAGGAGGACGAGGAGGAGGAGGAGGGGGTGCGAACGGCTACAGCCAACTGTTTCCTAGACCGTGGGCTAGGCAGAACTGTCCCAAACTTGCTGTCCCCTGTGGACCCTGCATCCACAACATTCACCCAGTGTGCCGTGATGGACACGTAACGTCCCTGGCCATGCCTACTGGTCCATGCATCTGTTGTCAGGTGCACCTTTGTGCTCACAGATTGCCTGAGTGCATGGACGATGCGCTCTTTAACATGCTGTTGGAGGGCTGGGATGGCTTTTCTGGAAAAAAAGTGTCGACTGGGTAGCTCGTAGCGTGGTACAGCGTAGTCCATCAGGGCTTTGAAAGCTTCGCTTTCAACTAACCGGTAGGGCATCATCTCTAACGAGATTAGTCTAGCTATGTGGGCGTTCAAACCCTGTGTACGCAGATGCGAGGCTAAGTACTTCCTTTTTCTAACCATAGTCTCATGTAGGGTGAGCTGGACTGGAGAGCTGGAGATTCTGGAACTAGCGGGGGTGCCGGTGGACATGGCAGACTGAGAGACGGTGGGAGATGGTATTGTTGCCGCCGGTGCCCTAGATGCAGTGTTTCCTACTACGAAACTGGTGATTCCCTGACCCTGACTGCTTTGGCCTGGCAAAGAAACCTGCACAGATACTGCAGGTGGTGCGGAAAATGGTGGCCCTACACTGCCGGAAGGGATGTTGCGTTGATGACTAGCTTCATTGGCCGAGGGTGCTACAACCTTAAGGGACGTTTGGTAGTTAGTCCAAGCTTGCAAATGCATGGTGGTTAAATGTCTATGCATGCAACTTGTATTGAGACTTTTCAGATTCTGCCCTCTGCTTAAGGTAGTTGAACATTTTTGACAGATGACTTTGCGCTGATCAATTGGATGTTGTTTAAAAAAATGGCAGACTGCACTCTTTCTAGCATCGGATACCTTTTCAGGCATTGCAGACTGAGCTTTAACCGGATGGCCACGCTGTCCTCCAACAGGTTTTGGCTTTGCCACGCGTTTTGGGCAAGATACGGGCCCGGCAGATGGAACCTGTTGCGATGTTGATGCCTGCTGCGGCCCCTCCTCCTCCGCTTCAGAACTGCTGCCACCTGCACCCTGTTCCCCCAATGGCTGCCAATCGGGGTCAAGAACTGGGTCATCTATTACCTCTTCTTGTAGCTCGTGTGCAACTTCGTCTGTGTCACCGTGTCGGTCGGTGGTATAGCGTTCGTGATGGGGCAACATAGTCTCATCAGGGTCTGATTCTTGATCATTACCCTGCGAGGGCAATGTTGTGGTCTGAGTCAAAGGACCAGCATAGTAGTCTGGCTGTGGCTGTGCATCAGTGCACTCCATGTCAGATTCAACTTGTAATGGGCATGGACTGTTAACTGCTTCACTTTCTAAGCCAGGGACGGTATGTGTAAAGAGCTCCATGGAGTAACCCGTTGTGTCGCCTGCTGCATTCTTCTCTGTTGTTGTTTTTGCTGAAGAGGACAAGGAAGCGACTTGTCCCTGACCGTGAACATCCACTAACGACGCGCTGCTTTTACATTTACCAGTTTCACGGGAGGAGGCAAAAGAGCTAGAGGCTGAGTCAGCAAGATAAGCCAAAACTTGCTCTTGCTGCTGCGGCTTTAAAAGCGGTTTTCCTACTCCCAGAAAAGGGAGCGTTCAAGGCCTTGTGTAGCCAGACGACGAACCTGGCTCCACAGCTCCAGACTTAGGTGCAATATTTTTTTTCCCACGACCACCTGATGCTCCACCACTACCACTACCCTCATTACCAGCTGACAATGAACGCCCCCGGCCACGACCTCTTCCACCAGACTTCCTCATTGTTTTAAAAACATAACCAAACTAACGGTATTTGTTGCTGTCACACAACGTACACGGTGAGCTATAACTTCAGTATGATTTAGCTACCCCTTTACAGGTGGGTGAGACCACAACGAAAATCAGGCACAATGTTACACACTCTGTTTTTGGTGGCACCAAATGAGAGAGATGCCACACACGCAGGACTGTCACTGAAGCACAAATGTTAATATTAATCTCCTACTGTTTTTTTTTTATTTATTTATTTTTTTTCAGGGAGACTTTAGAAACAAAATAAAATAAAATGATTTTTTCAGGAAGAATTTAGAAACCAAATAACATAAAATGATTTTTCCAATGACAATTTAGAAACCAAAAAAAAAAAAAAAAAAAGGCTTTCTATGCCCCACTGAGTGAGAGATGCCACACACAGGAGTCAGGAGTGGCACACAAGCCCAGAGGCCAATATTTATCTCCCACTGATTGATTTAGTGATTTTTTCAGGTAGATTTTGGAACCCAAATCAAGCAAAAAAAATAATAGGCTTTCTATGGCCCACAATTGGAGAGAGAGAGAGAGATGGCACACCCAGGAGTCAAGACTTGCACACAAGCAGAAAGGGCAATATTAATCTCCCACTGATTTTTTTTTTTTTTTTTTTTTTCAGGGAGACTTTAGAAAAAAAAAATAATAAAAAAAAAATGATTTTTTCAGGAAGAATTTAGAAACCAAATAAAATAAAATGATTTTTTCAGGGAGAATTTAGAAAACAAATAAAACAAAAAATAGGCTTTCTATGGCCCACTGAGTGAGAGATGACGCACACAGGAGTCAGGAGTGGCACACAAGCCCAGAGGCCAATATTGTTCTCCCAATGATTGATGTAGTGATTTTTTCAGGTAGATTTTGGAACCCAAATCAAGCAAAAAAAATAATAGGCTTTCTATGGCCCACAATTGGAGAGAGAGAGAGAGATGGCACACCCAGGAGTCAAGACTGGCACACAAGCAGAAAGGGCAATATTAATCTCCCGCTGATTTGATTTTTTTTTTTTTTCAGGGAGACTTTAGAAAAAAAAAATAATAAAAAAAAAATGATTTTTTCAGGAAGAATTTAGAAACCAAATAAAACAAAAAATAGGCTTTCTATGGCCCACTGACTGAGAGATGGCACACACAGGAGTCAGGAGTGGCACACAAGCCCAGAGGCCAATATTTATCTCCCACTTTTTTTTTTTTTTTCAGGGAAAATTTATAAACCCAATAAAAAAAATGATAAATAGGCTTTCTATGGCCCACTATTTGTGAGAGAGATGGCACGCTCAGGACTGGCACACAAGCCCAGAGGCCAATATTTATCTCCCACTTTTTTTTTTTTTTTTTCAGGGAAAATTTATAAACCCAATAAAAAAAATAATAAATAGGCTTTCTATGGCCCACTATCTGAGAGAGAGAGATGGCACGCTTAGGACTGGCACACAAGCCCAAAGGCCAATATTAATCTCCCTTTTTTTTTTCAGGGAGAATTTATAAAATAAAAAAAAAATAAATAAATAAGCTTTCTATGGCCCACTATTTGTGAGAGAGATGGCACGCTTAGGACTGGCACACAAGCCCAAAGGCCAATATTAATCTCCCACTGATTGATTTATTGATTTTTTCAGGTAGAATTTAGAACCCAAATAAAGCAAAAAAAAAAAATAGGCTTTCTATGGCCCACTGAGTGAGTGATGATGCACACAGGAGTCAGGAGTGGCACACAAGCCCTGAGGCCAATATTTTTCTCCCACTGATTGATGTAGTGATTTTTTCAGGTAGATTTTGGAACCCAAATCAAGCAAAAAAATAAATAGGCTTTCTATGGCCCACTGACTGAGAGATGGCACACACAGGAGTCAGGAGTGGCACACAAGCCCTGAGGCCAATATTTTTCTCCCACTGATTGATGTAGTGATTTTTTCAGATAGATTTTAGAACCCAAATCAAGCAAAAAAATAAATAGGCTTTCTATGGCCCACTGAGTGAGAGATGGCACAGACAGGGATGGCACTTCAGCAGAAATGCCAATCTTAATCTCCCACAAAAAAAAAAAAAAGGAACTGTCCTTCAATTACTATCTCCCTGCAGTAATCTCAGCCAGGTATGGCAGGCAGCAATAAGGAGTGGACTGATGCACAAATTAAATAAAAATTGTGGACAAACAAACAAGATAGCTGTGCAGAAAGGAAGGAACAAGAGGATTTGTGCTTTGAAAAAAGCAGTTGGTTTGCACAGCGGCGTACACACAGCAATGCAGCTATCAGGGAGCCTTCTAGGGCAGCCCAATGAGCTACAGCGCTGAGGAAAAAAAAAAATGTAGCTTCCACTGTCCCTGCACACCGAAGGTGGTGTTGGACAGTGCAAATCGCTACAGCACAAGCGGTTTGGTGGTTAATGGACCCTGCCTAACGCTATCCCTGCTTCTGACGAAGCGGCAGCAACCTCTCCCTAAGCTCAGATCAGCAGTAGTAACATGGCGGTCGGCGGGAACGCCCCTTTATAGCCCCTGTGACGCCGCAGACAGCAAGCCAATCACTGCAATGCCCTTCTCTAAGATGGTGGGGACCAGGACCTATGTCATCACGCTGCCCACACTCTGCGTTTACCTTCATTGGCTGAGAAATGGCGCTTTTCGCGTCATTGAAATGCGACTTTGGCGCGAAAGTCGCGTACCGCATGGCCGACCCCGCACAGGGGTCGGATCGGGTTTCATGAAACCCGACTTTGCCAAAAGTCGGCGACTTTTGAAAATGAACGACCCGTTTCGCTCAACCCTACTTGTCTCATATGAGAATACAAAACACCTAGTCATTGACCACACACTAACTACAATGAGGTGAACGCTTACCCATCGTCAGTCCGGACCAAAAGAAGTCTTCCCGTGACTCTTGACGCGCATTTTGCATGCTCGCTTTATCAAAGGGGGTGGCAGTGGCAAACATATCGCCAGTGCAGTCAGTTCAACTGCACAGGGACTCAGAAGTAGAGAGGCCAGCTGTGTATGGGGAAGATTATAATAAAGTCAGTTTGGTCTACAACCAGGACTCAGGCTGGGGGATTCTTTTTCACCACCAAAATCAGGGTACATCACTGGGCAGGGAGAGTTCCTGTTGCTCCACTGCAGACAATATAGAAACATAGTTGCAGAATGCCGCTCTTAGTTTCCTGTGTGGTGCCTTCTCTATGACTCAGTTGATCCTATGATTTCATTATGCCAGCTGAGAAAGCGATACAGGACTTATAATGAATTAGAGCAGAGATAGGACAATGCAGGTACTTATAATAACTTGAGGAACGGTTGAGGACAATACAAGGACTTATAATGAATTTGGTAGAAGCATGGGAACAATACAGGGAATTATAATAGAGGAGAGGTGAGACTTACAGGGAGACTTAGAAGACGGGGTTTATAATAAACTAGCTGAAGAGCCCGGCGTTGCCTGGGCATAGTAAATATCTGTGGTTAGTTATAGCACGTCACTTCTCTTATTTTCCCATCACGCCTCTCATTTTCCCAATCACATCTTTAATTTTCCCCCTCACATCTCTCATTTTCTCCCCCACACCTCTCATTTTCTCCCTCACTCCTCTCATTCCCCCCTAACACTTGTCATTTCGACCTTACATCTGTCATTTTCCGATCACTACACTATTTTCCCTCACTCCTCTCATTTTGCACTCACACCTTTTCATTTTCATCTCACACCTCTCATTTTCACCTCAGTATATACAGTACATGTTTGTCATCTCCCTTATATATAGTATACACCTTTTTGTCATCTCCTGTATTTAGTATATACCTGTATGTCATCTCCCCTGTATAGAGTATATACCTGTATGTCATCTCCTCCTATATATAGTATATACCTGTATGTCATCTCCTCCTATATATAGTATATACCTGTATGTCATCTCCTTCTATATATATAGTATATACGTGTGTCATCTCCCCTGTATATAGTATATATCTGTGTGTCATCTCCTCCTGTATATAGTATATACCTGTATGTCATCTTCTATATATAGCATATACCTGTATGTCATCTCCTCCTGTATATAGCATATACCTGTGTGATCTCCTGTATTAGACCTCATTAACACGTTATTTGCTCAGTATTTTTACCTCAGTATTTGTAAGATAAATTGGCAGCCTGATAAATCCCCAGCCAACAGGAAGCCCTCCCCCTGGCAGTATATATTAGCTCACACATACACATAATAGACAGGTCATGTGACTGACAGCTGCTGTGTTTCCTATATGGTACATTTGTTGCTCTTGTAGTTTGTCTGCTTATTAATCAGATTTTTATTTTTGAAGGCTAATACCAGACTTGTGTGTGTTTTAGGGCGAGTTTCGTTTGTCAAGTTGTGTGTGTTGAGTTGTGTGTGGCGACATGCATGTAGCGACTTTTGTGAGATGAGTTTTGTGTGGCAACATGCGTGTAGCAACTTTTTGTGTGTCGAGTTGCATGTGACAGGTTAGTGTAGCAAGTTGTGTGCAGCAAGTTTTGGGCATGGCGAGTTTTGCGCTTGGTGAGTTTTATGTCTGGTACCTTTTGAGTATGTGCAAGTTTTGTGTGAGGCAACTTTTGCATGTGTTGCAAATTTTGTGCATGTGGCAATTTTTCTGCGTGTGCAAGTTTTGCGTGTGGCGAGTTTTCCATGAGGTGAGTTTTGCACTTGTGGCGAGTTTTGTGTGAGCCTAGTTTTTGCATGTGGTGAGTTTTGCGCGTGGCGAGTTTTGAGCGGCGACTTTTGTGTTTCGACTTTTATGTGGCGAGGTTGGTGTATGTGTGGTGAAATGTGTGCTGAGGGTAATATGTGTTCAAGCACGTGGTAGTGTGTGGCGCATTTTGTGTGTGTGTTCATATCCCCATGTGTGGTGAGTATGTCATGTCGGGGCCCCACCTTAGCAACTGTACGGTATATACTCTTTTGCGTCATCGCTCTCATTCTTTAAGTCCCCCTTGTTCACATCTGGCAGCTGTCAATTTGCCTCCTACACTTTTCCTTTCACTTTTCCCCATTATGTAGATAGGGGAAAAATAGTTTGGTGAATTGGAAAGCGCGGAGTTAAAATTTCACCTCACAACATAGCCTATGACGCTCTCAGGGTCCAGACGTGTGACTGTGCAAAATTTTGTTTCTGTAGCTTCGACGCCTCCAACACTTTTCCTTTCACTTTTTTCCCCATTATGTAGATAGGGGCAAAATTGTTTGGTGAATTGGAAAGCGCGGGGTTAAAATTTCACCTCACAACGTAGCCTATGACGCTCTCAGGGTCCAGACGTGTGACTGTGCAAAATTTTGTGGCTGTAGCTGCAACGCTTCCAACACTTTTCCTTTCACTTTTTTCCCCATTATGTAGATAGGGGCAAAATTGTTTGGTGAATTGGAACGCGCGGGGTTAAAATTTCGCCTCACAATATAGCCTATGACGCTCTCGGGGTCCAGACGTGTGACTGTGCAAAATTTTGTGGCTGTAGCTGCGACGGTGCAGATGCCAATCCCGGACATACACACACACATACACACACACATACACACATTCAGCTTTATATAGTAGATTGGAGAGCTGAGAGACTACACTAAACATACAGGGACTTATAATTAGTGATGAGTAACCCCCCCCCGACGTTCGGAATCGGCTGGTTCACTCGAGTTTTTTGTAAAGTTCAAGTTTGGGGCCGGACATAACACAAACTTGTGTCCGAACCCGAACTCGGACTTTACATATATGGGATGGGGCGGGGGGACTGTAAAAAAAAGCAGAACACTAATAATAAACATTAGAATTATACTTACTGTCCAGCGACGCGACCTCCCGTCCCTCTGTCTCCCGGCCGCATATGCTTCCGGGGCCGCTCAATAACTTCTGGCAGTTTTCACTGCTCTCGGCAGTCTTTGTGACATCACCGCACAAACACTGCCAGAAAAATCCGAAGACTGCCGAGTGCAGTGTATACCGGCAGAAGGTTATGAGCGGTCCCGGAAGCAGATGCGGCCGGGAGACAGCAGGACAGGAGGACACGTTGCTGGACAGGTAAGTATATTTATAATGTTTATTATCAATGTTCTGCTTTTTTTTACAGCCCTAACTGGACCCGAACTGTAATATGGGTTTCCCATGGAAACCTGTGTTCGGGACCGTGTGACCAAACACTATGTTTTTGGTACAGTCCCGAACTTTACAGTTCAGGTTCGCCCATCCCTACTTATAATAAATTGGTGGGTAGGAGGGAAAACACTATGAAGGGACTTATGAATTTAGGAGGGAGAGAAAAGGCATTATACAGTGACTTACAATGAATTGTGGAGGAGTATAGGGCACAATTCAGGCACTTATAATAAATTAGTAATGGGCAGAAAGGACACAATGGAGGAACTTATGAATTGGAGAGGGATTAAGAGGACACTATACAGGTAGTATAATAAATTGGGAAGCGGAAAAAAAGAATTTATAATGAATTGGGAATTGGAAGAGAAAACACAGGACAGGTTATTATAAAGAATAAGTTGTAGGGGAGAGGACACTGGACAGGGACATGTATTAATTAGGGGGATGAGTAATAAGACACAGGACAGAGATGAGTAATGAATTGGAGTTTGAGAGGGAGGACTTAAGACAGGGGTTTGCAATCAATTGAATGGTAGAAGAGGAGACAGCACTGGAATTTAAAAGTGGCTGAGTTATGTATATTTATTGGGCAGAGGAAATTGTGTAGGTAGTTATGGGGTACAGTGCTGGCTGAGTAAAAATGTCCACACACACAGCATCATTGATTACAGATAGTACACCCAAAAATATGCCAGAGCAAATTTTTGCATGGACATCATGAACCAGTACAAAGTACAAACCAAGATACAATCACATAGAAAAATGAACTCAAGAGAGGTTTTTGGCTGTCCTTCATACATATGATTTGTACTTCTTAGCCTCAGCCTACATTTTACTATACTATTTGTTTGGGTATACATACATCTGCTACCATACTTCCTATAGTTTTTAGGATTCTTGTGCCACCGTGTGGACTCCCTCTTTTTCAATATTATATGTGCATGTGTTTCAACTTTGTACTTGATATACCAATAAAATTTCTATTACTGTTTATCATATTTCATTTCTCGAGTACACTTTTCTATATGATTGCATGTTGCATGTTAATGGTGTGGTACATATTTGTATTCTGAAATGAAGTGTGAAGGATTTTTTCTTTAGGAGGCAAATGTATAAGTATAATTCAGTACATGTGACTTTGTTATTTTCAGGGCCTTGGTGATTAATGCTATAAGATCAGTGCTATGAGATGAGCTGTAAGATGTTAAACGAAAAATAAAAACAAAAAGTTGCAGTCTGTAGTGCTAAATCATGTCAATATGAAATATATGATACATGAATAGCAATACTGCTTCAGGATAATAGGAAAAAGCTGAGATGTTTATCACTTTCTGGAAAAGTATAATGTTACAGTGTATATACACTAGATTCCTTGATAGGGCGTTGATCCAGGGAACTAGTCTGATTGCCGTATGTGGAGTCGGGAAGGAATTTTTTTCCCCAAGGTGGAGTTTACTCTTTGCCACATGGGTTTTTTTGCCTTCCTCTGGATCAACATGTTAGGGCATGTTAGGTTAGGCTATGGGTTGAACTAGATGGACATATAGTCTTCATTCAACCTTAATAACTGTTACTATGTTACATAAATTGGCCAATTCATGCATGCCATGCAGCCAACAACCAGGCGGTCTGTGGGGTCCTATGTGTCTAGTGTGAATACCTTTCTAAGACTGTCTAAGAGCTGTCATTTTCGTTGATACCATTTTGGTGCAGATATGATCTTTTGATTGCCTGTGATTACATTTTAATGCACTGTTGCAGTGAACAAAAAAGTAATTCTTTTTATATATTGAAAGATTGTGTGATTCTAAAAGCGGCAATACCAAATATGTGTATTTTTTTATTGCTTTATTTTGAATGGGGCGAATGGGGGGGCACTTAAATTTTTTATATATTTTTTTAAAAACATTTTTTTTACACTTGCACCAATAGCGTTCATGAGGGACTAGAAACTGCGATCATCCGATCACTTGTGCTTTGAGTAGCTGAAACACTCACCTGCTTTCAGCGCCAACCGCTGGGCAGCACTCATAGCTATGCGGTAATGACAACCACAAAGGTCTCCTGCAGACCCAGGGTTGTCATGCTAACCCATCGGTGACCAGCAGTCATGTGACTGGGGCACTGATGGGCGAGATTGGTGCCACGGTCCCGGAGGCATTTAACAGGGTAACAGCAGTGAGTGGATGTCAATTCCACCCACTGCTGTTAGGGGCACATGTGCCAGAAAAGATGTGGGCTCAGCACCAAAGCCCGCATCAAAGGGGGAGACCCGATATGTGCCGTACATGTGCGGCGCATGTCGTGAAGGGATTAAAGGAATCTGTCAACAGACTTATGCTTAAACATCTGAGGACAGCACGAGGAAGGAGTTAAAACACAGAATTCAAAGATGTGTCACTTATCAGGCTGTGTGCTGTTTGATCACTAGGCATGTGACTGCTAGTATGACTCGACCCCCTCCTGTGATCAGCAGCTCAATATCAACATACAATGTATATACAAAGCTTGATTTGGGCCAGGTCAGCTTTCTCAGCTCTGCTAGATGCTACAATTAAAAACTCTGATTGTGTCAGAACGGCTGCATCCCGTAATCTAAATGATACATTGTAGGATTCAAGGTCTCTTTGCCTACATCACTATTACTCCACTACTGGGAAGTCTTGTCACACATCAAGATGGCCAATGTGTCTCATGGATATCATGAAGTCAGGCCATGTTTTATTAGTATGTTTATTTCTGTTTATGTGTTGCAAACGTTTGATATCTTTATAAATAAAAGCAACATGATA
The DNA here is from genome assembly GCF_032444005.1 of Ranitomeya imitator. Classification (NCBI taxonomy): domain Eukaryota; kingdom Metazoa; phylum Chordata; class Amphibia; order Anura; family Dendrobatidae; genus Ranitomeya; species Ranitomeya imitator. The sequence goes on from NC_091285.1 coordinate 76,175,211, forward strand.
AATTTCTTAGTGTACATCTATAATAATCTAAAACATAATTAACAAAATTGTGATATAAAATCTATTTCCAGGCTTAAATAATGTCCTATATGAAAACAAATGCTAACTGATTATCTGTTACAAATATTAGACTATGTAATAACTTACTGGTTTATTATACCGGTCAAAAACTGAGATTTTTGTCAAAAATTATTTTCACCAGTGGGTTAAATTGTCGTTGTGTGCTACTGTGCACTTTCTACTTACACTCTTTGTACTATTTTGCAGTGCTAAATTCTTTGTGTACTTATTATCTTATGTGCTTTGCATCTATACAAAACTCATATTTAAGAATAAGCAAGTAGCTAAGAAGTATCCTAAATAAAAGAATATGGAGAAAATTAAAAAATTGTAAAACTTAAATCTCTGTAGGTTTTTTTTTGCAACAGTTTTGCAACTTTTCTTAGAAAAAAAAAGTTGTGGTGAATTTCCCAAAGCAGAGAAACTTTTATCTGGCTAAAAGTAATGCCTCAAGAGCACATTTTGATCTAAAAAGTATTGTTATAGTCAAGGGACTTTCGGGAGCAGTTAGATATCACACCACCATACACAGAAGCCATATGAAACAAAAACAAGTGAGGGTCCTGATTTCTACTTTAATTGACTAACTGTGTGTGCTTCGCTTAAGAGAGAACATTTGAGAAAGCTCCCAAAGTCTTTGAAAATGAAACTTTGCAAGTCAAGAAAAGAAAATTTAATAGATGTGACTTAAAAAATGTAGTTTCAACTAAAAATAAAAAAAAGATTGATAAAAATGAAGCACCAACTGAATGTGTGAACGACTGGATCAAACAATTGTGTGCATCCTTTAGAAGTAATATGTTAATATTTTTATTTTTCACCCTCTGCGTTTAGCTAAACACTCTGCATTACAATATTGTTACTGATTTGCACCAGGGTTTGTTTTTTTTAGGGTAAACTGTCCAAGGTCAGCTTAGGGTTATCCAATTCACATCAATTGCCAAAAACAAATAGAGATCCCTTATAAAAAACCCTAAATTAAGACAACTTTTAATTGCTATGGTAGAAAACAAAGGAAAAACCACTGTCTTTAAAAACACATAACACTAGACTTGATCATCCAGTGATGAGATTGGTCATAAATTCATTAAAGCGCTCTTGCTTATGCCGTTAGCATGACAGGTGCAATGTCAGGGTCTAAATGGCTCTACCCTCCCATACAGCTCTCTGATATTCTAGTATGATTGGCAAGTGAAAACTCTTAGGGCATTTGCAATCACTCAAACCAATTCTACAGGATCAGCAGGCTCATTATCAATGGCACTGCCAATGCTACCTTGAATAATTCAGACAGTATACTAAAGTACCCTTCCTCTAAATGTTCTCCATCAGATGCTTCTGATTATAATAAACCCTGCGGTACTACCTGTCTATTGCGTGACAATCTTCAGGGTCTAGTGCATGATGTTTCAAATTTCAGCCATTAGCCTCCCCAAAATGTTTCACCTTGCGGTGGCCTCAGGGGATAAAAGCTATAATGAGCTGGCTTTGTATCAGTAAAAGCTTATAAAAACTTGGCTCTGACATCACTACTCAAGGTCAACCTATTCCTCTACTTGTAACATATCCCTTCTCTAACCAAACTGAGGCCATAATTATATTGACCAATAGTAACAGATATTTCAATGTGCTGCCAAAATACGTACCACATGACTCTTCCATCACAAGGAGTAGGGGGGGAGTAGTCTCATCATTATCCAATTAGAATTATATCAGAATCTCCATACCTATTCATTCTGTGGTCCAAAAGATTGATTCCAGAACATAACTGACATCACACACTGTGCGCCCGGCATGCCTCGCGGTCTCAAACAAGCATGGCGCGTCAGCAGATCTATAATTAATTATGTGCATGTGCACATTTATCTTATGATTGGAGCCAGCAACTGCACAGAAAAGTGAACTCTGTTTTGGCTGCCAAACGCTAAGTCTGAAGGGGGAAGGAAAAAGATCAATTGCGCATGAAAACAAAAAGTCTTCAAACAATACAATCCTCAGCCATGCAACAAAAAAGGAACACAATTGCACATGACAACAAGCTATGTTCATTTATTTTATTCCCCATGATCTCTTAATATTCACTTCATTAAATGAGGATGGGTCGGTCGGCCACGGGTTTCAGAGCCGCATCTTGAATATTTTAAAGAATATTGAAGTTCAAGGTCGGTCATTTTTGACCGAAGACAACAGCAAGGTTAAAAGAGAGCCGCACACGACCGGGATTTGGTGCATCCATTTTACTGATCTTTCATCAGGGTTCTTACTATGCACAAAACGAAGAATAGGTCGCTGCATTAATAGACTCGGTGTGAGCTGCTTGTTATTATAAGAATTTAGCATATATTAATGTTTCTAAGATAATTAAAACAGAGTGATTGGGTAATATATAGCCCAAACAGTATTTATGATCCATAATTCCAATACATTCTTTTACAAAAAAAAGATCTAGACTGTCAAGAGCCACATAACATTTCCATATATATTGTCATTATTGAAGAAAAAAATAATAATTTAAAATATTAGAGCATACAGGTAAGTATTTCAGTTAAAAAATAAATATAGATTCATTCAGGCGTTCACAGGCAGCGCTGCTCCCACAAGAAAAACAAGGCACAAGACCTTCATTCGGTACCAGTTTTCTTCATAAGGCATTTGACCTTCAACAAGCACCATTTTACTCCATAAATCTAGTATCATGCTACAAGAAGGCTGTGAATGTGAAACCTTCATTCAGTCCTATTGGACTCCGAAGGTACCTTTCTACAGCGATTCGGATCACCCTTGTCAGCGCTGTTCTCTGACAGTTCCCACATGTCAATCAGTTCCGATGAAGGTCTAAACAGACCAAAACATTAATTGGATTGCCAAATAAATCTGTTATACATTCAAACTATCCCAAGTGCCAGGTTTATTGCTACATTTAGGGAAGACTGACAGTCACTGACTAGGATAAGATTTTTTAGTCAAAAATAAGCAAGGATTTCAATAAATAAAACACAGGATATACTGAATCGTGTCCCACATATCTATATATCAATATGTTCATATTTTCCTGCTTTATAATGTGGTGTCAAAATCTTAGACAGCAGTTTCATGATGGCAAGTTCATTTTCATAGTCATATTTATATGAGTGAGCACTAAAGTGCTCGGATGCTCGTTATTCAAACCAATCAATTCCTAATGCTCGGATGCTCAATTAACTTTTTTTCTCCAGACCTTCCAATGACACTTTATGTGCTGTCATCTGGTGGTATGGAAAAGATGGGGGTAATCCAGTTTTTGTTCATATTTATGAGCCTGTCAGCATTTTCTGTTGACAGGTGAAAGTACATGTCTATTATGACTAGAGAAGAGCGAATATGTTGGGAAAATGATTGCCAAACATGAATTCAACACAAATATGGTACCTTCAGATTCGTGATCGATAACACAAGCATTTTTCTTAAAATCGGAAAAAGTTGGTTACATTCGGTAAAAGTGCAGGAAAAAATTTGCTTTGCCACTAAAGTATCTGCTCATGGTGCCATCAGACAGGTCCTGCAAGTTCACAGCCAGTGAACTCACTTCACCTTTCTGACACCAGCATGAGCACTGTGGGAAATTTTTGCATAGCGCTCATGCTGACGTCACGTAGGTGAAGTGAGTTGATTGGCTGTGAACTTCCAGCACCTGTCTAACAGCACCGAGAGCAAGAGAAATTTCTCACGCTCGTGGTGCCCTCAGACAGTGAATAGCAGTTCACAGAGAGACATTGAGAATGCAATGCTCTGTGGCGACTGGATGACAGGCTACATGTTCGCATCATTTGTCCCCATCTCAGGACAAATGGATTAGCAGCATCTCTACGGAAAGGTGAAGAATATTGTTCTTGTCACGCACGCGGCAGCAATGCAGTCACTGGCTTTACTACTCTGGCGGAGAAAATTGCGCGGGAGCCCACGCCAATGTTTTCAGCGATTTAACCCTTAAATTGCCTTTAACCCTTAAATGTAATAGCTTTCAGCAATTTAACCCCTTTACCCCCAAGGGTGGTTTGCACGTCAATGACCAGGCCAATTTTTACAATTCTGACCACTGTCCCTTTATGAGGTTATAACTCCGAAACGCTTCAACGGATCCTGGTGATTCTGACATTTTTTTCTCGTGACATATTGTACTTCATGATAGTGGTAAAATTTCTTTGATAGTACCTGCGTTTATTTGTGAAAAAAACGGAAATTTGGTGAAAATGTTGAAAATTTCGCAATTTTCAAACTTTGAATTTTTATGCAATTAAATCACAGAGATATGTCACACAAAATACTTAATAAGTAACATTTCCCACATGTCTCCTTTACATCAGCATAATTTTGGAACCAATTTTTTTTTTTGTTAGGGAGTTATAAGGGTTAAAAGTTGACCAGCAATTTCTCATTTTTACAACACCATTTTTTTTTAGGGACCACGTCTCATTTGAAGTCATTTTGAGGGGTCTATATGATAGAAAATGCCCAAGTGTGACACCATTCTAAAAACTGCACCCCTCAAGGTGCTCAAAACCACATTCAAGAAGTTTATTAACCCTTCAGGTGTTTAATAGGAATTTTTGGAATGTTTAAATAAAAATGAACATTTAACTTTTTTACACAAAAAATTTACTTCAGCTCCAATTTGTTTTATTTTACCAAGGGTAACAGGAGAAATTGGACCCAAAAAGTTGTTGTCCAATTTGTCCTGAGTACGCTGATACCCCATATGTGGCAGTAAACCACTGTTTGGGCGCATGGGAGAGCTCGGAAGGGAAGGAGCGCTATTTGACTTTTCAATGCAAAATTGACAGGAATTGAGATGGGACGCCATGTTGCGTTTGGAGAGCCACTGATGTGCCTAAACATTGAAACCCCCCACAAGTGACACCATTTTGGAAAGTAGACCCCCTAAGGAACTTATCTGGATGTGTGGTGAGCACTTTGACCCACCAAGTGCTTCACAGAAGTTTATAATGCAGAACCATAAAAATAAAAAATCATATTTTTTCACAAAAATTATATTTTTGCCCCCAATTTTTTATTTTTCCAAGGGTAAGAGAAGAAATTGGACCTCAAAAGTTGTTGTCCAATTTGTCCTGAGTACGCTGATACCCCATATGTGGCAGTAAACCACTGTTTGGGCGCATGGGAGAGCTCGGAAGGGAAGGAGCGCAGTTTGACTTTTCAATGCAAAATTGACAGAAATTGAGATGGGACGCCATGTTGCGTTTGGAGAGCCACTGATGTGCCTAAACATTGAAACCCCCCACAAGTGACACCATTTTGGAAAGTAGACCCCCTAAGGAACTTATCTAGAGGTGTGGTGAGCACTTTGACCCACCAAGTGCTTCACAGAAGTTTATAATGCAGAACCGTAAAAATAAAAAATCATATTTTTTCACAAAAATTATATTTTTGCCCCCAATTTTTTATTTTTCCAAGGGTAAGAGAAGAAATTGGACCTCAAAAGTTGTTGTCCAATTTGTCCCGAGTACGCTGATACCCCATATGTGGCAGTAAACCACTGTTTGGGCGCATGGGAGAGCTCGGAAGGGAAGGAGCGCTATTTGACTTTTCAATGCAAAATTGACAGGAATTGAGATGGGACGCCATGTTGCGTTTGGAGAGCCACTGATGTGCCTAAACATTGAAACCCCCCACAAGTGACACCATTTTGGAAAGTAGACCCCCTAAGGAACTTATCTGGATGTGTGGTGAGCACTTTGACCCACCAAGGGCTTCACAGAAGTTTATAATGCAGAGCCATAAAAATAAAACAAAATTTTTTTCCCACAAAAATTATTTTTTAGCCCCCAGTTTAGTATTTTCCCTAGGGTAACAGGAGAAATTGGACCCCAAAAGTTGTTGTCCAATTTGTCCTGAGTACGCTGATACCCCATATGTGGGGGGGGGAACCACCGTTTGGGCGCATGGGAGGGTTCGGAAGGGAAGGAGCGCCATTTGGAATGCAGACTTAGATGGAATGGTCTGCAGGCGTCACATTGCGTTTGCAGAGCCCCTAATGTACCTAAACAGTAGAAACCCCCCACAAGTGACACCATTTTGGAAAGTAGACCCCCTAAGGAACTCATCTTGATGTGTTGTGAGAGCTTTGAACCCCCAAGTATTTCACTACAGTTTATAACGCAGAGCCATGCAAATAAAAAATATTTTTTTTTCCACAAAAATTATATTTTAGCCCCCAGTTTTGTATTTTTCCAAGGTTAGCAAGAGAAATTGGACCCTAAATGTTGTTGTCCAATTTGTCCTGAGTACGCTGATACCCGATATGTGGGGGGGAACCACCGTTTGGGCGCATGGGAGGGCTCGGAAGGGAAGGAGCATCATTTGGAATGCAGACTTAGATGGATTGGTCTGCAGGCGTCACATTGCGTTTGCAGAGCCCCTAATGTACCTAAACAGTAGAAACCCCCCACAAGTGACCCCATATTGGAAACTAGACCCCTCAATGAACTTATCTAGATGTGTTGTGAGAACTTTGAACCCCCAAGTGTTTCACTACAGTTTATAACGCAGAGCCGTAAAAATAAAAAATCTTTTTGTTTTCCCACAAAAATTATTTTTTAGCCCCCAGTTTTGTATTTTCCCAAGGGTAACAGGAGAAATTGGTCCACAAAAGTTGTTGTCCAATTTGTCCTGAGTACGCTGATACCCCATATGTTGGGGTAAACCCCTGTTTGGGCACACAGGAGAGCTCGGAAGGGAAGGAGCACTGTTTTACTTTTTCAACGCAGAATTGGCTGGAATTGAGATCGGACGCCATGTCGTGTTTGGAGAGCCCCTGATGTGCCGAAACAGTGGAAACCCCCCAATTATAACTGAAACCCTAATCTAAACACACCCCTAACCCTAATTCCAACGGTAACCCTAACCACACCTCTAACCCTGACACACCCCTAACCCTAATCCCAACCCTATTCCCAACTGTAAATGTAATCTAAACCCTAACCCTAACTTTAGCCCCAACCCTAACTGTAGCCCCAACCCTAACCCTAACCCTAGCCCTAACCCCAGCCCTAACCCTAGCCCTAACCCTAACCCTAACCCTAGCCCTAACCCTAGCCCTAACCCTAGCCCTAACCCTAGCCCTAACCCTAACCCTAGCCCTAACCCTAACCCTAGCCCTAGCCCTAACCCTAGCCCTAACCATAGCCCTAACCCTAGCCCTAGCCCTAGCCCTAACCCTAACCCTAGCCCTAACCCTAGCCCTAACCCTAGCCCTAACCCTAGCCCTAACCCTAGCCCTAACCCTAGCCCTAACCCTAGCCCTAATGGGAAAATGGAAATAAATACATTTTTTTTTATTTTTCCCTAACTAAGGGGGTGATGAAGGGGGGTTTGATTTACTTTTATAGCGAGTTTTTTAGCGGATTTTTATGATTGGCAGCCGTCACACACTGAAAGATCCTTTTTATTGCAAAAAATATTTTTTGCAATACCACATTTTGAGAGCTATAATTTTTCCATATTTTGGTCCACAGAGTCATGTGAGGTCTTGTTTTTTGCGGGACGAGTTGACGTTTTTATTGAAAACATTTTTGGGCACGTGACATTTTTTGATCGCTTTTTATTCCGATTTTTGTGAGGAAGAATGACCAAAAGCCAGCTATTCATGAATTTCTATTGGGGGAGGCGTTTATACCGTTCCGCGTTTGGTAAAATTGATAAATCAGTTTTATTCTTCGGGTCAGTACGATTACAGCGATACCTCATTTATATCATTTTTTTATGGTTTGGCGCTTTTATACGATAAAAACTATTTTACAGAAAAAATAATTATTTTTGCATCGCTTTATTCTCAGGACTATAACTTTTTTATTTTTTTGCTGATGATGCTGTATGGCGGCTCTTTTTTTGCAGGACAATATGACGCTTTCAGCGGTACCATGGTTATTTATATCTGTCCTTTTGATCGCGTGTTATTCCACTTTTTGTTCGGCGGTATGATAATAAAGCATTGTTTTTTGCCTCGTTTTTTTTTTTTTTTCTTACGGTGTTTACTGAAGGGGTTAACTAGTGGGACAGTTTTATAGGTCGGGTCATTACGGACGTGGCGATACTAAATATGTGTACTTTTATTGTTTTTTTTTTTTATTTAGATGAAGAAATGTATTTATGGGAATAATATTTTTTTTTTTTTCATTATTTTGGAATATTTTTTTTTATTTTTTTTACACATTTGGAAAATTTTTTTTTAACTTTTTTACTTTGTCCCAGGGGGGGACATCACAGATCAGTGATCTGACAGTTTGCACAGCACTCTGTCAGATCACTGATCTGACTTGCAGCGCTGCAGGCTTCACAGTGCCTGCTCTGAGCAGGTTCTGTGAAGCCACCTCCCTCCCTGCAGGACCCGGATCCGCGGCCATCTTGGAACCGGGGCTGGAGGGAGCAGGGAGGGAGGTGAGACCCTCGCAGCAACGCGATCACATCGCGTTGCTCCGGGGGTCTCAGGGAAGCCCGCAGGGAGCCCCCTCCCTGCGCGGTGCTTCCCTGCACCGCCGGCACATCGCGATCATCTTTGATCGCGGTGTGCCAGGGGTTAATGTGCCGGGGGCGGTCCGTGACCGCTCCTGGCACATAGTGCCGGATGTCAGCTGCGATAAGCAGCTGACACCCGGCCGCGATCGGCCGCGCTCCCCCCGTGAGCGCGGCCGATCGGCTATGACGTACTATCCCGTCCAGGGTCAGATAAGCCCAGGGCACCTCGACGGGATAGTACGTCTAAGGTCACAGAGGGGTTAAGGGTTAAATCGCTGAAAAAATTGGCCAACATTACCTTCATTCGCTGGGGTTTACAGCCACGAGCACAGCTGCCTTAGCAGAGCTCCTGGCTGTGAAATATTTTAACCCCTTCAGATGGATTTACAGCGTGGGACGTTACAGATCAATGGAAGGTATGTATATTGTTGGTTTATTATTTTTAATTTGTTACAGAACGAGGATCTTCAGGTGGATTGGGCGAGCAATAAAATATTAACACAACCTGTGTGTTTATTTAATTAAAAAATAATGTGTGTGTGTTTTTTTAACCTTTTCATACAATTGGATTAATAATGGATAGGTGTCAGAATTGACGCCTCTCCATTATTAATCTGGCTTAATGTCACCTTCCTATAGCAAGGTGGCATTAACCCTTCATTACCCCATATCCCACCACTACACGGGAATGGGAAGAGAGTGGCCAAGTGCCAGAATAGGCGCATCTTACAGATGTGCCTTTTCTGGGGTGGCTGGGGGCAGATCTTTTTTGACAGGGGGGGGCCAATAACCATGGACCCTCTCCAGGCTATTAATATCTGCCCTCAGTCACTGGCTTTACTACTCTGGCGGAGAAAATTGCGCGGGAGCCCACGCCAATTTTTTCTGCGATTTAACCCTTTAATTTAATAGGTAGAGCGCCGAAATTTTGCACATTCACACTACTATCATTAGTAGTACACAACAAAATTCACCCTAGTGAATTAATGTCCACCATCAAATATAGAACCAATATCAAAGTGAACATAAAGCAAAGATAACAAAATTAATAAAAAAGTATAATTTTATTGAAAAAAATAATAAAAATAAAAAATACACAAAGGAAAAACCAAACTACAATACTACACAAAATTATAAAGAATATATTGAATGAGGAGACCAGATCCGCATAGTATAAGAGATACTAGAAAAGGACATAACCTTCCAAAGTGCAAAAATAGATGGCATAACATAGGCCATCTACCTCAATAAAGTGCATATGCATACATAGTAAGTGGTCTAGCCTAGGCCAAACAAGTGCATAAAACTCTGGAAAAATTCTAGTGCCAGTGTAAAGATGATCTGTGACCCTCAAGGACTCCAACTCCAATGTACGTTTCGCCTAAGTGGCTTTTTCAAGGAGTGAAGAGAAAGTGAAAATGGAGTGTGTTTTAAACATAGCTCCAGCCAATCACATGGAGTAAAAATGATCATGTGAGCAATAAAGAAGAAAAATATAATAACCCTACAAAAATATATATAAAAATATATGGGATAAGAAGTTTCACTCATTCATATATATCCTCAAACAATATGCACATAATAATAAATAGAATAACATCTGAACAGAGCACAGTATACGGCGAAACCGGAAGTGACATAGAAATTAACATAAAAGGACATAAGGTTAAAAGCTTTACAAATGAGAACAATACATGTTCTAAAACAGGTCGATCCTATTGAATGGTACAGCGCTGTGAATAAACTTAAGAAAACATAGAAATAGAGCGCATTATGCGGCGAAAACCGGAAGTGACATACTGGGTGCAAATTAGCATATGTAAACAGTAATAGAATGCCCCGCAAACCAGCATGGGGTATAGTCTGCCAGTGACAGGTCCCCTAAAGGAGCAAAACGCCACAGATCCACATGTAAATTTCTGACACCGGACAATTACCGTCAGACCGGAAATGACGTTCCGCGGTCCATACTCACAGAGCGGAAACGCATAGCCGCGGCCATCACATGTGGCATAGTATGGTAACCTGGCAACCCGTAAACGAACGCCCACCTCCAGTAAACCCCGCCCACAAAAGGTAACAGAACGGCAGAGCACAATATCCTAATAGCCCGGGAGGGCACGCCTCCAGAATACCCCGCCCACCAAAAAGTGACAGTGTGGCGTAACCAAATACCTAGCAACCCGGGAGGGGACACCTCCAATATACCCCACCCACCGAAAATGATAAAGCGCTAGTAAACGCCCCGTCCATATAACAATACCCTGATAGAAAAATACTAAAAGCCAAAACCGTAAGTAACGCCAAAGGGGCATATAACTATATCAATAAGTCCCTAGTAAATAGATACACATTTAATATGGATTTCCATTTGACCATGTGCACAAGCGGAACCGCATGGCCGCTAATGAACAGACAAATAGAATCGAATATATAACAAATATTATAATAAGAAAAAATAATAAATACCCACTAAACAAATAAAATAAATAAATAAATAGTGCAGTGCAACACACGTGCGAACGAGTGAAAAAAGATAATAATAGTAAAACATATTATATTTTATTTAGATACAGAAATAAAATAGCAACAACAGGACGATTCCATCCAATATCCCAATCAGATCTAGATATCAAAGAGGACCTGAAATTAAAAACAAGAAAGAAAAAGAAAAATATTAATAAAAACTTACAAATAAGCACTAAAAGACATTTGTTCATTGAGGCCATGGGGTGCCAGGGTATTCAATCTGTAAATCCACTTGGCTTCGATTTGGGCCAACCTCCTCTTGATATCACCACCTCTAGTATTCAATATAATATGGTCAATCCCTATAACCCTCAATAAAGAGCTATCGCACTGATGGAACAGCTTAAAATGTTTAGGCACAGTTTTGAGGGATTGGATGTCAAATTGGACTGGAAAAGGACGACTCCGGTGGAGATGGGTAACAACAACATGCCCTCCAATAAGGTAATCAATCTATCTGATGTTGCTCTTACAGTTCCACAAATGGAAGTTCTGAATCTTGGGCTCAATTTTTCACCGACTGCTAAATTTGATCCTTTTTCAGCAGTAAAAGATTTGCATTTGTTCGCACGAAAGCTATTACTTAAGAAACTTCATCATAGAAATCCAAATGACGTCACTGATATTATTTTTGAAACGGAGGAAGACACTGAGGCCTTTGATGCACTGAATGAACTTCTACAAGAACAATCATCCACTTCCTCAAGTAAGTTTCCTAAAAGTTTGGTCCCCAGGTCCAAATAGTTTCCATCTCTCACATTGAGTGCCAACATTGATTTATTTGTCAAACTTGTGAGTGAAGACTTGAAGAAAGTATCAACTATGGTGAATGGTCATAACTGTACATTGGAACACAAAAAAGCCATTGAGGAACTGTCCTCTAGGACAGACATAGTCATCAAACCGTCTGACAAAGGTGGTAACATCGTTGTTTGGCCGTGTAATATGTACGAGAAGGAAGTATATAAATTATTAAAGGATGTGAAGTGCTACAAAAGATTAACCTTTAATCCGCTGTCGTCCTTCTGTACACAACTTAGGGACATTCTTTTGAAGGCAGTGGAGGCTTCCACTATTAGTAAGAAACAGATGGAATATTTATCTGTGGAATATCCTACCTGTTAGGACTGGCGGAACGCACCAAGACAGATGGTATAGATGCGTTCGCAGTCCGGGGTCCACCGTGCAGGTGAAAACCTGCTGCTAGCAATTAGCAGACTATATGGCGGTACACTAGAGTATACACGCGTGGGTTAACCTCACCCAGCGTGAAAGAAGCAATCCTGTTAAGGCACAGGACCGCGGTACCGCACCTAAAGCGCGAGCAAGTAGTCAGCGAACTCAACCCCAACTGGGATTGAAGTCCGATTAGACCCTTGCTGGCGCAACACCGCAACTGGGTGTGAAATGAAACAGAAGAGCATGCAGTGCCGCACTGACGAACGCCACTAACCACCCAGGCTTGGGTAAGGAAAGCACAGAGGAAGTGCACGGCGCCGTACTGGCGGTCACAGCAACTGGACGCTATAATGTGTGACTAGTGCTGTAGGATAAGTCGGGCGCTAGGTAGCAGCCATACACCTTCCGCGAACAGTCATACTATAGGGTAGGGGTATCCAAGGACGACTTGCACTCACAACATACACACATTAGCAATTGTTTGACAATACTAGCGCATGGCCGTGCGGTCATGCGCAGTTTATATAGCAGCAGCACAGGAAGTGGCCACAGCACTTTTGCCCTTCTAGGACCTGCCAAGAGGACCAATGGAATGTGCTGCAGAGCCTGAGCACATGACCCTCGATCTCCAACGGGAGACCTTACGCTGGGCATGCTCAGTACGTGCAGACAAGGACTTAGTCCCAGAGAAGTCCGCTCGCTGCTGACCAGCACAGACTTTAATAGCAGAGACTGGAGAAGCAGCAGTAACTCTCAGAACAGAGTGAGAATGAGCAAGACGCTGGGACCGACGTCCTTGCTGAGCAGACTCCACTGCGGCTGGACAAGAATGGGAGACCACAGCGGAGGTGGCTCGAGATTCCCCCTGTGCAGAAGCGGGAACTCGACCCCTAACATCACCCCCCCCTCCTAGGGCCCCCCCCCCTCCTTGGGCCTCGCTACGTTCGAAGGCAGCAATGAGCTGCGGAGCCCGAATGTGCTCAGCAGGCTCCCAGGACCTATCCTCAGGGCCGTAACCCTTCCAGTCCACCCAAAAAATTTTTTGCCACGTACCACCTTACACCCCAAGATAGCGTTCACCTCGAAATCGTCCGTAGACGAACCCGATGTCCCGGCAAATGACTCAGAAAACCGAGACATGTATACGGGCTTAAGGAGGGACACATGAAAGGTGTCGGTGATACCAAGGCGTGGAGGAAGGGCCAGATGGTAGACCACAGGATTAACCTGTTCGAGGAACTTGAAGGGACCCAAGTAGCGAGGAGCAAATTTAGTGGACTCAACTCGCAGCCTGATGTTACGGGCGGAGAGCCACACCAAGTCGCCAGGAGCAAAGGACGGGGCGGGGCGCCGATGAGCATCGGCGGAGGACCTCATTCTCTCCTTAGAGGCCCGAATGGCATCCTGAGTGCGGTCCCAAATATCCCGTGCCTCCACAGCCCAGTCTGCCACCCTGGAGTCTGCGGCAGACACGGGCATAGGCACAGGTACCCGTGGATGCTGACCATAGTTGAGGAGGAATGGGGTTTGTCCAGTGGAGTCGGCTACGGCGTTGTTCAGCGCAAACTCTGCCCATGATAGCAAGGATGCCCAGTCATCCTGCCTGGCTGAAACAAAATGTCGCAGGTATGTGACCAAGGTCTGGTTGGCCCTCTCTACCAACCCATTCGTCTCGGGATGATAAGCGGAAGAGAGATTCAACTCAATACTGAGAAGACGACACAGCTCTCTCCAGAACCGAGACGCAAACTGGGGACCCCGGTCACTGACAATTTTGTCAGGCATACCATGTAGGTGGAAGATGTGCTTAATGAACAACGCAGCCAAGGCCTGTGCAAAAGGTAACCGTGGTAGCGGCACCAAATGCACCATTTTCGAGAAATGATCGGTGATGACCCAAATGATGGTACAGCCGCGAGACTTGGGCAAACCCACGACAAAGTCCATCCCGACCATCTCCCAGGGCCTATCTGCCACCGGCAAGGGATAGAGCAACCCAGCTGGCCTTTGACGCGGAGATTTATTTTTGGCGCAGGGGACACACACCAGAATATAATCCCTGACATCCCGGACCATATGCGGCCACCAGTACGTCCTCGCCAGTAGCTCAGATGTCCTCTTTGTCCCAAAGTGTCCACCCACTCTGGACGAATGAGCCCAAGAGAGAACCTCCGGTCGCAAATTAATGGGCACAAAAGTCTTGCCCGGAGGCACAGACTCAAGCGAAACCGGTGCTACGGTTCTCAGGCTCTCAGAGGGAACAATAAGCTGAGGCTCCTCTTCCTCCTCTTCAGTTGACATAAGGGAGCGAGAGAGAGCATCAGCACGAATATTCTTCTCCCCGGCGAGAAAATGAAGAGAAAAGTGGAACCGGGAAAAGAACAAGGACCATCTGGCTTGGCGAGAATTTAGCCGCTGGGCTGTCTGTAAGTAGACCAAATTCTTGTGGTCAGTGTAAACCTGGAAGGGAAACCGCGCACCTTCCAGAAGATGTCTCCACTCTGAAAAGGCCAACTTCATTGCTAGCAGCTCCCTATCCCCGATGGAGTAGTTTCTCTCCGCTGGCGAGAAAGTCTTAGAGAAAAAGAAGCATGGATGCTTCCGACCTTGAGCATCCTTCTGGTAGAGGACTGCTCCAGCACCAACGGACGAGGCATCCACCTCCATTAGTAATGGCTTATCCACATCGGGACGATGTAAGATGGGAGCGCTAGTAAAGTGGGACTTAATAGAAGTGAAGGCCTTGGAGACCTCTTCCGACCACAATTTAGGATTCGCTCCCTTCTTGGTGAGGGCTACCAAGGGAGCTACCAGAGTTGAGAAGTGGGGAATGAACTGGCGGTAATAGTTAATGAACCCCATAAAGCGCTGCACCGCTTTAAGAGAATGGGGCTCTTGCCAGTCCATCACAGCCTGTAGTTTGGCAGGATCCATAGCCAATCCCTGGGCGGAGATGATATAGCCCAGGAACGGCAAAGACTCCTGTTCAAACATACACTTCTCCAACTTAGCGTAAAGAGAGTTTGCCCGTAGGAGGTCGAAGACTCTGCCAACATCTCTCCGGTGGGAGTCAATATCTGGAGAAAAGATGAGAATATCATCCAGATAGACTACAACTGAGGTGGAAAGCATATCCCGGAAGATGTCATTGACAAAGTCTTGAAAAACGGCTGGGGCATTACAGAGCCCGAAGGGCATCACCAGATACTCATAGTGCCCATCTCTGGTGTTAAACACCGTTTTCCATTCGTCCCCCTCACGGATGCGAATCAGGTTGTAAGCACCCCGCAGATCTAATTTAGTAAATACCCTTGCTCCCCGAAGCCTATCGAAGAGCTCAGATATCAAGGGCAAAGGATACTTGTTCTTAACGGTGATAGCGTTAAGACCCCTGTAGTCTATGCATGGACGTAGCTCCCCATTCTTCTTCTGCACGAAGAAGAACCCTGCCCCAGCAGGTGACACTGACTTCCTGATAAACTCTCTTGCCAGATTCTCTTGAATGTACTGAGACATGGCCTCCGTCTCCTGGAGAGATAATGGATAAACTCGACCCCGGGGAGGCTCCGCACCAGGCAAGAGATCGACAGGACAGTCATAGGGGCGATGGGGCGGAAGGGTCTCCGCCGCCTTCTTGGAGAACACGTCTGCGTAAGACCAATATTGCTTGGGGAGAGAGGATAGATCTGCGGGTACCTCAGTAGTAGCAACCTGAACGCACTCTCGGTGACACCTACCCCCACATGATTCACCCCATCCCAGAATTCTGCCTGAGGACCACTCGATGTGAGGAGAGTGGTACCGTAGCCAAGGTATCCCCAACAGGACCTCATCAATACCCTCAGGAATGACGAGCAGAGAAATAATCTCCTGATGGGATGGCGACAGGGACAGAGTAACAGGGATGGTATGATGTGTTATCTGTGCGGGGAGTGTCGACCCATTCACCACTCGTACCGTTACTGGTTGAGATAGCATAACCAGGGGTATTGCGTGACGTTGGGCGAAGGCAGAAGACATAAAATTGCCCTCCGCCCCAGAATCCACGCAGAGGTCTACCGAGTGGGAGGATGAGCCAAAGGTAATTGTCCCCTTAAAGGACAATTTGGAGGCAAACGTCGCAGTGTCTAGTGCACCTCCACCTACTACCACTAGACGCTGACGTTTCCTCGACCGCTGATGACATCTGGTGGCAAGATGTCCTGACTGTTGGCAAACATGGCAACCCTGGAGTGCACGAGCGGTCTGGGACTTAGATCACCACCTTAGGTTCCTGGAACTCAGGAGCCTGGACTGGAGATTCCAAAGGTTTGGCGAAGGTGGGAGCCAGCCGAAACCTCTGCCTACACTGGGCTCGCTCTAACCTCCGCTCGTGAAAACGGAGGTCAATGCGAGTAGATACTGCTATTAACTCCTCCAGTGTGGCAGGAATCTCCCTAGTGGCCAGAGCATCCTTAACGTGGTCAGCCAGCCCCCTCCAAAATATAGGGATAAGGGCTTTATCCGACCACTCCAGCTCAGATGCCAGAGTGCGGAAATGGACGGCAAAAAGGCTGACCAAGGACAAGCCCTGAGTCAGTGCCAACAGTTGGAGCGCCGTGTCATGGGTGACACGAGGTCCTAGAAAGACCTGTTTCAGAGTGCTCAGGAATAACGGAGCACTCTGCACCACATGATCGCCATGCTCCCACAGCGGCGTAGCCCACTGCAACGCCCTGTCCGACAATAAGGAAATTATAAAGCCCACCTTAGCCCGCTCTGTAGGGAAACGAGAGGCCAGAAGCTCGAGATGTATTGAGCACTGACTCACGAAACCCCTACACGACTTACTGTCACCAGAAAATCTCTCTGGTAGCGGGAGGCGAGATAGCGTCGGTACAGGAGCGGCAGTGGACAAGGTAGCTGCAGCCACACTTGCAGCCTGAACAGCGACAGCAGTAACATCCACAGCTGAGGTTGAACGCTCAAGAGCCGCCAACCTTCCCTCCAGCTGCTGGATGTACCGCTGTAAACGCTGGTCATCCGCCATTTTACTAGCCAGACCCTGGCGCTAGTATTCAGTTAGGACTGGCGGAACGCACCAAGACAGATGGTATAGATGCGTTCGCAGTCCGGCGTCCACCGTGCAGGTCAAAACCTGCTGCTAGCAATTAGCAGACTATATGGCGGTACACTAGAGTATACACGCGTGGGTTAACCTCACCCAGCGTGAAAGAAGCAATCCTGTTAAGGCACAGGACCGCGGTACCGTACCTAAAGCGCGAGCAAGTAGTCAGCGAACTCAACCCCAACTGGGATTGAAGTCCAATTAGACCCTTGCTGGCGCAACACCGCAACTGGGTGTGAAATGAAACAGAAGAGCATGCAGTGCCGCACTGACGAACGCCACTAACCACCCAGGCTTGGGTAAGGAAAGCACAGAGGAAGTGCACGGCGCCGTACTGGCGGTCACAGCAACTGGACGCTATAATGTGTGACTAGTGCTGTAGGATAAGTCGGGCGCTAGGTAGCAGCCATACACCTTCCACGAACAGTCATACTATAGGGTAGGGGTATCCAAGGACGACTTGCACTCACAACATACACACATTAGCAATTGTTTGACAATACTAGCGCATGGCCGTGCGGTCATGCGCAGTTTATATAGCAGCAGCACAGGAAGTGGCCACAGCACTTTTGCCCTTCTAGGACCTGCCAAGAGGACCAATGGAATGTGCTGCAGAGCCTGAGCACATGACCCTCGATCTCCAACGGGAGACCTTACGCTGGGCATGCTCAGTACGTGCAGACAAGGACTTAGTCCCAGAGAAGTCCGCTTGCTGCTGACCAGCAAAGACTTTAATAGCAGAGACTGGAGAAGCAGCAGTAACTCTCAGAACAGAGTGAGAATGAGCAAGACACTGGGACCGATGTCCTTGCTGAGCAGACTCCACTGCGGCTGGACAAGAATGGGAGACCGCAGCGGAGGTGGCTCGAGATTCCCCCTGTGCAGAAGCGGGAACTCGACCCCTAACACTACCATTGCCACTTTTTATGTACTCCCCAAAGTACATAAAAATGCGTCATGCCCACCAGGTCGTCCCATTGTGGCAGGGAACAACAGCTTTATTGAGCCAATTTGCAAATTAATTGACTTTGTTCTTCATCCTTTGGTAGAAACCCTGCCGTCCTACCTTAAGGACACAAATGATGTACTACGGAAGATGGATGGACTACAGTTGGAAGAGAATATGATTTTGGTCACCTGCGACATCGAATCCTTATATACGTCTATAATACACAAAGATGGCGTTACAGCTGTTGAACAATTTTTGATGATGTCCAGTGAGGACGGTGAGTTTTCTTCATTTATCGTGGATCTTCTCCAGTTTGCACTCACTCATAATTTTTTTATTTTTAATGAGAAATTTTTCCTACAGCTCCAGGGAACAGCAATGGGGGCGGCCTTTGCGCCCTCATATGCAAATTTGTTCCTGGGGCTGTGGGAGAGGAAGATTTTTATTACTGAACCTCTCCCTTTGGTTGATAGAGTGCAATACTGGGGAAGATACATTGACGATATTTTGTTTATTTGGCAGGGCTCTTTTGAAGAATTACAGATCTTTATGGGCCATCTGAATGACAACAATTTGAACTTGCGTTTGACATATAAGGCAGGAAGATCAAACATGGAATTTTTGGATATTCTGTTGGAAGTTGATGAACTTGGATTTATACATACAGACGTGTTCCGGAAACCGACCTCTACAAACAGTCTTCTTCATTTTTCTTCGTCACATCAACAAAGCCTTATTAAAGGCATACCCGTGGGACAGTTTCTACGGATGCGACGCATTTGCTCTGATGAATCTTCTTTTGAGAGGCAAAGTAGAGATTTGAGTACAAGATTTACTGAAAGAGGATATTCCTCAGGATGCATTAAACGGGCTTACTGGCGAGCAAGATGCACTGATCGTTCCCAAGCATTGAATAAACAGAGATTGGAAAATGGGAACGATGACAAGGTACGGTATATCCAAACTTTCAATTGCAGATGGTATGAGGTGAGGGACATTTTATCCAAACATTGGAGGGTCCTACAATTGGACCCCATTCTTGCGCAATACCTTCCATCCAAACCATCGGTTACCTATAGGAGGTCACCAAACATTAAGGACTCGTTAGTACATAGTCATTATGTGAACAAAAAGAATGTTAATCCGTTTGGATCACGGGGCCCTAAATGGGGCTGCCGTCCGTGTGGCTCCTGTGTAGCATGCCCCAACATTGAAAGGTGTACTGTGTTCTCCAGTGCTGATGGGAATAAGACCTATAACATCCTCCACTTTATTACATGTACCACTACTGCGGTGATTTACTGCGCTAGTTGTCCCTGTGAATTGAAATATGTTGGTTTGACCTCCAGGGAACTAAGAAGAAGAGTTAGCGAGCATGTTTTAGATATTAAAGCAGCGCAAACAGCCATTGACATCCAATCACTCAAAACTGTGCCTAAACATTTTAAGCTGTTCCATCAGTGCGATAGCTCTTTATTGAGGGTTATAGGGATTGACCATATTATATTGAATACTAGAGGTGGTGATATCAAGAGGAGGTTGGCCCAAATCGAAGCCAAGTGGATTTACAGATTGAATACCCTGGCACCCCATGGCCTCAATGAACAAATGTCTTTTAGTGCTTATTTGTAAGTTTTTATTAATATTTTTCTTTTTCTTTCTTGTTTTTAATTTCAGGTCCTCTTTGATATCTAGATCTGATTGGGATATTGGATGGAATCGTCCTGTTGTTGCTATTTTATTTCTGTATCTAAATAAAATATAATATGTTTTACTATTATTATCTTTTTTCACTCGTTCGCACATGTGTTGCACTGCACTATTTATTTATTTATTTTATTTGTTTAGTGGGTATTTATTATTTTTTCTTATTATAATATTTGTTATATATTCGATTCTATTTGTCTGTTCATTAGCGGCCATGCGGTTCCGCTTGTGCACATGGTCAAATGGAAATCCATATTAAATGTGTATCTATTTACTAGGGACTTATTGATATAGTTATATGCCCCTTTGGCGTTACTTACGGTTTTGGCTTTTAGTATTTTTCTATCAGGGTATTGTTATATGGACGGGGCGTTTACCAGCGCTTTGTCATTTTCGGTGGGCGGGGTATATTGGAGGTGTCCCCTCCCGGGTTGCTAGGTATTTGGTTACGCCACACTGTCACTTTTTGGTGGGCGGGGTATTCTGGAGGCGTGCCCTCCCGGGCTATTAGGATATTGTGCTCTGCCGTTCTGTTACCTTTTGTGGGCGGGGTTTACTGGAGGTGGGCGTTCGTTTACGGGTTGCCAGGTTACCATACTATGCCACATGTGATGGCCGCGACTATGCGTTTCCGCTCTGTGAGTATGGACCGCGGAACGTCATTTCCGGTCTGACGGTAATTGTCCGGTGTCAGAAATTTACATGTGGATCTGTGGCGTTTTGCTCCTTTAGGGGACCTGTCACTGGCAGACTATACCCCATGCTGGTTTGCGGGGCATTCTATTACTGTTTACATATGCTAATTTGCACCCAGTATGTCACTTCCGGTTTTCGCCGCATAATGCGCTCTATTTCTATGTTTTCTTAAGTTTATTCACAGCGCTGTACCATTCAATAGGATAGACCTGTTTTAGAACATGTATTGTTCTCATTTGTAAAGCTTTTAACCTTATGTCCTTTTATGTTAATTTCTATGTCACTTCCGGTTTCGCCGTATACTGTGCTCTGTTCAGATGTTATTCTATTTATTATTATGTGCATATTGTTTGAGGATATATATGAATGAGTGAAACTTCTTATCCCATATATTTTTATATATATTTTTGTAGGGCTATTATATTTTTCTTCTTTATTGCTCACATGATCATTTTTACTCCATGTGATTGGCTGGAGCTATGTTTAAAACACACTCCATTTTCACTTTCTCTTCACTCCTTGAAAAAGCCACTTAGGCGAAACGTACATTGGAGTCGGAGTCCTTGAGGGTCACAGATCATCTTTACACTGGTACTAGTATTTTTCCAGAGTTTTATGCACTTGTTTGGCCTAGGCTAGACCACTTACTATGTATGCATATGCACTTTATTGAGGTAGATGGCCTATGTTATGCCATCTATTTTTGCACTTTGGAAGGTTATGTCCTTTTCTAGTATCTCTTATACTATGCGGATCTGGTCTCCTCATTCAATATATTCTTTATAATTTTGTGTAGTATTGTAGTTTGGTTTTTCCTTTGTGTATTTTTTATTTTTATTATTTTTTTCAATAAAATTATACTTTTTTATTAATTTTGTTATCTTTGCTTTATGTTCACTTTGATATTGGTTCTATATCATTAGTAGTGTGTAATATGCAAAAAAAGGGGGATATGACATGGTTTACTGTATGTAAACCATGTCTCATATCATGTCGGGTTTAGGCAGGAGAAATGAAAAGCCGGCAATTGAATTACCGGCTTTTCTGATATATCGCGCTGAAGCAAACATAAAAAAAGAAAATTTCCCATTGGCTTTGCATTGGGTTTTGTGTTTCGGCCGATCCCCGACCCTGACTTTTCAATAAGATCGGCCGATTTCACTTTGTTTCATGAAACCCGACTCGATCTCAAAAAATGAAAAGTCGCTCAACCCTAGCTGCAATGAAACAAAGAGTGAAAACTTTAAAGGTGTCTGAATACTTTCCATACCCACTGTATACTACATAGAGAGATAGATAGATAGATAGATAGATAGATAGATAGATAGATAGATAGATAGATAGATAGATAGATAGATAGATGAAAAGCTGGTAATTCATCTGCCGTGTCCTGTAAAATCACTGCAGTAGCCAACAGGATAGAAGAAATTGATTGCATACAGTAAATACAAATGTAATAGGAAGATATATAGATGTTAGTGACAAATACAATTATTACAGTGTATGCAAATTACTGGACATGTATTTAATTAATAAAGTATTATTTTGGGGGAAAAAATGATGCAATTTCTGTAACCAGCAGAGGGAAAGCCGACAGCTGGGGGCAAATGTTTATTGCCTGGGAAGGGGGTAATACCCATGGAGCTTCCAAGGCTATTAATACCAGCTCACAGCTGTATAATTAGCGTTTACAGGCTATTAAAATGGGGGACCCTTAAAAAGAATTACGTTGGGTCCCCCTATAACTAATAACCAGCAAAGGCTATGCAGACAGGTGCAGGCTGATATTAATAGCCTAGGAAGGTACGGGCCCCCCAAGGCTAAACATTTTATCTTTCAGCCATCCCAGAAAAGGCACATCTCTAAGATGCGCCAATTTTTGCACTTAGCCTTGCTCTTCCCATTTGCCCTGAAGCAGTGGCAAGTGGGGTGATAGTTGAGGGGGGTTGATGTAACCTTTGTATTGTCGGGTGACAACAAGCCCAAAGGTTAGTAATGGAGAGGTGTCAATAAGACGCCCCATTACTAACCCCATATTCACATTGTAAGAAAACACAGACACCCAGAAAAAAGTCCTTTAATTGAAAGAATGACACAGACTCCTTTAATATCCTTAATTAAACCATACTTACGACCTCGCCCATTCCCCCAATGCCCTTGTCATTTGCAAAAGAGGTAAAAAAAACAACAACATTATTCCTCACCTTTCCGCAGAGATGCTTTTAATCCATTTGTCCCACGATGGGTCCAGCTCGGTTACATCTAGATCGCAAGCTGCATGGATGTATGATGCGTACATACCACCTGTCATCCAGTTGACACTGAGAACTGTGTGCTCAGTGTCTGCCTGTGAACTGCTATTCCCTGTCTGAGGGCACCTCAAGCATGATAAAGTTCTCCTGCTCACTGTGTCATCAGACAGGTCCTGTGAGTTCACGGCCAATGAACTCACTTCACCTATGTGACGTCGGTCTGAGCGCCTTGGGAAATTTAATAGATGTGAAAAAAACTAGTAAGTCAAATTAATCTTTAGTACTTAGTAAGGATAAAAATATTATTAGAAACACATTTGCACAGGAGAATATTAACAAAATTAATGTATAATTGTACAGCACATACAGTGTAATTTCAAAAAATAGGCATTAAAAAACTTTAGATTTTTTTTTTCCATTTGGCATTTCTTGGTAAGTTTCCCAAAGGTAAAAATCAAGTGTGTGGTTTGTCATGCAAACACTGAGCAGTTGGTCTACCTAATTACTGTTCCATATGGATGTGTTAAACCAAGGAAAAGATTCAGTTGGTTAAAGACAGGTAATATAATTTAAAAATGTTTATGTTCGTTTATTTGCTGCTTAACATCTTTGTTTCCAACATCTTGCTATGACATAAATTAACAACCTGGTGTGGCACAATATGGTTCTAAAAATCATCCGAAGAAAAGTAAAGGAAAAAAAAAACAAGTTCTGGAATTATTGTATTCATTTTTTCTTTGCATGACAAAATATTTTACAGTAAAAAAGTTAACATTTAAATGGACTATAAGGCAAGTGGAATTTTCATTTCATATTATAAATGAGAAAAATGTCCATGGTTCAGCCTAGTAGTCAAGCATACTATACACTACCAAAATAAATATTACATCAAATATTGTGTTTTTTGTCTGAAAATTAAACTCAAGATACCTAACACAGTCAGTTGGTTTCATACATCCTTTTTAAAACACATTAATGATATCTAAATGAAAAAAAAAATGAATTTTTGTTTTACAAACATCTCAACTCGTACAGTACTTAAGTGCAGCACATGCAGAAATACCCACATTAGCACTGCTTGGCTGCTAGTAATGGTTGCTTGAGGAACTTTTAGCCACGCTGAAAGCACTTGGGTATCTAAATCATCAAGATCGGCTTGTAGATTTTCCCTTTGCAATTGCTGACTAATCATGCCTCAGATGCGCTTGATGAGAAACAAGTCTGGAGAGGTTGTAGGCCATGGTAGCACATTTACCCGAAGCAAGCAACATGTGACCTGGCATCTTAGTCTTGAAAGTTAGCTCCTGGGACACTTTACATAAATGACCGTACTATTGGTTCTAAAATCAAATGAATGTAATGCCGCGTTGTTTGTGTACAGTACCTAGAATGAGGACTAGTGAGGTCCAGCAACTGTATATTATATGACACAATAATAGGCTCTGTAATATCGGTAATCTGAGTAGTCTCAACTCAGATGGTCAGCACAAATGTCATAGAACTTGAAAAAATGGATGAACACTCTAGAACTTAACCTTTTCTCAAATCTTCATATAAGCAATGTAGCCACAAATTAGTCAAACACATATCCATACACACAGCATTGAGTGAGTGTGTAGAATTGGACCTAAAATACCAGTAAATGCATGTGTTTTCCCAATGCAGGAGGAGAGCCTAGCCATCATATTTCATGCATTTCTAAGAGATCAGTATTAGTCATCCTCAACATGAGACTAATAACTACAGTAACAGACTTAAAGGAATTTTCTCAGATGATTTTTGAACAGCATAATAATAGTATCTTGAAATAGGGCATAGTCAGCTCTTTCAGAATATGTAACATTTATTGATTCACGTTGCCCCGTTTTCTTGCTTAAACCGAGTCCGGACAATTCAGAGTTGCCACCACCCCTATGCGCCAAAGTCAGTAATAGGGTGCCGTCAGACTGCCATATTACGTGTGCAAGGATCACATTGCAATTCTCGGACTGGTTGGCTGCTCTCCTGACCTGAGGTCAACAGCATTTATTTTTATTCAGCTCTCACATTCAGGTCAGGAGATCAGACAGCTAGTCCAAGGATTGCTGTGTGATCCTCGCACCAGTAAAACGGCAGTCTGAGTGCACCCACTCACTGACGTTGGCATAAAGGGGTGGGTGGGTTTACGGGCGGGGGTAGTGGTAAATATTCATTTTAGAGTTAAGTATGTTGACTAGCCAGTGTGCGACTCTGATTTGTCATCACATAGGGGTGGGCGGGATTATGTTCAGAGGTAGGGGTGAATATTCCCTTTGGATTTACATAAGCATGACTAGAGGGAGAATGACCCTGAACTTTTTATAGCAAAAATCGGGCAATGTACAGCAATAAACACTATATATTCTGAAAGCGTTGCCCAAGCCCTATTTCTGGATGCTATTAGTATTCTGTGCAAAAATCACCTGACAAATTCAATTAAACATAATTATATGAATGGTCCATCAGCAATTTGTGTGAAAAGAATAGCCTGTGCTGATTTGTCCTCAGTAGTGTTGAGCGATACCTTCCGATATCGGAAAGTATCGGTATCGGTTGGGATCGGCCGATATTCAAAAAATATCAGATATCGCCGATACCGATACCCGATCCCAATGCAAGTCAATGGGACCAAAATATCGGAATTAAAATAAACCCTTTCTTTCCTTGTAGGTTCATTCTACATCAAGGAAAACAACTAAGAATAATGTAGGATGTATTGTGGGAGGTGGCGGAGACATTAAAGGCAATGAGGTTTAGCCCAATCAAATAGAATAGCATGTTTTTGTTTTTTTTAAAGACGTTCGGAGTGAAAAAGATATTGAGTATGTAAATTTTTTTTAATTTTGTCAGATATTGATGTTTCACTATTCCACGCCCTTCCCCTTCTTTTTTTTCTTTTTTTTTTTTACTTTTCCCACACTTTCATCTTCATCATCATCAGCATCTTTGACATCAACTTCTTCTTCACCTTATTCATCTTCTTCTTCATCTTCTACCTATTTTTTTTTTTTATTACATTCTCCATATTCATTTTATTCAACTATTATTATTCTTCCTATTCTACATATTCTTTTTATTCCACTGTTATTATTCTTCCTATTCTACTTCTTCATCATATTCTCATTTGTGACAGGCATTCCCGTAGTTGTTATCTATAAAAGTTGGAAGATTACACCTTCCGTTCTGCCAGTCACAAAAGTTACATTTGTCTGCGTTCAGTTTGGCCTGCAGCATCAGGCTTTGTCCAGGGGCACCACGAGGAGGAACGGACTCACCCCCATACACTGCTTAGTCTTCTTCTGCATATAATTTAGATAATATCTTTTGCTCTGATATTAAGTCTTATGCTTAATGTTCTTCTGCTCTTTGTTCTGCAGCCTCTTGTTCTTCTGCTTCTCGGTCTTCCATGTCGTCGTCTCCAGGGTCGTCGTCTCCAGTGTCGTCATCTCCGCCGTCGTCGTCTCAGCCGTCGTCGTCTCCGCCGTCGTCGTCTCCGCCGTCGTCATCGGGGTGGTCTTCCGGGTCGTCGTCATCGGGGTGGTCTTCCGGGTCGTCGACTTTAGGGTCTTAAACTTGGAAATGTAGCAGAAGGTACAAGAAGGCTGAGAAAATGCCAAGAACCAGCTGATGGAACTGGAACTCGGATGGCTACCCGAAGGTTCAAGAGCCTATGGAACTACCGAGGACCAGCTGACGTTACTGGAACCCGGTTACTAAGCAGGAGGTACCCATGCTAAAAAGCACTACCAAGGACCGCCTGGCGTTGGCGGAACTCGGATACCCAGAAGGAGGCACCTAAGCCAAAGGCTCTGCCCGGAACCAGCTGACGTTACTGGAACCAGGATGGGGAGCAGAAGGTACAAGAGCAAAAGACACTGCCGAGAACCAGCTGACGGTACTGGAACCCGGATGGGTAGCCGAAGGTCCAAGAGCCAATGGAACTACCGAGGACCAGCTGACGTTACTGGAACCCGGTTACTACGCAGGAGGTACCCGTGCCTAAAAGCACTACCAAGGACCACCTGACGTTGGTGGAACTTGGATACCCAGAAGGAGGCACCTAAGCCAAAGGCTCTGCCCGGAACCAGCTGACGGTACTGGAACCAGGATGGGGAGCAGAAGGTACAAGAGCAAAAGACACTGCCGAGAACCAGCTGACGTGCTGGAACCAGGTGGTGGACCCCAAGGCCCACAGGAGAGGAGAGAACAGCTAGGCCGCGAGGCAGCCGCAGTTACCGAACCCCAACAGTCCTACAGGGGGAGCTGGGCCTACTGGCACTACAGAACCAGCCTTGACTACCAGTTCACGCAGCCCACATAGGAAGCTCCTAAACTGGAGGCACCCTGGAGTTGGCTAACCCGACTGCAACACGACGGGGCAAACATAGGCGTCTCAGCGAGTTTGACACACCCCGGAAACAGCTGACGGTGCTGAAACCAGGTTTGGCATGAGGGAGTACCTGTGAGAAAAACACTGCCGAGAACCAGCTGGCGGTGCTGGAACCCAGATGCGTTGCCCCAGTGTGCAAGAGCCAATGGCACGACCGAGGACCAGCTGACGGTGCTGGAACCCGGTTACTAAGCTGTAGGTGCCCGCGCTTAAAAGCACTACCAAGGACCGCCTGACGTTGGCGGAACTCGGATACCCAGGAGGAGGCACCTAAGCCAAAGGCTCGGCCCGGAACCAGCTGACAGTGCTGGAACCAGGTGGTGGACCCCAAGGCCCACAGGAGAGGAGAGAACAGCTAGGCCGCGAGGCAGCCGCAGTTACCGAACCCCAACAGTCCTACAGGGGGAGCTGGGCCTACTGGCACTACAGAACCAGCCTTGACTACCAGTTCACGCAGCCCACATAGGAAGCTCCTAAACTGGAGGCACCCTGGAGTTGGCTAACCCGACCGCACCACGACGGGGCAAGCATAGGCGTCTCAGTGAGCTTGACACAACCCGGAAACAGCTGACGGTGCTGAAACCAGGCTTGGCACGAGGGAGTACCTGTGACAAGAACACTGCCGAGAGCCAGCTGGCGGTGCTGGAACCCAGATGCGTTGCCCCAGTGTGCAAGAGCCAATGGCACGACCGAGGACCAGCTGGCGGTGCTGGAACCCGGTTACTAAGCTGTAGGTGCCCGCGCTTAAAAGCACTACCAAGGACCGCCTGACGTTGGCGGAACTCGGATACCCAGGAGGAGGCACCTAAGCCAAAGGCTCGGCCCGGAACCAGCTGACTGTGCTGGAACCAGGTGGTGGACCCCAAGGCCCACAGGAGAGGAGAGAACAGCTAGGCCGCGAGGCAGCCGCAGTTACCGAACCCCAACAGTCCTACAGGGGGAGCTGGGCCTACTGGCACTACAGAACCAGCCTTGACTACCAGTTCACGCAGCCCACATAGGAAGCTCCTAAACTGGAGGCACCCTGGAGTTGGCTAACCCGACCGCACCACGACGGGGCAAGCATAGGCGTCTCAGTGAGCTTGACACAACCCGGAAACAGCTGACGGTGCTGAAACCAGGCTTGGCACGAGGGAGTACCTGTCTCAAAAACACTGCCGAGAACCAGCTGGCGTTGCTGGAACCCAGATGCGTTGCCCCAGTGTGCAAGAGCCAATGGCACGACCGAGGACCAGCTGACGGTGCTGGAACCCGGTTACTAAGCTGTAGGTGCCTGCGCTTAAAAGCACTACCAAGGACTGCCTGACGTTGGCGGAACTCGGATACCCAGGAGGAGGCACCTAAGCCAAAGGCTCGGCCCGGAACCAGCTGACGGTGCTGGAACCAGGTGGTGGACCCCAAGGCCCACAGGAGAGGAGAGAACAGCTAGGCCGCGAGGCAGCCACAGTTACTGAACCACAACAGTCCTACAGGGGGAGCTGGGCCTACTGGCACTACAGAACAAGCCTTGACTACCAGTTCACGCAGCCCACATAGGAAGCTCCTAAACTGGAGGCACCCTGGAGTTGGCTAACCCGACCGCACCACGACGGGGCAAGCATAGGCGTCTCAGTGAGCTTGACAGAACCCGGAAACAGCTGACGGTGCTGAAACCAGGCTTGGCACGAGGGAGTACCTGTGTCAAAAACACTGCCGAGAACCAGCTGGCGTTGCTGGAATCCAGATGCGTTGCCCCAGTGTGCAAGAGCCAATGGCACGACCGAGGACCAGCTGGCGGTGCTGGAACCCGGTTACTAAGCTGTAGGTGCCCGCGCTTAAAAGCACTACCAAGGACCGCCTGACGTTGGCGGAACTCGGATACCCAGGAGGAGGCACCTAAGCCAAAGGCTCGGCCTGGAACCAGCTGACGGTGCTGGAACCAGGTGGTGGACCCCAAGGCCCACAGGAGAGGAGAGAACAGCTAGGCCGCGAGGCAGCTGCATTTACCGAACCCCAACAGTCCTACAGGGGGAGCTGGGCCTACTGGCACTACAGAACCAGCCTTGACTACCAGTTCACGCAGCCCACATAGGAAGCTCCTAAACTGGAGGCACCCTGGAGTTGGCTAACCCGACCGCACCACGACGGGGCAAGCATAGGCGTCTCAGTGAGCTTGACACAACCCGGAAACAGCTGACGGTGCTGAAACCAGGCTTGGCACGAGGGAGTACCTGTGTCAAAAACACTGCCGAGAACCAGCTGGCGTTGCTGGAACCCAGATGCGTTGCCCCAGTGTGCAAGAGCCAATGGCACGACCGTGGAACCCGGTTACTAAGCTGTAGGTGCCCGCGCTTAAAAGCACTACCAAGGACCGCCTGACGTTGGCGGAACTCGGATACCCAGGAGGAGGCACCTAAGCCAAAGGCTCGGCCCGGAACCAGCTGACGGTGCTGGAACCAGGTGGTGGACCCCAAGGCCCACAGGAGAGGAGAGAACAGCTAGGCCGCGAGGCAGCCGCAGTTACCGAACCCCAACAGTCCTACAGGGGGAGCTGGGCCTACTGGCACTACAGAACCAGCCTTGACTACCAGTTCACGCAGCCCACATAGGAAGCTCCTAAACTGGAGGCACCCTGGAGTTGGCTAACTCGACCGCAACACGACGGGGCAACGCATAGGTGTCTCAGTGAGCTTGACACAACCCGGAAACAGCTGACGGTGCTGAAACCAGGCTTGGCACGAGGGAGTACCTGTGTCAAAAACACTGCCGAGAACCAGCTGGCGTTGCTGGAACCCAGATGCGTTGCCCCAGTGTGCAAGAGCCAATGGCACGACCGAGGACCAGCTGACGGTGCTGGAACCCGGTTACTAAGCTGTAGGTGCCCGCGCTTAAAAGCACTACCAAGGACCGCCTGACGTTGGCGGAACTCGGATACCCAGGAGGAGGCACCTAAGCCAAAGGCTCGGCCCGGAACTAGCTGACGGTGCTGGAACCAGGTGGTGGACCCCAAGGCCCACAGGAGAGGAGAGAACAGCTAGGCCGCGAGGCAGCCGCAGTTACCGAACCCCAACAGTCCTACAGGGGGAGCTGGGCCTACTGGCACTACAGAACCAGCCTTGACTACCAGTTCACGCAGCCCACATAGGAAGCTCCTAAACTGGAGGCACCCTGGAGTTGGCTAACCCGACTGCAACACGACGGGGCAAACATAGGCGTCTCAGCGAGTTTGACACACCCCGGAAACAGCTGACGGTGCTGAAACCAGGTTTGGCACGAGGGAGTACCTGTGACAAAAACACTGCCGAGAACCAGCTGGCGGTGCTGGAACCCAGATGCGTTGCCCCAGTGTGCAAGAGCCAATGGCACGACCGAGGACCAGCTGGCGGTGCTGGAACCCGGTTACTAAGCTGTAGGTGCCCGCGCTTAAAAGCACTACCAAGGACCGCCTGACGTTGGCGGAACTCGGATACCCAGGAGGAGGCACCTAAGCCAAAGGCTCGGCCTGGAACCAGCTGACGGTGCTGGAACCAGGTGGTGGACCCCAAGGCCCACAGGAGAGGAGAGAACAGCTAGGCCGCGAGGCAGCCGCAGTTACCGAACCCCAACAGTCATACAGGGGGAGCTGGGCCTACTGGCACTACAGAACCAGCCTTGACTACCAGTTCACGCAGCCCACATAGGAAGCTCCTAAACTGGAGGCACCCTGGAGTTGGCTAACCCGACCGCACCACGACGGGGCAAGCATAGGCGTCTCAGTGAGCTTGACACAACCCGGAAACAGCTGACGGTGCTGAAACCAGGCTTGGCACGAGGGAGTACCTTTGTCAAAAACACTGCCGAGAACCAGCTGGCGTTGCTGGAACCCAGATGCGTTGCCCCAGTGTGCAAGAGCCAATGGCACGACCGAGGACCAGCTGACGGTGCTGGAACCCGGTTACTAAGCTGTAGGTGCCCGCGCTTAAAAGCACTACCAAGGACCGCCTGACGTTGGCGGAACTCGGATACCCAGGAGGAGGCACCTAAGCCAAAGGCTCGTCCCGGAACCAGCTGACGGTGCTGGAACCAGGTGGTGGACCCCAAGGCCCACAGGAGAGGAGAGAACAGCTAGGCCGCGAGGCAGCCGCAGTTACCGAACCCCAACAGTCCTACAGGGGGAGCTGGGCCTACTGGCACTACAGAACCAGCCTTGACTACCAGTTCACGCAGCCCACATAGGAAGCTCCTAAACTGGAGGCACCCTGGAGTTGGCTAACCCGACCGCACCACGACGGGGCAAGCATAGGCGTCTCAGTGAGCTTGACACAACCCGGAAACAGCTGACGGTGCTGAAACCAGGCTTGGCACGAGGGAGTACCTGTGTCAAAAACACTGCCGAGAACCAGCTGGCGTTGCTGGAACCCAGATGCGTTGCCCCAGTGTGCAAGAGCCAATGGCACGACCGAGGACCAGCTGGCGGTGCTGGAACCCGGTTACTAAGCTGTAGGTGCCCACGCTTAAAAGCACTACCAAGGACTGCCTGACGTTGGCGGAACTCGGATACCCAGGAGGAGGCACCTAAGCCAAAGGCTCGGCCTGGAACCAGCTGACGGTGCTGGAACCAGGTGGTGGACCCCAAGGCCCACAGGAGAGGAGAGAACAGCTAGGCCGCGAGGCAGCCGCAGTTACCGAACCCCAACAGTCCTACAGGGGGAGCTGGGCCTACTGGCACTACAGAACCAGCCTTGACTACCAGTTCACGCAGCCCACATAGGAAGCTCCTAAACTGGAGGCACACTGGAGTTGGCTAACCCGACCGCACCACGACGGGGCAAGCATAGGCGTCTCAGTGAGCTTGACACAACCCGGAAACAGCTGACGGTGCTGAAACCAGGCTTGGCACGAGGGAGTACCTGTGTCAAAAACACTGCCGAGAACCAGCTGGCATTGCTGGAACCCAGATGCGTTGCCCCAGTGTGCAAGAGCCAATGGCACGACCGAGGACCAGCTGACGGTGCTGGAACCCGGTTACTAAGCTGTAGGTGCCCGCGCTTAAAAGCACTACCAAGGACCGCCTGACGTTGGCGGAATTCGGATACCCAGGAGGAGGCACCTAAGCCAAAGGCTCGGCCCGGAACCAGCTGACGGTGCTGGAACCAGGTGGTGGACCCCAAGGCCCACAGGAGAGGAGAGAACAGCTAGGCCGCGAGGCAGCCGCAGTTACCGAACCCCAACAGTCCTACAGGGGGAGCTGGGCCTACTGGCACTACAGAACCAGCCTTGACTACCAGTTCACGCAGCCCACATAGGAAGCTCCTAAACTGGAGGCACCCTGGAGTTGGCTAACCCGACCGCACCACGACGGGGCAAGCATAGGCGTCTCAGTGAGCTTGACACAACCCGGAAACAGCTGACGGTGCTGAAACCAGGCTTGGCACGAGGGAGTACCTTTGTCAAAGACACTGCCGAGAACCAGCTGGCGTTGCTGGAACCCAGATGCGTTGCCCCAGTGTGCAAGAGCCAATGGCACGACCGAGGACCAGCTGACGGTGCTGGAACCCGGTTACTAAGCTGTAGGTGCCCGCGCTTAAAAGCACTACCAAGGACCGCCTGACGTTGGCGGAATTCGGATACCCAGGAGGAGGCACCTAAGCCAAAGGCTCGGCCCGGAACCAGCTGACGGTGCTGGAACCAGGTGGTGGACCCCAAGGCCCACAGGAGAGGAGAGAACAGCTAGGCCGCGAGGCAGCCGCAGTTACCGAACCCCAACAGTCCTACAGTGGGAGCTGGGCCTACTGGCACTACAGAACCAGCCTTGACTACCAGTTCACGCAGCCCACATAGGAAGCTCCTAAACTGGAGGCACCCTGGAGTTGGCTAACCCGACCGCACCACGACGGGGCAAGCATAGGCGTCTCAGTGAGCTTGACACAACCCGGAAACAGCTGACGGTGCTGAAACCAGGCTTGGCACGAGGGAGTACCTTTGTCAAAAACACTGCCGAGAACCAGCTGGCGTTGCTGGAACCCAGATGCGTTGCCCCAGTGTGCAAGAGCCAATGGCACGACCGAGGACCAGCTGACGGTGCTGGAACCCGGTTACTAAGCTGTAGGTGCCCGCGCTTAAAAGCACTACCAAGGACCGCCTGACGTTGGCGGAACTCGGATACCCAGGAGGAGGCACCTAAGCCAAAGGCTCGGCCCGGAACCAGCTGACGGTGCTGGAACCAGGTGGTGGACCCCAAGGCCCACAGGAGAGGAGAGAACAGCTAGGCCGCGAGGCAGCCGCAGTTACCGAACCCCAACAGTCCTACAGGGGGAGCTGGGCCTACTGGCACTACAGAACCAGCCTTGACTACCAGTTCACGCAGCCCACATAGGAAGCTCCTAAACTGGAGGCACCCTGGAGTTGGCTAACCCGACCGCACCACGACGGGGCAAGCATAGGCGTCTCAGTGAGCTTGACACAACCCGGAAACAGCTGACGGTGCTGAAACCAGGCTTGGCACGAGGGAGTACCTGTGTCAAAAACACTGCCGAGAACCAGCTGGCGTTGCTGGAACCCAGATGCGTTGCCCCAGTGTGCAAGAGCCAATTGCACGACCGAGGACCAGCTGGCGGTGCTGGAACCCGGTTACTAAGCTGTAGGTGCCCACGCTTAAAAGCACTACCAAGGACTGCCTGACGTTGGCGGAACTCGGATACCCAGGAGGAGGCACCTAAGCCAAAGGCTCGGCCTGGAACCAGCTGACGGTGCTGGAACCAGGTGGTGGACCCCAAGGCCCACAGGAGAGGAGAGAACAGCTAGGCCGCGAGGCAGCCGCAGTTACCGAACCCCAACAGTCCTACAGGGGGAGCTGGGCCTACTGGCACTACAGAACCAGCCTTGACTACCAGTTCACGCAGCCCACATAGGAAGCTCCTAAACTGGAGGCACACTGGAGTTGGCTAACCCGACCGCACCACGACGGGGCAAGCATAGGCGTCTCAGTGAGCTTGACACAACCCGGAAACAGCTGACGGTGCTGAAACCAGGCTTGGCACGAGGGAGTACCTGTGTCAAAAACACTGCCGAGAACCAGCTGGCGTTACTGGAACCCAGATGCGTTGCCCCAGTGTGCAAGAGCCAATGGCACGACCGAGGACCAGCTGACGGTGCTGGAACCCGGTTACTAAGCTGTAGGTGCCCGCGCTTAAAAGCACTACCAAGGACCGCCTGACGTTGGCGGAATTCGGATACCCAGGAGGAGGCACCTAAGCCAAAGGCTCGGCCCGGAACCAGCTGACGGTGCTGGAACCAGGTGGTGGACCCCAAGGCCCACAGGAGAGGAGAGAACAGCTAGGCCGCGAGGCAGCCACAGTTACCGAACCCCAACAGTCCTACAGGGGGAGCTGGGCCTACTGGCACTACAGAACCAGCCTTGACTACCAGTTCACGCAGCCCACATAGGAAGCTCCTAAACTGGAGGCACCCTGGAGTTGGCTAACTCGACCGCAACACGACGGGGCAACGCATAGGTGTCTCAGTGAGCTTGACACAACCCGGAAACAGCTGACGGTGCTGAAACCAGGCTTGGCACGAGGGAGTACCTGTGTCAAAAACACTGCCGAGAACCAGCTGGCGTTGCTGGAACCCAGATGCGTTGCCCCAGTGTGCAAGAGCCAATGGCACGACCGAGGACCAGCTGACGGTGCTGGAACCCGGTTACTAAGCTGTAGGTGCCCGCGCTTAAAAGCACTACCAAGGACCGCCTGACGTTGGCGGAACTCGGATACCCAGGAGGAGGCACCTAAGCCAAAGGCTCGGCCCGGAACCAGCTGACGGTGCTGGAACCAGGTGGTGGACCCCAAGGCCCACAGGAGAGGAGAGAACAGCTAGGCCGCGAGGCAGCCGCAGTTACCGAACCCCAACAGTCCTACAGGGGGAGCTGGGCCTACTGGCACTACAGAACCAGCCTTGACTACCAGTTCACGCAGCCCACATAGGAAGCTCCTAAACTGGAGGCACCCTGGAGTTGGCTAACCCGACTGCAACACGACGGGGCAAACATAGGCGTCTCAGCGAGTTTGACACACCCCGGAAACAGCTGACGGTGCTGAAACCAGGTTTGGCACGAGGGAGTACCTGTGACAAAAACACTGCCGAGAACCAGCTGGCGGTGCTGGAACCCAGATGCGTTGCCCCAGTGTGCAAGAGCCAATGGCACGACCGAGGACCAGCTGGCGGTGCTGGAACCCGGTTACTAAGCTGTAGGTGCCCGCGCTTAAAAGCACTACCAAGGACCGCCTGACGTTGGCGGAACTCGGATACCCAGGAGGAGGCACCTAAGCCAAAGGCTCGGCCTGGAACCAGCTGACGGTGCTGGAACCAGGTGGTGGACCCCAAGGCCCACAGGAGAGGAGAGAACAGCTAGGCCGCGAGGCAGCCGCAGTTACCGAACCCCAACAGTCCTACAGGGGGAGCTGGGCCTACTGGCACTACAGAATCAGCCTTGACTACCAGTTCACGCAGCCCACATAGGAAGCTCCTAAACTGGAGGCACCCTGGAGTTGGCTAACCCGACCGCACCACGACGGGGCAAGCATAGGCGTCTCAGTGAGCTTGACACAACCCGGAAACAGCTGACGGTGCTGAAACCAGGCTTGGCACGAGGGAGTACCTGTGTCAAAAACACTGCCGAGAACCAGCTGGCGTTGCTGGAACCCAGATGCGTTGCCCCAGTGTGCAAGAGCCAATGGCACGACCGAGGACCAGCTGACGGTGCTGGAACCCGGTTACTAAGCTGTAGGTGCCCGCGCTTAAAAGCACTACCAAGGACCGCCTGACGTTGGCGGAACTCGGATACCCAGGAGGAGGCACCTAAGCCAAAGGCTCGGCCCGGAACCAGCTGACGGTGCTGGAACCAGGTGGTGGACCCCAAGGCCCACAGGAGAGGAGAGAACAGCTAGGCCGCGAGGCAGCCGCAGTTACCGAACCCCAACAGTCCTACAGGGGGAGCTGGGCCTACTGGCACTACAGAACCAGCCTTGACTACCAGTTCACGCAGCCCACATAGGAAGCTCCTAAACTGGAGGCACCCTGGAGTTGGCTAACCCGACCGCACCACGACGGGGCAAGCATAGGCGTCTCAGTGAGCTTGACACAACCCGGAAACAGCTGAGGGTGCTGAAACCAGGCTTGGCACGAGGGAGTACCTGTGACAAGAACACTGCCGAGAACCAGCTGGCGGTGCTGGAACCCAGATGCGTTGCCTATTAAAGATTGTCTTCCTAGAGCCCCAACTAGCGGTGTTGGAGCTAAGGGTAAGCAGGGGGAGCAGAGTGTAGGCCGAAGCCTGCACTGGAGGCAGCTTTGTGTCTGAGTTGCGTTTGCAGGACACTTTGCCGGCTACACAGTGGGGGAACAGCAGGCGATGCTGAACCCCACTAACACATTGGCTGGTGTTTTTCTCTGTGCAGCTAGCACTCCCGGGCAAAAACTAGCGTTGTTAGAGCCCGTGTTGAAGCAGGAGGAGGAGGAGAGGAGCAGAGTGTAGGCCGAAGCCTATTTGAACCAATTTCAAAGGAAACCTTTAACCCCCCCTCAGGTGTTACAAAGTACAAGAGACACACCTTGTGCAGTATTAATGCTGCACAAGTGAAAGGTTGCTCTATTAATTTGTCTACTTGCACACGCTGAATGAAAGACGTACACAATTTAGCCCATTCTACAGTCAAACTGTAGTGGATGCGTGACTTGGCTTTTTAAGGAGACGCAGCACAGGTGTCCCAAATAACGCCTTGGTGCTTGGCGCAGCTTCCTGAGCGTTGTTATTTGCTGTACAGGAGTCTGCGCTCTTGTGTTATCCCTTGGCAATGCCCTGTTAGAGCTGCCCGTCTTATGACCTCATTTCATGTTGGCCGGTGCGGTTAACGATGGCCATAAATCCCAGACCCACAGTGCCTTTTCATAAAGTCACACTGCGGTGCTGTGATTCGTGGCCTTGAGCAGTAAATATTTTGGCCGCTCACACACGTCCTTACACCTGCTTCAGACTGGGCGGCCTCTGCTGATCCCTTCTCGCATGCCGCGGCCATGAGGCTGCACAGTCTGAAGAAGGCGGAAGGAGATGAGTTAAGACAGGTGAAGATATGCACTGCTCGTGCCCATCAATCACACCCTCGCAATCAAAATAAGACAACGAGGAGCATTGTTTCAGGCAGGGCGGATGCACAGGCGCAACAAGCCAACCAATGATGTCAGAAGACGGGAAGCGCTACCAAGGGGGGTGCTGCGTATCATTAGAAAGGAAAGTCACACCAGGAAAGTCACACCTCAGGGACAGTGGAATGGTCTCAATGAGACACATTTTGTACGTTTTGAGTTCCACGTGGGCAAGGACAAAAAGTCAGCCACCTTGTACAAATGCAGCAGTACTGCTGTACAAGGTGGCTGTTATACATAGAAACACCTGGGGGTGGGAGGCAGGCTCCCTTCAATTTCAGTTCATGTGCCTGTGTGGCGTTTGCAGGACACGTTGCCAGCTACACAGCAGGGGAACAGCTGGCGGTGCTGAACCCCACTAACACATTGGCTGGTGTTTTTCTCTGTGCAGCTAGCATGTCCGGGCAGAAACTGGCGTTGTTTGAGCCCAGGGTCAGCAGGAGGAGGAGAGGAGCAAAGTCTAGGCCAAAGCCTGCACTGGTGGCAGCTTTTGGTCGGTTGTGCCAGCGTGGCTTGTGCTGGACACGTTGCCGACTACACAGCAGGGGAACAGCTGGCGGTGCTGAACCCCACTAACACATTGGCTGGTGTTTTTCTCTGTGCAGCTAGCATGTCCGGGCAGAAACTGGCGTTGTTTGAGCCCAGGGTCAGCAGGAGGAGGAGAGGAGCAAAGTGTAGGCCGAAGCCTGCACTGGTGGCAGCTTTTGGTCAGTTGTGCCAGCGTGGCTTGTGCTGGACACGATGCCGACTACACAGCAGGGGAACAGCTGGCGGTGCTGAACCCCACGAACACATTGACTGGTGTTTTTCTCTGTGCAGCTAGCAGTTCCGGGCAGAAACTAGCGGTGTTTGAGCCCAGGGTCAGCAGGAGGAGTAGAGGAGCAGAGTGTAGGCCGAAGCCTAGTTGAACCAATTTCAAAGGTTACCTTTAACCCCCCCCAGGTGTTGCAAGGTACAAGAGCCACACCTTGAACAGCATTAATGATGCACAAGTCAAAGGTTGCTCTATTTAATTTTGCTCCTTGCACACGCTGAATAATACACGTACACTATTTAGCCCATTATACTGTCAAACAGTAGTGGAGGCGTGACTTGTCTTTTTAAGGAGATGCAGCACAGGTGTCAAAATTTACACCTAGCTGCTGTGCGCAGATTCCTGAGCGTTGTTATTTGCTGTACAGGAGTCTGCGCTATTGTGATCCCTTGGCCATGCGCTGTGAGCGCTTCCTGTCTTCTGACCTCATTTAATGTCGGCCGTTACGGTTAGCGATGGACATGAATCCCAGACCCACAGTGTGTTTTCAAAAAATCCCACTGCGTGGCTGGGATTCGTGGCCTTGTTCAGTAAATATGTTTGACGCTCACACATGTCCTTACACCTGCTTCAGACTGGGCGGCCTCATCTGATCCCTTATCGCCTGCTGCGGCCATGAGGACACCCAGTCTGAAGAAGGCGGAAGGAGATGAGTGAACACAGGCAAACATATGCACTGCACATGCCCATCAATCACACCCTCGCTGTACAAAAAAATAAGACACCGAGGGGCGTTGTTTCGAGCAGGGCAGACGCACAGGCGCAGCCAGCTAACCAATGATGTCAAAAGACGGGCAGCGCTAACAAGGGTGGTGCTGCGTATCATTAGAAAGGAAAGTCACACCTCAGGGACAGTGGAATGGTCTCAATGAGACACATTTTGTACGTGTTGAGTTCCACGTGGGCAAGGAGAAAAAGTCAGCCACCTTGTACAAATGCAGCAGTACTGCTGTACAAGGTGGCTGTTTTACATAGAAACACCTGGGGGTGGGGGGCAGGCTCCCTTCAATTTCAGTTCATGTGCCTGCGTGGCGTTTGCAGGTCACGTTGCAAGCTACACAGCAGGGGAACAGCTGGCGTTGCTGAACCCCACTGACACATTGACTGGTGTTTTTCTCTGTGCAGCTCGCATGTCCGGGCAAAAACTGGCGGTGTTAGAGCCCAGGGTCAGCAGGAGGAGGAGAGGAGCAATGTGTAGGCCGAAGCCTGCACTGGTGGCAGCTTTTGGTCAGTTGTGCCAGCGTGGCTTGTGCTGGACACGATGCAGGCTACACAGCGGGGGAACAGCTGGCGGTGCTGAACCCCACTAACACATTGGCTGGTGTTTTTCTCTGTGCAGCTAGCACTTCCGGGCAGAAACTGGCGGTGTTTGAGCCCAGGGTCAGCAGGAGGAGGAGAGGAGCAGAGTGTAGGCCGAAGCCTGCACTGGTGGCAGCTTTTAGTCAGTTGTGCCAGCGTGGCTTGTGCTGGACACGATGCCGACTACACAGCAGGGGAACAGCTGGCGGTGCTGAACCCCACTAACACATTGACTGGTGTTTTTCTCTGTGCAGCTAGCAGTTCCGGGCAAAAACTAGCGGTGTTTGAGCCCAGGGTCAGCAGGAGAGGAGCAGAGTGTAGGCCGAAGCCTAGTTGAACCAATTTCAAAGGTTACCTTTAACCCCCCTCAGGTGTTGCAAGGTACAAGAGCCACACCTTGTGCAGCATTAATGCTGCACAAGTAAAAGGTTGCTCTATTTGGTTTGCTCCTTGCACACGCTGAATAAAACACGTACACTATTTAGCCCATTATACTGTCAAACAGTTGTGGAGGCGTGACTTGTCTTTTTAAGGAGACGCAGCACAGGTGTCAAAATTTGCACCTAGGTACTGGGCGCAGATTCCTGAGCGTTGTTATTTGCTGTACAGGAGTCTGCACTAATGTGATCCCTTGGCCATGCGCTGTGAGCGCTTCCTGTCTTCTGACCTCATTTCATGTCGGCCGTTGCGGTTAGCGATGGACATGAATCCCAGACCCACAGTGTGTTTTCAAAAAATCACACTGCGTGGCTGGGATTCGTGGCCTTGTGCAGTAAATAGGTTTGCCGCTCACACATGTCCTTACACCTGCTCCAGACTGGGCGGCCTCAGCTGATCCCTTATCGCCTACCACGGCCAGGAGGCCGCACAGTCTGAAGAAGGCGGAAGGAGATGAGTTAAGACAGGCGAACATATGCACTGCTCGTGCCCATAAACCACACCCTCGCTGACAAAATAAATATGACAACGAGGGGCGTTGTTTCTAGCAGGGCGGATGCACAGGCGCAGCCAGCTAACCATGATGACAAAAGACGGGAAACGCTACCAAGGGGGGTGCTGCGTATTATTAGAAAGGAAAGTCACACCTCATGGACAGTGGAATGGTCTCAATGAGACACATTTTGTACGTGTTGAGTTCCACGTGGGCAAGGAGAAAAAGTCAGCCACCTTGTACAAATGCAGCAGTACTGCTGTACTAGGTGGCTGTTATACATAGAAACACCTGGGGGGGTGGGGCCAGGTTCCCTTTAATTTCAGTTCATGTGCCTGCGTGGCGTTTGCAGGTCACGTTGCCGGCTACACAGCAGGGGAACAGCTGGCGTTGCTGAACCCCACTAACACATTGGCTGGTGTTTTTCTCTGTGCAGCTAGCACTTCCGGGCAAAAACTAGCGGTGTTTGAGCCCAGGGTCAGCAGGAGGAGGAGAGGAGCAGAGTGTAGGCCGAAGCCTGCACTGGTGGCAGCTTTTGGTCGGTTGTGCCAGCGTGGCTTGTGCTGGACACGTTGCCGACTACACAGCAGGGGAACAGCTGGCGGTGCTGAACCCCACTGACACATCACCTAGTGTTTTTTCTGTGTAGACAACACTTCCAGGTGGCAACTGACAGTGTTGAAACCCAGGGAATCAAAGAGGAGCAGAGTGTAGGCCGAAGCCTGCAGTGGAGCAAGTTGAAAGGGAACCTTTAACCCCCCCCCCCCCAGGCATTTGTTGCTGAAAGAGCCATCTTGTACAGCAGTAATACTGCACATGGAAAATGGTGGCACCGAAAATTATGCTCCTTGCAAACGCTGAAGTACACACTCATATAATGTGTCCCCTCACACCGTCAAACCATCCCGGAAGTGGGACTTTCCTTTGTAATGTGACACAGCACAGCCGTCATTCCAACCCCCTTGGTGCCGGGCGCCACCTCCTCAACGTTGTTTGGTTCTGTCACGGAGCCCGCGCTGTAATGTTATCCCTTGGCCATGCACAGTTAGCGGTGCCCGTCTTCTGACATCATGTAGGTGTCAGGCTGGCAGTGCCTGTGCGTCCAAGCTGCCCGAGATCCAACCTTGCAGTGTCATCTAATGTAGTCCCACTGCGGGCCAGGGATCCATGGGCATGCGCAGTGCATATCATCGCCTCTCACTCACCTCCTTCCTGCTTCTTCAGACTGTGCGGCGTCACGGCCGTGGCATGCTATTAGGGATCAGCTGACGCCGCCTAGTCTGAAGAAGCGTGTAGAAGGGGAGTGAGAGGCTAGTATATGCACTGCGCATGGCCATGGATACCAGGCCCACTGTGGGATCACATTAGATGACACTGCGAGGTGTGATTTCGGGCAGCGTGGACGCACAGGCGCAGCCAGGACGACAACAAATGATGTCAGAGGACGGGCAGCGCAAACTGTGCATGGCCAAGGGATAACATAACAGCGCAGGGTCCATGACGGAATCAAACAACGCTAAGGAGGCAGCGCACGGTGCCAAGGGGGTAGCAATGACGGCTGTGCTGCGTCACATTACAAAGGAAAGTCCCACCTCCGGGACGGTTGGACGGTGTGAGGGGACACATTACATGAGTGTGTAGTTCAGCGTTTGCAAGTAGCATAATTTCAAGAGCGACCTTTCCCTTGTGCAGTATTAGTGCTGCACATGGTGGCTCTTTCAGTAACAAACGCCTAGGGGGGGGGGACAGGTCCCCTTACATTTTAGTTGTGCCAGCGTGGCGGTCGCATGACACGTTGTCGGATACACAGCTGGGGATCAGCTGACGTTACTGAACCCCAATAACAGAGGAGCGACTGTTGACTGTGCACACAGCACTTCCAGGCACCAACTGGCGGTGTTAGAGCCCAGGGACAGCAGGAGGAGCAGATTGGAGGTATTGCCGCACACACAGCTGGGGATCAGCTGACGTTACTGAACCCCAATAACAGAGGAGCGACTGTTGACTGTGCACACAGCACTTCCAGGCACCAACTGGCGGTGTTAGAGCCCAGGGACAGCAGGAGGAGCAGATTGGAGGTATTGCCGCACACACAGCTGGGGATCAGCTGACGTTACTGAACCCCAATAACAGAGGAGCGACTGTTGACTGTGCACACAGCACTTCCAGGCACCAACTGGCGGTGTTAGAGCCCAGGGACAGCAGGAGGAGCAGAGGAACAGAGTGTAGGCCGAAGCCTGATTGGAGCAAGTTGAAAGGGAACCTTTAACCCCCCAAGACGTTTGTAGCTGAAAGAGCCATCTTGTGCAGCACTAAGGATGCAAAAGGAAAAGGTTGCTCTTTTAATTATGCTCCTTGCAAACACCGAAGTAAACACTAAAAATGTGTCCCTTTATACCGTTAAACCGTTCCGGAGGTGCGAATTTCCTTCGTAATGGGACACAGCACAGCTGTCATTCCTATCCCCTTGATGCCGTGCGCTGCCTCCTCAGCGTTGTTTTAAGCTGTCACGGAGCCTGCGCTGTTCTGTTAGCCCTTTGCCATGCCCAATTAGCGCTGCCTGTCTTCTGACATAATTTGGTGTCAGGCTGTCAGTGCCTGTGCGTCCACGCTGCTCCAGATCCCACCTCGCAGTCTCGTCTAACGTAATCCCACTGCGGGCCTTGGAACCATGGGCATGCACAGTGCATAACCTCGACTCTCACTCCCCTCCTTCCCTCTTCTTCAGACTGTGCGGTGTCACGGCCGTGGCATGCTAGGGATCAGCTGACGGCGCACAGTCTAAAGAAGGCGGAGGGAAATGAGCGAGAGCCCGAGGGGAAGATATGCACTGCGCATGCCCATGGATCCCAGGCCCGCAGTGTGACTCAATCAGAAGACACTGCGAGGCGGGATCTCGGGCAGCGCGGCCGCACAGGAGCAGCCAGCCTGACACCAAATTATGTC
This sequence comes from Ranitomeya imitator, assembly GCF_032444005.1. Taxonomy (NCBI): domain Eukaryota; kingdom Metazoa; phylum Chordata; class Amphibia; order Anura; family Dendrobatidae; genus Ranitomeya; species Ranitomeya imitator. The sequence continues at coordinate 76,218,757 of NC_091285.1, forward strand.
AGAAGACAGGCAGCGCAAATAGGGCATGCCCAAGGGATAACAGAACAGCGCAGGCTCCGTGACAGCTTAAAACAACGCTGAGGAGGCAGCGCATGGCACCAAGGGGGTAGGAATGACGGCTGTGCTGCGTCACATTACGAAGGAAAGTCCCAGCTCCGGGACGGTATAACGGTATCAGTGAACACATTTTATAAGTGTTAAGTTCTGCGTGTGCAAAGAGCTAAAAAAAAAGAGCTACCTTTTCCTTGTGCAGCATTACTGCTGCACAAGATGGCTCTTTCAGTAACAAACGACGGGGGGGGGGGACAGGTTCCCTTACATTTAGGTTGTTGTGCCAGCGTGGCGGTCGCAGGACACATTGCCGGCTACACAGCTGGGGATCAGCTGACGTTACTGAAACCCAATAACACTGGGTCGTATGTTTTTACTGTGCAGCCTGCACTTCTGAGCCGCAACTGGCGGTGTTGGAGCCCAGGAATAGCAGTTCAGGTGGTAGAAAGATGAACACATCAGGAGACCTGGATGACTCCCAATTACTTAATCAGGCAGAGGAGTGGCAAATTCCTGCGAGATCCAGGCCTGGTTCATTTTCAGGAAAGTAAGCCGATCAACGTTATTGGAGGATAGTCGCATGCGATGGTCTGTTAGTACACCACCTGCGGCACTAAAGACACGTTCCGATAAGACACTAGCCGCAGGGCAAGCCAGCACCTCCAATGCATACTGGCTTAGCTCTGGCCATGTATCCAGCTTAGAGACCCAAAACTTGAATGGGGAAGAACCGTCTGGGAGTACACTAAGAGGGCAAGCCATGTAGTCTGTCACCATCTGACGGAACCGTTGCCTCCTGCTGACTGGAGCCGCCGGTGATGGTGTAGACATTTGTGGCGGGCACACAAAAGTTTTCCACAGTTGTGCCATACTGGGCTTGCCTTGGGCAGAGGCACTGCTTCTGCTCCCTCTTTGGGCAGAGCCTCCTCCTCCACTGCCTCGACGCACTGAGCTGCTTTGTAAAGCACTAGCAGCACTCCTCTCAGTTGGACTGGAGAAGATGATGGAATTCACCAGTGTGTCGTGGTACTCCCGCATTTTACGCTCCCGTGTCAACGCCGGGATGAGGTTTTGGACATTGTCATGGTAGCGAGGATCGAGGAGGGCGTACACCCAATAATCAGGCACGTTGAGAATGTGGTCGATGCGGCGGTCGTTTCTCAGGCACTGCAGCATGAAATCCACCATGTGCTGCAGAGTGCCAACTGGCCCAGAAATGCTGTCCCCTGCTTGAGACATGATCTCTGCCCGCTCGTCATCACCCCACCCTCGCTGTACACACTGACCACTGGACAATTGTGTCGCTCCCTCCTCTGGACGGAGCTCTTCCTCCTCCATTGACTCCTCCTCATCCTCCTCACAAATTGGCCCCTGCGTACCCCTTTGTGAGGAACCACGTGGCGCTGACTCTCCAGAAGCTGATGGAAAAGGTGACTCCTCATCCTCCACCTCTTCCACCACATCATCCCTTAACCCTTGCAAAGTTTGCTGAAGCAGGCAGATAAGGGGGACAGTCATGCTGACTAGTGCATCATCTGCACTTGCCATCCGCGTGGAATAATCAAAAGGACGCAAAACCTGGCAGACGTCCTTCATAGTGGCCCACTCTGTGGTTGTGAAGTCTGATCGGCGCTGACTGCGACTTCTTTGCGCCTGATGCAGCTGGTACTCCATAACTGCTTGCTGCTGCTCACACAACCGCTCCAACATATGTAACGTGGAATTCCACCGGGTAGGTAGGTCACATATGATGCGGTGTTCCGGAAGGCGGAATCGGCGCTGCAGAGCAGCAATGCGGGATCTGGCCAAGCTGGAACGCCGCAAGTGAGCACACTCTAGGCGGACCTTGTGCAGCAGGGCATCAAGATCCGGATAGTCCCTCAGAAAACTCTGCACAACCAAATTGAGCACATGTGCCAGACATGGGATGTGAGTGAGGTTGCCAAGGGCCAAAGCTGCCACCAGATTTCGGCCATTGTCACACACTACCATGCCTGGCTGGAGATTCGCTGGCAGTAACCACACATCGCTCTCCTGCTTGATGGCATTCCAGAGCTCCTGCGCTGTGTGGCTTCGATGCCCCAATGAAACTAGTTTCAAGACGGCCTGCTGACGTTTGGCCACGGCTGTGCTCATGTCGGTCATAGGTAAACGTTCACGGGTCCATGTGGAGGTGGACTGTGACGGATCCTGCAGAGAGGAATCAGAGGAACTGGTGTAAGAGGAGGAGTCGATGCGTACAGACTGGACACGTCCTGCGCCACTCGCACGATCTGTACCTGGCTCAACAACATTAACCCAATGGGCAGTGAGGGAAACATATTGCCCCTGTCCATGCTGACTGGTCCACGCATCGGTGGTGAGGTGGACCTTGCTACTGACGGCGTTCAGTAGCGCATGTTTTATGTTTGCCTCAACATGCCTGTGCAGGGCAGGGACAGCCTGCCTGCTGAAGTAAAAGCGGCTGGGCACCTTGTACTGTGGGACTGCCAATGCCATCAAGTCACGGAAGCTGTCAGTCTCCACCAGCCTGAACGAGAGCATTTCCAGGGACAACAGTTTGGCAATGCCTGCATTCAGAGCCTGTGCTCGGGGGTGGTTGGCCGAGAATGCCCGCCTTTTCTCCCATGCCTGGACTACCGATGGCTGTAGAGTAGACTGGGAGTGTGAGGATGACTGGGAAGGTGGTACTGTGGGTGGAATTACACTAGGTCTCTGGACAACAGTGGAGGAAGAGGCAACACGAGATGAAGAGGTGGTAGCTGCCGCTGTTGGTTGGCCTACGTCTTCACTGTGTTTCTGTAACTCCACCGCGTGCCTGTTCCGCACATGTTTCCACATATTTGTGGTATTGAGGTTGCTGACACTTTTACCTCTTTTTACTTTCTGATGACACAGCTTGCATTTGACAAAACAAATGTCATCTGCAACTGTGTCAAAAAAGGACCAGGCACTGCAAGTCTTGGGAGCGCCCTTTTTGGCTTTGGAAAGAGACAGGCTCCTAACGGGTGCCAAAGTGGAGGCTACAGGCTCCGCAGTCTTCCCCCTCCCTCTCCCTCTTTGGCCCGTAAGGGGAAGCTCTTCCTCAGAGCTGCTCCCACCACCTTCCTGTTCCTCACGCCACGATGGGTCAAGGACCTCATCATCTCCACTACCCTCTGCCACCAACTGCTCCTCCTGGGTAGTCTCGGCAGCACAGTACGCATCAGAAAGCGGCACCTGAGTTTCATCATCAGATGCGTACTGCGCTGTGGTCACCGGAGGCACTGGCCCACCTGCCTCTTCAGAGTCAGAGAGATAAAGCTTTTGGGCATCACTGCACACTGCCTCTTCTTCCATTTCTCCAATGCTGCTTGGCTGGCCCCCTGTTTCCAAGCCAAGAGATTCAGAGAACAGAAGTAGAGACGGCTCCTGTCCTGGGCTCTCTGACTGCCTGGCCAATTTGGCAGGTGGTGAAGAGACAGATGGCTGCTCTCCAGTGCTCTGTGCCTGGAAGGATGTGGCACTAACTGAAGTCGATGCCGAGGCGTTAGCTGCCATCCACCCGACAACGGCTTCAATTTGGTCTTCACGTAGCAGCGGTGCACGGCGCTCTCCGACAAGCTGCGCATGAAGGACTGTTCCCTGCTGAAACTGAGTGACGACGAGTCACCGGCGCCCGCAGCAGGCACAGAATCACCACGTCCTCTCCCTGCTCCTCTCCCTGCTCCGCGCCCACGCCCACGTGCCTTACTCCCTGCCCTCTTCATCTTGGTTGACAGATAAAGATAAGCAGAAAAGTACTAAGGCCTTAGTGTGCTTATTCCTGAAATGCTCCTCCTAACAGGTGTAAGAAACACTAATGTTGTAAATTGTGGACTAAACTTTATTATTTTTCAAATGTGGCCTACACAAGTGTTAAGTTGTGTTTGGTGAACTTAACTTTTTTTTTTGTGCAGATCGGGCTACAGAGCTAGTTTAAATCACACGAAGACCGTGCAGACAGCCGTAAACGGCGCTGCAAGGCCAAAAAACCCTCCTCTCGGTTATCCTATATAGTGTTTTTCCACTATTTAGCTGGATACGAGTGGAAAGACACTAATAGGAATTTTTTTTTTCAAATTTTAAACAGGCTGCACTATTTGAAAAAAAGTAAAATTTTTCTCAAGGTATGAGCCAGTAACGCACCCTGAGCTGAATCCAACCGGCTATGGCTGCACACAGACTACAGGGCGAGCTGCGCTCACACAGAGACCGTGCAGACAGCCGTAAACGGCGCTGCAAGGCCAAAAAACCCTCCTCTAGGTTATCCTATATAGTGTTTTTCCACTATTTAGCTGGATACGAGTGGAAAGACACTAATAGGAATTTTTTTTTTCAAATTTTAAACAGGCTGCACTATTTGAAAAAAAGTAAAATTTTTCTCAAGGTATGAGCCAGTAACAAACCCTGAGCTGAATCCAACTGGCTATGGCTGCACACAGACTACAGGGCGAGCTGGGCTCACACGGAGACCGTGCAGACAGCCGTAAACGGCGCTGCAAGGCCAAAAAAACCTCCTCTAGGTTATCCTATATAGTGTTTTTCCACTATTTAGCTGGATACGAGTGGAAAGACACTAATAGGAATTTTTTTTTTCAAATTTTAAACTGGCTGCACTATTTGAAAAAAAGGAAATTGTTTTTCAAGGTATGAGGCAGTAACGCACCCTGAGCTGAATCCAACCGGCTATGGCTGCACACAGACTACAGGGCGAGCTGCGCTCACACAGAGACCGTGCAGACAGCCGTAAACGGCGCTGCAAGGCCAAAAAACCCTCCTCTAGGTTATCCTATATAGTGTTTTTCCACTATTTAGCTGGATACGAGTGGAAAGACACTAATAGGAACTTTTGTTTTTCAAATTTTAAACAGGCTGCACTATTTGAAAAAAAGTAAAATTTTTCTCTAGGTATGAGCCAGTAACGAACCCTGAGCTGAATCCAACCGGCTATGGCTGCACACAGACTACAGGGCGAGCTGGGCTCACACGGAGACCGTGCAGACAGCCGTAAACGGCGCTGCAAGGCCCAAAAAAACCCCTCTAGGTTATCCTATGTAGTGTTTTTCCACAATAGAGCTGGAGACTGGTGGAAAAACACTAATAGGAAATTTGAGAAAAAATGTGCAGCAGGCTGCACTAAGAGCAAAAAAGGACAACTGTGTGAGGCAGTGTGTACCCCCCTGAGCTGAATACAACCGGGTATATGGCTGCACACAGACTACAGAATGAGCTGCACACACACACACACACACAGAGACCTTGCAGAACGCTGTTAAAACAGCGCTGCAAGGCAAGAGCAAGGTGAACAGTGAAGAACACACAGCGTTTTGCTAAATTAGCCTTTGGAAAGGAAAATAAAGCAATTAGCTAGCTCGACTGGCCCTCAGTTAGAACACAGCGTCCTGTCCCTAACTGAAATCACAGCAGAGTGAGCGCAAAATGGCGGCAGCGTTTTTTATAGTGCAGAGTGACATCATTTCAGCAGCCAATCCAAGCCTTGCCAGTACTTACATGCCCACCATGCTAAACAGGATGTGCCCACACTTCCAATCATTCCTCATTGGCTGCTGCGTTCAGTTTGAATTCTGGGAACTTCCGATTCCGGTATCCGATACGCGGGAAGTATCGGAATTCGGTATCGGAATTCCGATACCGCAAATATCGGCCGATACCCGATACTTGCGGTATCGGAATGCTCAACACTAGTCCTCAGGTGTAGGGAATGGCTCCTATTCCTACTATGCCCTTACAGGGGAAGACTGCAATTGCCGTATGTCCTAACCACGGTTAACACCTCCTTGTGGGGAGCTCCCTAATTGGAACCTACTCATAATCAGAGGTCCCTATCATGCCCCTACTGTCCGTTATGTCATTTCAACTTGTCACGTTTCTGTCTATGTAACGGACTCATCAAGAGACTTAAAAACAAAAGAATGGGAGAAGGTGGTCATTAGAAAACTCAGAGGTAAAGACGGATATAGTAGTATGTACACGACGCTTGATATAGCAAATTAGGAAAGTTAGATGCCAATGGGCATGCTTAAATTACAAAATGCAAGTGGCCCAGTACTATGTTTCTATAGCTAACATTGGGCATGGCAAAAACTAGTACTAAAGCATGTACAGAGAAATGCTGTGTTACCCGTACTTCACATTATAGCTGTGTATGGCTATAGAATTCCCATATTGACTTCTGTGATTGTATGTGATTTTATGTATTTTTAACTCTAAAATGACCGCTGATATGCTTAATTACAGCAATTGTTAAGGGTCCTTTAATTTTTTTTGTTTTTTTTTTAAATCAACATAATTGGTTTTGCAATGTCAGGAATTACTCAATCTATAAAACTTACATTATTTCATAGTATGATATTGGGAAGGTCCCTTCCTCCCTCCTTTTTATTGAAGAAATGGAATTATACTGGCCACACTTTAACAGGTAAATTGGATAAGCATAGATGATTAATGATGTAACAACAAAGGGTATTAAAAATTTGAAGGCCGAGAAGTAAGACCAGTAATACATAGATCTCAATAGGAAATGTAAAAAAGAAATCAAACTAGAAACGATATCTACATAGAAACAAGTCGAAAACCATATTAAAATAAATTCAAAATTTGTTCTAAATATGTCATTGCTAAAAAAAATGATGGGATTGGTTCTTTTAAAGATAATCGTAGTAATATAATATAATAGTACAGTATAAATAGAAGGCTGAGATTATAAAAATGTGCTTTTCATCTGTGTTCACCTATGAACTGCTTGTACCAGGGTTCACTCAGCAAGGCAGAAATCAAAATTCACCACTTTATATAACTAAAGTAGCACAAGAAAAAGTACAGTTTCATCTGAAAAAAAAAATATTGACAAAGCCCCAAGACTATAAGGTATTCATCCACAGATATTGAGGTAGTTGAGCTCAGTATTTGACAGACCGATGTACAGTAGGTATGGAAAGTATTCAGACCCCTTTAAATTTTTCACTCTTTGTTTCATTACAGCCATGTGTTAATTCAAAAAAAGTTAATTTTTTTTGTCATTAATGTACACTCTGCACCCCATCTTGACTAAAAAAACAGAAATGTAGAAATTTTTGCCTATTTATTAAAAAAGAAAAACTGAAATATCACATGGCCATAAGTATTCAGACCCTTTGCTCAGTATTCAGTAGAAACACCATTTTGAGCTAGTACAGCCATCAGTCTTCTTGGGAATGATGCAACATTTTTTTCACAATTGGATTTGGGGATCCTCTGCCATTCTTCCTTGCAGATCTTCTCCAGTTCTGTCAGGTTGGATGGTGAACGTTGGTGGCCAGTCATATTCAAGTCTCTCCAGAGATGCTCATTTGGGTGTAGGTCAGGTTTCTGGATGGGCCAGTCAAGAATGGTCACAAAGTTGTTCTGAAGCCGCTCTTTTGTTATTTTAGCTGTGTGCTTAGCCCCTTAGTGACGGAGCTAAATTTTTAAAATCTGACCAGTATCACTTTATGTGATAATAATTCTGGAATACTTCAACATATCCCAGTGATTTTGAGATTGTTTTTTCGTGACACATTATACTTTATTATAATGGTAAATTTTGGGCGATATATATTTTGTGTTTATTTATAAAAAAATATTAGAAATATGTGAAAAATGTAAAAAAATTAGCAATTTTCTAACTTTGAATGATTATCCCTTTAATCCAGATTGTCATACCGCAGAAAAACACTAATAAATAACATTTGCGTTATTGTTCTGAATTCAGCTTTTGGGCTCCCTCCGGTGGTTGTAGAGGGTAATGCAGTTGTGCCTGGACTGCAGGAGTGGACAGGTGTATCTACTAATTGCAAAACTGACTGGGGTATATAGCTTTGCAGGATCCTTTAGTCAGTGCCAGTTGTCCATTGTTCTTGAAGGATTCACTTCCCTGCTGGTCTTTCCAGTTTGCTGTGTTTTTCTACAAAGATAAGTCCTGGCTTTGTTTTTGCTGTCCACCTGCTGTGGACCTTATAGTTCTATGCATTTTCATGTTTTTGTCTTGTCCAGCTTAGTCTGTGAAGGATTTTTTGCAGCCTAGCTATTTCTCTGGAGATGCAGATATACCCCCCATGTTGCATATTTTCTGCGGTGGATATTTTCTAGTGTTTTTATACTGACCGCATAGTACTCTGTTCTATTCTTTCTTTTTAGCCAGTATGGCCTCCTATGCTAAAATCTGATTTCATATCTGCGTATGTTATTTCCCTCTCCTCTCACAGTCAATATTTGTGGGGGGCTATCTATCCTTTGGGGATTTTCTCTGATGCAAGATAGGTTTCCTGTTTCTGTCTTTAGGGGTAGTTAGATCTTAGGCTGTGCCGAGGGGTCTAGGGAGTGTTAGGTACCCCCCACGGCTACTTCTAGTTGTGCTGCTAGGTTCAGGGTTTGCGGTCAGTACAGGGACCACCTTCTCCAGAGTCCATCTCATGCTGCTCCTAGGCCAACAGATCATAACAGTAACACTGGCCATCAAGAAGGGAAGGAAAGTGCTGAGCCATGTTTTTTTCTGTAGTCTGTTGTGTCTTTCCTTTCCTCTTTACCTCTGGGTAGCTACGGAGCCTAGTATTAACATGAATGTTCAGGAGTTAGTTTCTCGGGTGGATCAGCTTGCTGCTAGGGTACAGGGTATTTCAGATTTCATTGTTCAGACTCCTGCCTCAGAACCTAAGATTCCCACTCCTGATTTATTCTTTGGTGACAGATCCAAATTTTTGAGTTTCAAAAATAACTGTAAACTGTTTTTTGCATTAAGACCCCGGTCTTCTGGTGATCCTATTCAGCAGGTTAAAATCATCATATCTCTGCTGCATGGTGACCCACAGGATTGGGCATTTTCCCTGGAATCTGGCAATCCTGCTTTGCTTAATGTTGATTCGTTCTTTCAAGCATTGGGGTTGTTGTATGATGAGCCTAATTCTCTGGATCAGGCTGAGAAAATCTTATTAGCCCTGTGTCAAGGTCAAGAAGCGGCAGAATTGTATTGCCAGAAATTTAGAAAATGGTCTGTACTGACTAAATGGAATGAGGATGCCTTGGCGGCAATTTTCAGAAAGGGTCTTTCTGAATCCGTTAAAGATGTTATGGTGGGGTTCCCCACGCCTGCTGGTCTGAGTGATTCTATGTCTCTGGCCATTCAGATTGATCGGCGCTTGCGCGACCGCAGAGTTGTGCACACTGTGGCGTTGTCCTCTGAGCGGAGCCCTGAGCCTATGCAGTGTGATAGGATTTTGTCTAGAGCTGAACGTCAAATATTCAGGCGTCAGAATAGGTTGTGTTTTTACTGCGGCGATTCTGCTCATGTTATTTCTGATTGCCCTAAGCGTACTAAGAGAATCGATAGTTCTGTTGCCATCAGTACCTAACTTTCTGTTATCTGTGACCTTAATCTGCTCATTATCATCATTTTCTGTCATGGCATTTGTGGATTCAGGCGTGGCTCTGAACTTAATGGACTTAGAATTTGCCAGACGTTGTGGTTTTCCCTTGCAGCCTTTGCAGAACCCTATTCCTTTGAGGGGCATTGATGTTACACCGTTGGCTAAAAATAAACCTCAGTTTTGGACACAGCTGACCATGCGCATGGCGCCAGCCCATCAGGAAGATTGTCGTTTTCTGGTGTTGCATAATTTGCATGATGATATTGTGCTGGGTTTTCCATGGTTATAGCTACATAATCCGGTGTTAGATTGGAAATCCATGTCTGTGACTAGTTGGGGTTGTCAGGGGGTTCATGATCAGGTTCCTTTGATGTCAATTTCCTCTTCCCCCTCTTCTGAAGTTCCTGAGTTCTTGTCTGACTTCCAGGATGTATTTGATGAGCCCAAATTCAGTTCCCTTCCACCGCATAGGGACTGTGATTGTGCTATTGACTTGATTCCAGGTTGTAAGTTCCCTAAGGGCCGACTTTTCAATCTGTCTGTGCCTGAACATACCGCCATGCGGAGCTATATTAAGGAGTCTTTGGAGAAAGGGCATATTCGGCCATCTTCTTCACCGTTGGGAGCGGGGTTCTTTTTTGTTGCTAAGAAGGATGGCTCCTTGAGACCCTGTATTGATTATCGCCTCTTGAATAAGATCACGGTTAAATTTCAATACCCCTTGTCTTTGCTTACTGATTTGTTTGCTAGGATTAGGGGGTCTAGCTGGTTTACTAAGATTGACCTTCGAGGGGCATATAATCTTATTCGTATCAAGCAGGGTGACGAATGGAAAACTGCATTTAATACGCCCGAAGGCCATTTTGAATACCTTGTGATGGTATTCGGGCTCTCTAATGCCCCATCTGTGTTCCAATCCTTCATGCATGATATCTTTCGGAGTTATCTTGATAAATTCATGGTTGTATATTTGGATGATATTTTGATTTTTTCCAATGATTGGGAGTCTCATGTGAAACAGGTCAGGATGGTATTTCAGATCCTCCGTAATAATGCTTTATTTGTGAAGGGGTCAAAGTGCCTCTTTGGAGTGCAGAAGGTTTCTTTTTTGGGTTTCATTTTTTCTCCCTCATCTATAGAAATGGATCCGGTTAAGGTTCAGGTCATTCATGATTGGATTCAGCCCACATCTGTGAAGAGCCTTCAGAAATTCTTGGGCTTTGCTAATTTTTATCATCATTTCATTGCCAACCAAGAAAGGCGCTGATGTGACGAATTGGTCCTCCGCGGCTGTTTCTGCCTTTCAGGAGCTTAAATGCCGATTTACTTCTGCCCCTGTGTTGCGTCAGCCAGATGTTTCTCTTCCATTTCAGGTTGAGGTTGAGGTTGAGGTTGACGCGTCTGAGATTGGGGCAGGGGCCGTTTTGTCTCAGAGGAATTCTGATGGATCCTTGATGAAACCGTGTGCCTTCTTTTCTCGGAAGTTTTCGCCTGCGGAACGCAATTATGATGTCGGCAATCGGGAGTTGTTGGCTATGAAGTGGGCATTTGAGGAGTGGCTACATTGGCTTGAGGGGGCCAAGCACCGTATTGTGGTCCTGACCGATCATAAGAATCTGATTTACCTCTAGTCTGCCAAACGGCTGAATCCTAGACAGGCTCGATGGTCCCTGTTTTTCTCCCGTTTTTGATTTTGTGGTCTCGTACATTCCTGGTACTAAGAATGTTAAGGCGGATGCCCTCTCTAGGAGTTTTTTTCCTGATTCCCCTGGGGTTCTTGAGCCGGTCGGCATTTTGAAGGAAGGGGTGATTCTTTCTGCCATCTCCCCTGATTTGCGACGGGTTCTTCAGGAATTTCAGGCTGATAAGCCTGACCGCTGTCCTGTGGGGAAACTGTTTGTTCCTGATAGATGGACTAGTAAAGTGATTTCTGAGGTTCATTGTTCTTTGTTGGCTGGCCATCCTGGGATTTTTGGTACCAGAGATTTGGTTAGTAGGTCCTTTTGGTGGCCTTCTTTGTCACGGGATGTGCGTTCTTTTGTGCAGTCCTGTGGGATTTGTGCGCGGGCTAAGCCTTGCTGTTCACATGCTAGTGGGTTGCTTTTGCCATTGCCGGTCCCTGAGAGACCTTGGACGCATATTTCTATGGATTTTATTTTCGATCTTCCTTTTTCCCAAAGAATGTCGGTTATCTGGGTTGTCTGTGACCCATTTTTTAAGATGGTTCATTTGGTGCCTTTGCCTAAATTGCCTTCTTATTCTGATTTGGTTCCGTTGTTTTTTCAGCATGTGGTACGTTTGCATGGTATTCCGGAGAATATTGTGTCCGACAGAGGTTCCCAGTTTGTTTCTAGGTTTTGGCGGGCCTTTTGTGCCAAGCTGGGCATTGATTTGTCTTTTTCCTCTGTATTTCATCCTCAGACAAATGGCCAGACTGAGCGAACTAATCAGACCTGCTTTGTGTCTGCTGATCAGGATGATTGGGTGGCTTTTTTGCCATTGGCCGAGTTTGCCCTTAATAATCGAGCTAGTTCGGCTACTTTGGTTTCGCCTTTTTTTTGTAATTTTGGTTTTCATACTCGTTTTTCTTCTGGGCAGGTTGAGCCTTCTGACCTTCTTGGTGTGGATTCTGTGGTTGACAGGTTGCAGCAGATTTGGGCTTATATGGTGGACAATTTGGTGCTGTCTCAGGAGGAGGCTCAGCGTTTTGCTAACCGTCGTCGGTGTGTTGGTTCACGACTTCGGGTTGGTGATCTGGTTTGATTATCTTCCCATCATGTTCCTATGAAGGTTTCTTCCCCTAAGTTTAAGCCTCGATTTATTGGTCCTTATAGGATTTCTGAGATTATTAATCCGGTGTCCTTTTGCCTGGCGCTTCCGGCCTCTTTTGCTATTCATAATGTCTTCCATAGATCTTTGTTGCGGAAATATGTGGAGCCTGTTGTTCCCTCTGTTGATCCTCCGGCCCCTGTATTGTTCGATGGGGAGTTGGAATATGTTGTTGAGAAGATTTTTGATTCCCGTTTTTCGAGGCGGAAGCTTCAGTACCTTGTCAAGTGGAAGGGTTATGGCCAGGATGATAATTCTTGGGTTTCTGCCTCTGATGTCCATACCGTTGATTTGGTACGTGCCTTTCATCGGGCTCATCCTGATCGGCCTGGGGGCTCTGGTGAGGGTTCGGTGACCCCTCCTCAAGGGGGGGGGTACTGTTGTGAATTCAGCTTTTGGGCTCCCTCCGGTGGTTGTAGAAGGTAATGCAGTGGTGCCTGGACTGCAGGAGTGGACAGGTGTATCTACTAATTGCAAAACTGACTGGGGTATATAGCTTTGCAGGATCCTTTAGTCAGTGCCAGTTGTCCATTGTTCTTGAAGGATTCACTTCCCTGCTGGTCTCTCCAGTTTGCTGTGTTTTTCAACAAAGATAAGTCCTGGCTTTGTTTTTGCTGTCCACCTGCTGTGGACCTTATAGTTCTATGCATTTTCATGTTTTTGTCTTGTCCAGCTTAGTCTGTGAAGGATTTTTTGCAGCCTAGCTATTTCTCTGGAGATGCAGATATACCCCTCATGTCTTTAGTCAGATGTGGTGTTTCGTGGATATTTTCTAGTGTTTTTATACTGACCGCATAGTTCTCTGTTCTATTTTTTCTTTTTAGCTAGTATGGCCTCCTATGCTAAAATCTGATTTCATATCTGCGTATGTTATTTCCCTCTCCTCTCACAGTCAATATTTGTGGGGGGCTATCTATCCTTTGGGGATTTTCTCTGAGGTAAGATAGGTTTCCTGCTTCTGTCTTTAGGGGTAGTTAGATCTTAGGCTGTGCCGAGGGGTCTAGGGAGTGTTAGGTACCCCCCACGGCTACTTCTAGTTGCGCTGCTAGGTTCAGGGTTTGCGGTCAGTACAGGGACCACCTTCTCCAGAGTCCGTCTCATGCTGCTCCTAGGCCACCAGATCATAACACATTATGTATGCTTTACATCAACACCATTTGCAAAATGTTCTTTTACTTTGTTAGCATTTTAAGAGGTTTAAAAATGTAGCATCAATTTTTCATTTTTTCAAATAATTTTACAAAATTTTATTTTATAGGGACCTATCCATATTTGAAGTGCCTTTAGGGGTCCCATATATTGGGAAACCCTCAAAAGTTATACCATTCTAAAAACAGCACGCCCTGACATATTGAAAACTGCTGTCAGGTCGTTTATTAACCCTTCAGGTGATTTTCAGGAATTAATGCAAAGTGGCATGATAGAAATGAAAAAGTGTATTTTTACCACCTAAATGACTTTAACTTCTGATCAGATTACTATAGCTGCCAGACTCGAAAGCCGCTATTTGGTCATGAATTGCCATCACAAACATCAGGACCACACAATCATGACCTGAGGGCACCATTTGGGATAAAGAGGAAGCCCCCACACTCTGTTAACCATTTATATGAAGTAGTCACTATTGACAGCAGCATCTAAGGGGTTAAACAGATTTGGACGGTGCAAACACTGCTCATGGCTGATGAAGCAAGTTGTCAGCTATAGTGTACAGCTGACAACTGCTGGATTGTCACCTGTATGGGGATGATATTCTCTTATATCTCAGGTCAGTTAAAAGACGTATCGGCAGTCATTAAGGGGTTAGGGTCATTGTCTTGTTGGAAGGTGAACCTTCGGACAAGTCCGAGGTCCAGAGCACTCTGGAAAAGGTTTTCATCCAGAATATCTCTGTATTTGGCTGAATTCATGTTTTCTTCAATTGCAACCAGTCATCCTGTCTCTGCAGCTGAAAAACACCCCATAGCATGATGCTGCCACCACCATGTTTCATTATTGGGATTATATTGGGCAGGTGTTGAGCAGTGCTTGGTTTTCTCCACAAATACCGCTTAGAAATATCACCAAAAAGTTCTATATTCATCTCGTTAGAACAGAGAATCTTATTTCTCATAGTCTGGGAGTCATTCATGTGTTTTTAAGCAAACTCTATGCGCCTTTCATATGTCTTGCACTGAGGAGAGGATTTCATCGGGCCAATCTGCCATCAAGGCCAGACTGGTGGAGGGCTGCAGTGATAGTTGACTTTGTGGAACTTTTTTGCATCTCCCTATTGCATCTCTGGAGCTCAGCCACAGTGATCTTGGGGTTCTTCTTTACCTCTCTCAGGCTGGTTTCACACTTGCGTTTTTGAACGCATGCGTTTTTTTAAAAAAACGCATGGTACAAAAACGCATGTAAACGCGTGTAATCGCTGCGGTTTTTTTACGCACGCGTTTAACGCGTGCGTCAAAAAAACGCAGCGTTTACACGCGTTTACATGCGTTTTTGCATGCGTTTGCGTTTTTTGGGGGATTTAAAAAAAAATAAATAAATAAAAAAAAAGGTTACCAGACACAACCAATGGGAATAGAGAGGGCGTACATGATTGGCAATCAATATATAGCCCCTAGGGGAACAGAAATTTTCAGAGCTTGCTACTGTTTCCGGTGTCATGATGGATCTTTCAATGGCGAACTTTTATTTCAAACTGGAGTTCAGCTTCAAGATTTTCCTTGCCTGTGTTTTTGCTTGGGAGCAAGACCGAAACCGCCAAAGATGGAGAAGGAGACAGTGTCGGCGCTTTTGGAGGCACCCCATCATTGAAGTGCGTGAGACCCGTGGAGCATATCACACGCTCTATGCGGAGCTGAATGCCAACCCGGAGAAATTCCAGGATTACACCAGAATGTCTCAGGATTCTTGCCGGGATTTACTGTCTCGTGTAGAAGGTTCCATATGGCGACAGGACACACGGCTCCGTAGAGCAATTCCACCCGAGGAACGTCTGTTAGTGACATTACGGTACGTTCCAAAACTAAACCAATGACAGTCCAAATTTTTGGTTATGACATGTATTTTGTTTTTTTTTTTTTTACCTTTTTGTTATTTAAAAACACCATTAAGAGCAGATTTTAATTTTTTTTTGTTTCCTTTTCTTCTAGATTTCTGGCCACAGGAGAGAGTTTATCTTCCCTGCACTTCCAATACCGCCTTGGAATCTCAACCCTGTCCGGAATTGTTGTGGACACCTGTCGTGCGTTATGGAATGTACTCCGTGAGGAGTTTATACCCGTACCCACCGTGGACATGTGGCGGGAAATATCAAAAACATTTTTGAACGTGTGTGATTTTCCAAACTGTTTAGGGGCGGTGGACGGGAAGCACATCCGCATTGTTAAACCTGCCAGAACCGGATCTGAGTTTTTTAATTATAAAAAATATTTTTCGGTAGTGCTCATGGCAATAGCGGATGCGGAGTGTCGCTTCATCGCCGTGGACATTGGAGCTTTTGGCCGTGGCAATGATTTCCAGACATTCAAGAGCTCGGATATGGGCCGTCGGGTATATGGCAACAATTTTAATTTTCCCCCTCCACAGCCTCTCCCCAACACTCAAGGCCCACCGCTGCCATTTGTTATGGTTGGGGATGAGGCCTTCCAGATGTGTGAAAATCTCCTGAAGCCCTATTCTAGTAGGGACTTGGACCACACACGCAGAATATACAACTACAGACTGACCAGGGCCAGAAGAACCGTAGAGTGCAGCTTTGGCATTCTGGTTGCTAAATGGCGCATTCTTGCAACAGCCATCAATCTAAAAGTGGAAACTGTGGACGAGGTGGTCAAAGCCTGTGTGGTTCTACACAATTATATAACGGCTAAGGAGCGACCCCACATTAAACTTGATGAACCAGTTTCACACCCATTGCCAGATTTTCAGCATCACCCGATGCGGTCAACTGCAGCCGTTGGTCTTATGCGGGACCAATTTGCGGCCTATTTTGTGTCCGATATTGGACGGGTTTCATGGCAGGACAATGTTGTTTAAATGTCCTGTTGTATGTTAATGTTTACCAATTATTAAATACTGATACAAATTTTTCTAATTAATAAACTTTTTTGTGTTCACCAGGTCTCCTGTCTTTTTCCTCTCTAAAAAAAGTTTGAATAAAGATGGGCAGTAGATATGTATATCATAATTTGTAATCCAAAACCAGGAGTGGGTGATAGTTGATGAGGTAATAATTAGATTTTTTTAATCATAATTGACCTCTGTTGCACTCCCTATTTTGGTTTACAAAGAATGATATAAACACGCATACTTATAATAATGTAACCAGATTTAAATTTATTTATTGGTAATCTTCTTGACGTCATTGCGTCAAGACTGGCACGCTCTCTATACCCGTCAAGTCAAGTGTAAGAAATAATGAATTCATGATGAACATATACATGATCATGAATTCAAAATTTCTTACACCTGCCCAGGTGAGGATAGATAGTTAGCGTGTGCCAACCATTGTCCCATCAGTTTGACAAAAATTGTCACATAATGTGCTATATAGAATATGGTGAATATACAAGTCAGTAATCAACTAAACAGGTCAGGTGTCTATTTTGACATCTGACCGGTTCAGTTGAGTTCTGAACTTGATTGCCACCATTTTCTCTTTGGACAGTGACACTACACTAGTTAAAAATTAAAAATAAGAGTATGGAAATAACTGCTATTTTTTTGGCCAACTCATATCTGTATACTAAAGAAACACATATAGATGTTGTCTGGTATTTTATACTACTGGAGATATGTGTAGGCCAAAAGAATAAGTGTGTGACGAACTTTATTGGTGTGTATTGAGAGCGGTGAAAGACACAATAAACCAAACATAATTGTTGCAAATAATCTTTTTTTTTTTATTGAGGAAAAACAACAATTTATTTTTTGGTACCGCGCCGGGTTGAACCACGCCGGCTTGGGGTTGAGTGACGTAACTGGGGGGTATTCAGAACTGAAGCCTGGCTCACCGTGGAGGAGGCAGAGGTGGCAGGAGAATGGGCAAGAAAACTTGAAGGGTCTGGAAGTTCGGGGATGGGGCTTAAAACATTAGGGGCTTGAGACACACTGGAAGGTTGAGACACACCGGTAGGTGATGGGGGAGGAATAATCAAAGTTTTTTGTTTTTTATGAGTTTTGCCAGTTTTACGTTGGGTTTTCCGGGTTGGGGGAAGTCTTCTGGGGCTAGGTTGTAAAGTGTAGGTGGGAGACACGTCAGGACCCGGCTCCACAATTAAACAGTCAGTCTCCATTGTGGAGCGCTCGGTAATGTCTGAGTCCAATGGGGGAAAAGATAAAGTCCCGCCTGGGTCCTGGTGCCTCGTTGGGGGGGGGAAACAAAAACCCTCCCAGGATCCTGGTGCCTCGTTGGGGGGGGGAACATAACACCCTCCCAGGTTCCTGGTGCATCGTTGGGGGGGGGACATAAAGCCATGGATGGGTCCTGCTGCATCGGGGTGGGCTGCATCGGGGTGGGTCCTGTCCGGAAAGGTATGGCTTGGTCGTGCTGCATCATGGGGGGCCCGGTGCGATACGCCATGGATGGGTCCTGCTGCATCGGGGGGTGTCCTGCCCGGAAAGCAACGCCTCGGTCCTGCTGCATCGGGGTGGGTCCGGTCCGATATGCCAGGCCTCGGTCCTGCTGCATCGGGGGTGGGCCGGTCCGATATTGCATGGATGGGTCCTGCTGCATCGGGAGGGTGCCGGGCCGATAAGCCACGCCAGGGTCCTGCGTCATCGTGGTGTGAGCGGAGAAGGTCCAAGCCGGAGCAGCGGTCGTCACGGTGGTGGCGGTGGGATGTCCAACAGCACTCGTCATCGTGTTGGCGCTGTAGTGGAGTACACCTGTAGAGGGAATAGAGGTGGCCGTGCAGTGGTATGCAGCAGAGGTAGGAATAGTGTTTACTTGTGACAGTGACGGCACAGTTGGATATGCCGCCACATTACGACTCTGACTCTGCTGCATAGCCTGCACAAAAGCAACATTGCAGGCCTGCATCACACTCAGCTGGAGATCAGGGCTAAGGTGTTCCGACATGCCCTGTTCGATTTGATTAAAAAAATGATGAGCTGGCTTCTGGAGGTCGGCTTTCACTTGATCAACGCTTTTGGCGACATCCTGGATGCGGCACTCTAACAGGTTATGGGACACATCCATTCTGTCACCTAAAGCCTTGATAGCTTCGTGTAAAACCGAGCTCAAGTGCAAAAACTCGGGCATGAGGGACCTATCCGAAACCCTCTGTCGCTGCCGGGATGAGCCCGCAAAAATGGGTGCAGCGAAAGAGGACTGCGAAAGGGGAAGACCTGATGGGCCAGCCCCCTGGTCTCCAGTGAGTGTGGAAGACCCACCTGGTGCTGCGCTGCTGGATGGCTGGGACGGGTCTGTGGCTGCCAGCTGAAGGACCGCTCCAGAACCTGTGGCGACAGTCGTGCAGTGTGTGCTGTGAAAAAAGAAAACAGAAAATTAATACCAAACTATAACAAGATGGTACATCCTGTGGAATTAAAAATGACAGATTATGTCTATGCAATAAAACCGGAGGCATGTGAGAAATACTTACGTTCTCATGAGAAGGACCGGTCTCAGGAAGGCCAACACACGGTGGTATTTGTAGAGCCGGTGCCTTGCTCCGGAACCACTAGCTGCACTCTTCTCTGCACGCAGGTCCTTGTTGAAGCGGTCCTTCATGGAACGCCAACGTGTCCTTACTTTGTCCACTGTGAAATAACAATAAAATATAATGGTCAGAATAAGGACTTTTGGCCGTGCTCTCGTGACTGTGTGTGATGACAGAAACTACGAAAAGTTTCTTTCATCACACACAGTCAAGAGAGCATGGCCAAGGTCTGTTGCTTCACACTACCGTGCAATACTTACCAAATGCATTACGGACCCGTGGCGGGGAATTCTCCCAGCCATCCCACAACGCTTGGGCCACCTCACTCCACAAACGACAGAGAACACTATTGACGGCGTGCTGTTGATCCCGGCTGCCCCACAACGGGACTCGCTCCTGGACCAGACTGATCAGCAGGTCATTATCAATCCGGTCGTCGTCCCGTTGTGAAACCTAAAATTAAAAGAAAATCATTTAAGTTTGCTCAACCACATTTGGAAAAATAAGACACGAAGATGAGAAAGGGCAGGAATATGAAAGACAACTTTCAGAAAAGGATGATACAAGAAAAATGTAAAGAAAAACAAGGGTACAGAAAAGGAAAGAATATTACAATAAGGACAGTCTGCCTGGTATACATACCCGCTGCCGTCTTCCACCTGGACCTTGACTCCGCTGCTCAGTACCTCTCTGTCCCTCAGTTGAAGTGCTCTATAAAATAAAAAAAAAAAAATTGCCTCATGTGTCGATGTGACATTCAATACTTACCAAGCTGACGGACAAAAAAATTACCTCGCTCACGTGATCCACTTCTGATTGCCGTGTCTGGAACTCCTCATCAGACGAAGAAACCGGAGAAGACATTCTGATACGTGTTGAAAGAAAAAAATTGAAGAAATTAGGACATGTAGATCCAAAAAATTGAAAATGAATGCTTGGCTAGGATATACTCACATTGCTCTGTGTCTTGTCCAACAATGCATCCGGGCAGGGTGCTGTCTTCTTTGGAGTCTGATGAGAAGTGACCAAAAACTTCCCCCAACCTTCCTTTTATAACCCTGCTGCTATGGGGGAGGCTTATCAGTGTCTAGACATCCTTATCTACAGTTAATTCAATGGTGCCAAAAAAAACGCATGCGTCAAAAAAACGCATGCAAACGCATGTCCAAAAAAACGCATGCGTCCCCATTGACTCCAATGCATTTTTTGTCAAAAAAAAAAACGCATGTAAACGCATGCGTTTTTTTGGGGAAAAAAACGCCCCTCAAAATACGACAAGTTGCATTTTAGAAAATGAACGCATGCAGTAAAAAAACGCATGCGTTCACAAACGCGTGCAAACGCGTACACCAAAAAACGCATGCGTTTTCAATGTTAAATATAGGGAAAAAAAACGCATGCGTTTTTTTGGTAAAAAACGCTGCAGACAAAAACGCAAGTGTGAAACCACCCTCACTAAGGCTCTTCTCCCACAATTGCTCAGTTTGGCTGCATGACCGAGTCTAGGAAGATTTCTGGTGGTCCAAAATGTCTTCCATTTAAGGGTTATGGAGACCACTATTCTTTTTGGAACCTTGAGTACTGCAGAAATTATTTTGTAAGTAGTGTTGAGCATTCCGATACCGCAAGTATCGGGTATCGGCCGATACTTGCGGTATCGGAATTCCGATACCGAGATCCGATACTTTTGTGGTATCGGGTATCGGTATCGGATACATAGAGATGTGTAAAATAAAGAATTAAAATAAAAAATATTGATATATTTACCTCTCCGGCGGCCCCTGGACTCAGCGCGGGTAACCGGCAGGCTTCGTTGTTCAAAATCAGCGCTTTTAGGACCTGAGAATCACGTCCCGGCTTCTGATTGGTCGCGGGCCGCCCATGTGACCGCCACGCGACCAATCACAAGCCGCGACGTTACCGCAAGCTACTAACGTGCTCATTTTTAAAAATGAGCGCGTTAATGACTTTCAAAGACGTAGCGGCTTGTGATTGGTCGCGTGGCCGCGACCAATCACAAGCCGCTACGTCTTTGAAAGCCATTAACGCGCTCATTTTTAAAAATGAGCGCGTTAATAGCTTGCGGTGACGTCGCGGCTTGTGATTGGTCGCGTGGCCGCAACCAATCACAAGCCGCTACGTCTTTGAAAGTCATTACCGCGCTCATTTTTAAAAATGAGCGCATTAATAGCTTGCGGTGACGTCGCGGCTTGTGATTGGTCGCGTGGCGGTCACATGGGCGTAGGAGTAGAACCATCTCAAGGAAGATCACAAGGAATTGGACTGCAATATGACTTACATATGGGTGGCTGAGCAAAGGGACTGAATACTTATGACCATGTGATATTTCAGTTTTTTTTTTTAAGTAAATTTGCAAAAATGTCTACATTTCTGGGTTTTTATTAGTCAAGATGGGGTGCAGAGTGTACATTAATGACAAAAAAGGACTTTTTTTGAATGTACCAAATGGCTGCGATGAAACAAAGAGTGAAAAATTTAAAGGGGTCTGAATACTTTCCGTACCCACTGTATTTCATCTTCTTAGACTCTCTTATAACCGGGTTAGTGCCACAGGATTGGAGGATGGCTGATGTGGTAACAATATTTAAGTAAGTTAAGAAGGTGGCTGACATTATTGGTGTGCAAATTTTTCAGGGTATTATAAATATGCCCTGCAGAGATACATTGTGCAGAATAATTGAAAAAATGACAACCATCATGGATTCATGAAAGTTAAATTGTGTCTTGCCAATATGTTGGTTTTCTATGATGAGGTAAGTTCAAATCTGTGTGTTTTTAATGCAGCTGATGTGATTTATCTGGGATTTGCAAAGACAGATGATACTGTACCACACAACAGCCTTAGGGCTCATACTCATATGCAAGAAAAAAGGTGCGATTTCCGGACCGAAAAAACAGACAAGTGCTATACGAGTGTCATGCGAGTATCATTCAATAATTTTTAAACGCAACATCCATATGGAATCCGTGTGCAATGCGATTTTAACATAAGCTTTTACATACAGCAGATCTCTGTCATTTACACATTGTTTTAAAAAAAAATATTCTTCAAAACACATACACACACTTATATATATACTATATATATATATATATATATATATATATATATATCTAATATATAATTGCCTAGAATACTACTTCCTGCAATTTGTGCCAACTTCCGTGGCTTTGTCCGGAGCTAATGTCCGGAGCTAATGTCCGGAGCTAATGTCCGGAGATAAGTGACGTCAACAGTGTCCAGTGTCTGATTGGTTGCCACCTGCTGCGAGCGACCAATCAGAAACGTGCCGTACTGTGACACACTCCGCCCGCCATTTTGGTGTGATTTTTGAATTTTTACCTCACAGCAACTTTCTACTGCGTGGAGGCGGGCCCAGTGATGTTGCTCTTCAAGCTCCTGCCGAATTTCGTCAAAAAAATGATAATACCATTTACCAAAACTATATATATTTAGTTGTGAAGTGGTTCAGTGACATTTTCACACCAATTTTGAACTTTTGTTTGGTGTTTTCTCCATATACTGCCTATTATTTTTGTTCTTTCTTACTATTATTTATTAATTGTATTATTCTTACATTTGAATAAATAAAGTATATATGGATTCTAGACTCCTTATTCTTTAGAATCGGGCTGCCATCTAGTATATATATATACTGTATATTAGAAAGATAGATAGATAGATAGATAGATAGATAGATAGATAGATAGATAGATAGATAGATAGATAGATAGATAATAGATAGATTTAAAGTCGGCAAATGATCTGGCGCGTACAGAGTGACAGGTTAGAATAGAGAACGTAGAATAGATATGTACACATGCAATACATATACACAGTATATATATATATACATATATATGTAACACACACATATATATGTATGTATACATATATATATATATATGTGCAGTATATATATATATATATATACAGTATATATATATATATATATATATATATATATGCAGTACAAACAAAAAGTTTAGACACACCTTCTCAGTTAAAGATTTTTCTGTATTTTCATGACTATGAAAATTGTAAATTCACACTGAAGGCATCAAAACTATGAATTAACACATGTAGAATTATATACTTAACAAAAAAGTGTCAAACACCTGAAAATATGTCTTATATTCTAGGTTCTTCAAAGTAGCCACCTTTTGCTTTGATGACTGCTTTGCACACTCTTGGCATTCTGTTGATGAGCTTCAAAAGGTAGTCACCGGAAATGGTCTTCCAACAATCTTGAAGGAGTTTCCAGAGATGCTTAGCACTTGTTCGCCTTTTTGCCTTCACTCTGCGGTCCAGCTCACCTCAAACCATCTCGATTGGGTTCAGGTCTGGTGACTATGGAGGTCAGGTCATCTGGCGTAGCACCCCATCACTCTCCTTCTTGGTCAAATAGCCCTTACACAGCCTGGAGGTGTGTTTGGGGTCGTGGTCCTGTTGAAAAATAAATGATGGTCCAACTAAACACAAACCGGATGGAATAGCAGGCCACTGCAAGATGCTGTTGTAGCCATGCTGGTTCAGTATGCCTTCAATTTTGAATAAATCCCCAACAGTGTCACCAGCAAAGCACCCCCACACCATCACACCTCTTCCTTCATGCTTCACGGTGGGAACCAGGCATGTAGAGTCCATCCGTTCACCTTTTCTGCGTCGCACAAAGACACGGTGGTTAGATGTCAAATTTGGACTCATCAGACCAAAGCACAGATTTCCACTGGTCTAATGTCTATTCCTTGTGTTCTTTAGCCCAAACAAGTCTCTTCTGCTTGTTGCCTGTCCTTAGCAGTGCTTTCCTAGCAGCTTTTTTACCATGAAGGCCTGTTGCACAAAGTCTCCTCTTGACAGTTGTTGTAGAGATGTGTCTGCTGCTAGAACTCTGTGTGGCATTGACCTGGTCTCTAATCTGAGCTGCTGTTAACCTACGATTTCTGAGGCTGGTGACTCGGATAAACTTATTCTCAAAAGCAGAGGTGACTCTTGGTCTTCCTTTCCTGGGGCGGTCCTCATGTGAGCTAGTTTCTTTGTAGCGCCTGATGGTTTTTGCAACTGCAGTTAGGGACACTTTCAAAGTTTTCCAAAATTTTCGGACTGACTGACCTTCATTTCTTAAAGTAATGATGGACACTCGTTTTTCTTTACTTAGCTGCTTTTTTCTTGCCATAATACAATTTCTAACAGTCTATTCAGTAGGACTATCAGCTGTGTATCCACCAGACTTCTGCTCAACACAACTGATGGTCCCAACCCCATTTATAAGGCAAGAAATGCCACTTATTAAAACTGACAGGGAACTGTTGTGAATTCTGTGGCTGAATTCACTCCTGTGGTCACAAGTGGTACTGCAGCTTCTGAGCTTCCTCCCTCAGGTGTTCTGGTGAGCTCGTTGGCTGCTTCATTACTTAACTCCGCCTGATGCTGCTATCCTTGCTCCTTGTCAATGTTTCAGTGTTGGATCTGAGCTTCTCCTGATTGTTCCTGTGACCTGCTGCTCTGTATAGCTAAGTGCTTTTTGCTTTTTTGTTGCTTTTTTTCTGTCCAGCTTGTCTTTTGTTTTGCTGGAAGCTCTGAGACGCAAAGGGTGTACCGCCGTGCCGTTAGTTCGGCACGGTGGGTTATTTTTGCCCCCTTTGCGTGGTTTTGATTTAGGGTTTTTTGTAGACTGCAAAGTTCGCTTTACTGTCCTCGCTCTGTCCTAGAATATCGGGCCCCACTTTGCTGAATCTATTTCATCCCTACGTTTTGTCTTTTCATCTTACTCACAGTCATTATATGTGGGGGGCTGCCTTTTCCTTTGGGGAATTTCTCTGGGGCAAGTCAGGCCTATTTTTCTATCTTCAGGCTAGCTAGTTTCTTAGGCTGTGCCGAGTTGCCTAGGTAGTTGTTAGGCGCAATCCACAGCCGCTTTTAGTTGTGTTTAGGATAGGATCAGGTGTGCAGTCTACAGAGTTTCCACGTCTCAGAGCTCGTTCTTGTATTTTTGGGTATTTGTCAGATCACTGTGTGCGCTCTGATCGCTAAGCACACTGTGTTTCTGGATTGCCTTCATAACACCTGTCATTAGCAAACATAACAGTACAAGGAGCCAAACTAATGATTCTCAATAGAGGGAAAGAAAAAGTTCTGACATCATTTTTTTTTTTTTTCTGCTCTGTGTTCACTTTTTTTTTTTCCCCTAGACATTTGGGTGATTCTGGACACAGGTGTGGACATGGATATTCAGGGTCTGTGCTCTTCAATGGATAATCTCGTTATAAATGTACAAAAAATTCAAGATACTATTGATCAGAAATCTATGTTAGAACCAAGAATTCCTATTCCTGATTTGTTTTTTGGAGATAGAACTAAGTTTCTAAGTTTCAAAAATAATTGTAAGCTATTTCTGGCCTTGAAACCTCATTCTTCTGGTAATCCTATTCAACAGGTTTTGATTATTATTTCTTTTTTGCGCGGCGACCCTCAAGACTGGGCATTTTCTCTTGCGCCAGGAGACCCTGCATTGAGTAGTGTCGATGCATTTTTCCTGGCGCTCGGATTGCTGTACAATGAGCCTAATTCAGTGGATCAGGCTGAGAAAAATTTGCTGGCTTTGTGCCAGGGTCAGGATGATATAGAAGTATATTGTCAGAAATTTAGGAAATGGTCAGTACTCACTCAGTGGAATGAATCTGCGCTGGCAGCTTTGTTCAGAAAGGGTCTCTCTGAGGCTCTTAAGGATGTCATGGTGGGATTTCCTATGCCTGCTGGTTTGAATGAGTCTTTGTCTTTGGCCATTCAGATCGGTCGATCGGTCGACGCTTGCGCGAGCGTAAATCTGTGCACCATTTGGCGGTACTGCCTGAGGTTAAACCTGAGCCTATGCAGTGCGATAGGACTATGACTAGAGTTGAACGGCAGGTATACAGACGTCTGAATGGTCTGTGTTTCTACTGTGGTGATTCCACTCATGCTATTTCTGATTGTCCTAAGCGCACTAAGCGGTCCGCTAGGTCTGCCGTCATTGGTACTGTACAGTCCAAATTCCTTCTGTCCATTACCTTGATATGCTCTTTGTCGTCGTTTTCTGTCATGGCGTTTGTGGATTCGGGCGCTGCCCTGAATCTGATGGATTTGGATTATGCTAAACGTTGTGGGTTTTTCTTGGAGCCTTTGCGGTGTCCTATTCCATTGAGAGGAATTGATGCTAAACCTTTGGCCAAGAATAAACCTCAATACTGGGCCCAGCTGACCATGTGCATGGCTCCTGCACATCAGGAAGTTATTCGCTTTCTGGTGTTGCATAATCTGCATGATGTGGTCGTGTTGGGGTTGCCATGGCTACAAACCCATAATCCAGTATTGGATTGGAATTCCATGTCGGTATCCAGCTGGGGTTGTCAGGGAGTACATGGTGATGTTCCATTTTTGTCGATTTCGTCATCCACCCCTTCTGAGGTCCCAGAGTTCTTGTCTGATTATCAGGATGTATTTGAAGAGCCCAAGTCCGATGCTCTACCTCCGCATAGGGATTGTGATTGTGCTATCAATTTGATTCCTGGTAGTAAATTCCCTAAAGGTCGATTATTTAATTTATCCGTGCCCGAACACGCCGCTATGCGCAGTTATGTGAAGGAATCCCTGGAGAAGGGACATATTCGCCCATCGTCATCACCACTGGGAGCAGGGTTCTTCTTTGTAGCCAAGAAGGATGGTTCGCTGAGACCGTGTATTGATTACCGCCTTCTTAATAAGATCACTGTTAAATTTCAGTATCCCTTGCCATTGTTACCTGACTTGTTTGCTCGGATTAAGGGGGCTAGTTGGTTCACTAAGATAGATCTTCGTGGTGCGTATAATCTGGTGAGAATCAGGCAAGGAGATGAATGGAAAACTGCATTCAATACGCCCGAGGGTCATTTTGAGTATCTAGTGATGCCGTTCGGACTTGCCAATGCTCCATCTGTGTTTCAGTCTTTTATGCATGACATCTTCCGTGAGTATCTGGATAAATTCCTGATTGTTTACTTGGATGACATTTTGATCTTCTCAGATGATTGGGAGTCTCATGTGAAGCAGGTCAGAATGGTTTTTCAGGTCCTGCGTGCTAACTCTTTGTTTGTGAAGGGATCAAAGTGTCTCTTCGGTGTGCAGAAAGTTTCATTTTTGGGGTTCATCTTTACCCCTTCTACTATCGAGATGGATCCAGTTAAGGTCCAAGCCATCCAGGATTGGATTCAGCCGACATCTCTGAAAAGTCTGCAAAAGTTCCTGGGCTTTGCTAATTTTTATCGTCGCTTCATCTGTAATTTTTCTAGCATTGCCAAACCATTGACCGATTTGACCAAGAAGGGTGCTGATTTGGTTAATTGGTCTTCTGCTGCTGTGGAAGCTTTTCAGGAGTTGAAGCGTCGTTTTTGTTCTGCCCCTGTGTTGTGTCAGCCAGATGTTTCTCTTCCGTTCCAGGTCGAGGTTGATGCTTCTGAGATTGGAGCAGGGGCGGTTTTGTCACAGAGAGGTTCTGATTGCTCAGTGATGAAACCATGTGCTTTCTTTTCCAGGAAGTTTTCGCCCGCTGAGCGTAATTATGATGTGGGCAATCGAGAGTTGCTGGCCATGAAGTGGGCATTCGAGGAGTGGCGTCATTGGCTTGAAGGAGCTAAGCATCGCGTGGTGGTATTGACTGATCATAAGAACTTGACTTATCTCGAGTCTGCCAAGCGCTTGAATCCTAGACAGGCCCGTTGGTCGTTATTTTTTGCCCGCTTCGACTTTGTGATTTCGTACCTTCCGGGCTCTAAAAATGTGAAGGCGGATGCTCTGTCTAGGAGTTTTGTGCCCGACTCTCCGGGTTTATCTGAGCCAGCGGGTATCCTCAAGGAAGGAGTCATTGTGTCTGCCATCTCCCCTGATTTGCGGCGGGTGCTGCAAAAATTTCAGGCGAATAAACCTGATCGTTGTCCAGCAGAGAAACTGTTCGTCCCTGATAGGTGGACTAATAAACTTATCTCTGAACTTCATTGTTCGGTGTTGGCTGGTCATCCTGGAATCTTTGGTACCAGAGAGTTAGTGGCTAGATCCTTCTGGTGGCCATCTCTGTCACGGGATGTACGTACTTTTGTGCAGTCCTGTGGGATTTGTGCTAGGGCTAAGCCCTGCTGTTCTCGTGCCAGTGGGTTGCTTTTGCCCTTGCCGGTCCCAAAGAGGCCTTGGACACATATTTCGATGGATTTCATTTCTGACCTTCCCGTTTCTCAAAAGATGTCAGTCATTTGGGTGGTCTGTGATCGCTTTTCTAAAATGGTCCATCTGGTGCCCTTGGCTAAATTGCCTTCCTCCTCTGATTTGGTACCTTTGTTCTTTCAGCATGTGGTTCGTTTGCATGGCATTCCTGAGAATATTGTTTCTGACAGAGGTTCCCAGTTTGTTTCAAGGTTTTGGCGAGCCTTTTGTGGTAGGATGGGCATTGACCTATCCTTTTCCTCGGCTTTCCATCCTCAGACTAATGGCCAGACCGAACGAACCAATCAGACCTTGGAAACATATCTGAGATGTTTTGTTTCTGCACACCAGGATGATTGGGTGTCCTTTTTGCCGTTGGCTGAGTTCGCCCTTAATAATCGGGCCAGCTCGGCTACCTTGGTTTCTCCATTTTTTTGCAATTCTGGGTTCCATCCTCGTTTCTCTTCAGGACAGGTTGAGTCTTCGGACTGTCCTGGTGTGGATTCTGTGGTGGATAGGTTGCAGCAGATCTGGACTCAGGTAGTGGACAATTTGATCTTGTCCCAGGAGAAAGCTCAACTTTTCGCTAATCGCAGACGCCGTGTGGGTCCCCGACTTCGTGTTGGGGATCTGGTTTGGTTATCTTCTCGTCATATTCCTATGAAGGTTTCCTCTCCTAAATTTAAACCTCGTTTTATTGGTCCGTATAGGATTTCTGAGGTTCTCAATCCTGTGTCTTTTCGTTTGACCCTCCCAGACTCCTTTTCCATACATAATGTATTCCATAGGTCGTTGTTGCGGAGATACGTGGCACCTATGGTTCCATCTGTTGAGCCTCCTGCCCCGGTTTTGGTGGAGGGGGAATTGGAGTATATTGTGGAGAAGATTTTGGATTCTCGTGTTTCTAGACGGAAACTCCAGTATCTGGTTAAATGGAAGGGTTATGCTCAGGAAGATAATTCCTGGGTTTTTGCCTCTGATGTTCATGCTTCCGATCTTGTTCGTGCCTTTCATGCGGCTCATCCTGGTCGGCCTGGGGGCTCTGGTGAGGGTTCGGTGACCCCTCCTCAAGGGGGGGTACTGTTGTGAATTCTGTGGCTGAATTCACTCCTGTGGTCACAAGTGGTACTGCAGCTTCTGAGCTTCCTCCCTCAGGTGTTCTGGTGAGCTCGTTGGCTGCTTCATTACTTAACTCCGCCTGATGCTGCTATCCTTGTTCCTTGTCAATGTTTCAGTGTTGGATCTGAGCTTCTCCTGATTGTTCCTGTGACCTGCTGCTCTGTATAGCTAAGTGCTTTTTGCTTTTTTGTTGCTTTTTTTCTGTCCAGCTTGTCTTTTGTTTTGCTGGAAGCTCTGAGACGCAAAGGGTGTACCGCCGTGCCGTTAGTTCGGCACGGTGGGTTATTTTTGCCCCCTTTGCATGGTTTTGATTTAGGGTTTTTTGTAGACTGCAAAGTTCGCTTTACTGTCCTCGCTCTGTCCTAGAATATCGGGCCCCACTTTGCTGAATCTATTTCATCCCTACGTTTTGTCTTTTCATCTTACTCACAGTCATTATATGTGGGGGGCTGCCTTTTCCTTTGGGGAATTTCTCTGGGGCAAGTCAGGCCTATTTTTCTATCTTCAGGCTAGCTAGTTTCTTAGGCTGTGCCGAGTTGCCTAGGTAGTTGTTAGGCGCAATCCACAGCCGCTTTTAGTTGTGTTTAGGATAGGATCAGGTGTGCAGTCTACAGAGTTTCCACGTCTCAGAGCTCGTTCTTGTATTTTTGGGTATTTGTCAGATCACTGTGTGCGCTCTGATTGCTAAGCACACTGTGTTTCTGGATTGCCTTCATAACACCTGTCATTAGCAAACATAACAGGGAACACCTGTGAAGTGAAAACCATTTCCTGTGACTACCTCTTGAAGCTCATCAAGAGAATGCCAAGAGTGTGCAAAGCAGTCATCAAAGCAAAAGGTGGCTACTTTGAAGAACCTAGAATATAAGACATATTTTCAGTTATTTTACACTTTTTTGTTAAGTATATAATTCCACATGTGTTAATTCATAGTTTTGATGCCTTCAGTGTGAATTTACAATTTTCATAGTCATGAAAATATAGAAAAATCTTTAAAGGAGAAGGTGTGTCCAAACTTTTGATCTGTACCGTATATGTATTTATATTGCACAGAAAGATAGATGGGATAAAAGCTGGTAATTCATCTGCCGCCTTCTGTAAAATTACTGCAGGAGCCGACAGGATAGAAGAGAAGGATATCAATGACAAATACACTGTGTGCAAATTACTGGATATGTATTTAAATACTAAATGATTATTTATTGGAAAAAAATGGCGTGGGCTCCCATGCAATTTTCCAAACAAGCTACTAATATCAGCTCACAGCTGTATATTTAGCCTTTAATAGCTTTTAAAATGGGAAACCTCCCCAAAAATGATGTGGGGTTCCCCCATAATTAATAATCAGCAAATGCTATGCAGACAGCTGCGGGTTGATATTAATAGCATAGGAAGGGACCATGGCTATTGGCCCCCTTGGCTAAAAACATCAGCACTCACCGCCCCAGAAAAGGCGCATCTGCAAGATGGGCAAATTCCAGCAGTTAACCTTACTCTTCCCACTTGCCCTGTAGTGGTGGCAAGTGGGGTAATAGTTGTGAAGTTGATGTCACCTTTGTATTGAAAGGTGACATCAAGCCAGGCTTAGTAATGGAGAGGTGTCAATAAGATACATTTACATTACTAATCCTATTGTTGGTACATGGTAAATAAAGACACAGCCAGAATAAAGTATTTTAATGAAATAAAACACAACACAGTTTGACTACTTTATTGTTACTCCTAATCCATGCGACGCCCTCTCCTGTAATAAAAGTAAAATAATAAACCAACAATATACCCATACCTGTCTATAGTTGTGACTAGAGTTGAGCGACCTTGACCTTTTTAGAGTCGAGCCGGGTTTCGCGAAACCCGACTATCTCAAAAGTCGGGTCGAGTGAAATCGGCCGATTATGACGTAAAGTCGGGATCGACCGAAACACGAAACCCAATGCAAGTCAATGGGGCAGCATAGTCGGCAGTGAGTGGGGGCCAGGAAAACACCTAGAGTGCCCATTTTAATGTCAAAACCATCCATTCTTCTTAATGAAGCTTGTCAAGCGTAATTTACCTTATAATAATTGGAAGGCATTTGAAATTGGGGGTCATTTGGCTAAAGTTGTGGTGGGTAGGGCTGGTTCAAGTAATTAGTGGGCCCAGGAAATCTGGACCACGTCACGGCAGTGGAGCAGGGAGAGGTAAGTATTTCAACTTTGCAAGTGCTGTGAACCTGAGCAAGCAGGGGGGGCCCACTCGTTGGCATTGGCACTGGCACAGGGCCCCTCAAAGTACAGCGGTGTGTTTGCACGGCGGGGGCGCCTCCCACCGGCAGCAACACTTTTGCGTAATATGAGAGGCCCTGTGCCAGTGACGTCGCCAACTAGTATTCCTCCCCCCCACCTGATGAAGGAACCTGCACTTTCATCTGCACCTTCCTCTTTGTCCCCGTGTAAGCTGGTATGGTATGCGGGAAGAGCAACCTGACTTTCAGCAGGGTCACAATGTTGTTGTGTAGCGTGCACGGGGAATGTTGCGTTATGGGTCAATGTACCAGCAGACTCATCTATCACTGGCTGGGCAATGGGCAGGATGAGGAGGAAACACAGATATAGGCCCAAAGAATAAAGTTGGCTAAATGCAGTTCAAAATTGGTAACACAGGAATAACCAGGGGGCATTGCAGTGTAGGACAACTGGAATGAGAGGCTGACACAGAGAGTAGGCCCAAATCAGTAAGTAGTCGAAATGCAGTTCAAAATTGGCAACCGTAGTAAACAGGCGGCACAGCTTTGTTCAGTGGAGGAGAACAGCAAGGAGTGGCAGACACCGATAGTAGGCCCCAACCCAACTAGTAGGCAAAATGCAGTCTAACATTAACAACTACTTAACGAGCGCCTGAAAACGGAATTTCAGGACAGGAAACCAGGAGAACAGCAAGGAGTGGCAGACACCGATAGTAGGCCCCAAACCAACTAGTACGCCAAATGCAGTTGTTCCGTTTAACCACAATTTAATGAGAGCCTGAAGATAGAAGTTCAGGAAAGGCAACCTGGAGAACACCTTGGAGTGGAACACACCATCTCTCTACACCCCATACCCAATTTGTAGGCCTAATGCAGTGTAGTTTCCAAGAACTACTAAACGAGAGCCGGAAGATCGAAGCTCAGGAAAGGCAACCTGGAGAACACCTTGGAGTGGAACACACCATCTCTCTACACCCCATACCCAATTTGTAGGCCTAATGCAGTGTAGTTTCCAAGAACTACTAAACGAGAGCCGGAAGATCGAAGCTCAGGAAAGGCAACCTGGAAAACACCTTGGAGTGGAACACACCATCTCTCTACACCCCATACCCAATTTGTAGGCCTAATGCAGCGTAGTTTCCAACAACTACTAAACGAGAGCATGATGATCGAAGCATTGGCGAGGAAACCTGGGGAACACCTTGGAGTGGAACACACCATCTCTCTACAGTGGAACACACCATCTCTCTACACCCCATACCCAATTTGTAGGCCTAATGCAGCGTAGTTTCCAACAACTACTAAACGAGAGCCGGAAGATCGAAGCTCAGGAAAGGCAACCTGGGGAACACCTTGGAGTGGAACACACCATCTCTCTACACCCCATACCCAATTTGTAGGCCCAATGCAGCGTAGTTTCCAACAACTACTAAACGAGAGCCGGAAGATCGAAGCTCAGGAAAGGCAACCTGGGGAACACCTTGGAGTGTAACAAACCCTCTCTCTACACCACAGAAGGGCTGATTCTTAGGAAGGAAGGCTGTCGGAAAGAAGCAGGGCGCGTCCGAGGGTGATTATATTCTTATTAGGTATATACTCAACCTCGGACGCGCCCTGCTTCTTTATTTGTAATGAATGTTTATTTGCAATGTGGTTTTGACTTACTCTATTTTTTTGGTAAATAATGATTTTATTATTTTCATTGTTTTGCATCTTCTTGGCAATAATATAAAGAAGACGCGACAGGACAACACTCGGTGGATGCCATATCTGTGTTTAAAATTGAAAAAACCTTTCAGTTAACTACTTGCAGGAGAAAGTTATTATAGCTGGTGGCCATTTTTAGTACTGTACCAGATTTTTGTTGTATGTGTTTGTTTTTAATGTTAAAATGTCTGCATTTGATATCTCTCCAGTATTTTCTTTTTTATAAGCAAAATACTTATTTTTATATTTTCTGATGTTGGTTCCAGGGGTACACGGGCAGCAGTGGTGTGGTCAGTGGAGGCCTAGTGGAAGGAGTGACCGCAGACAGGCATCGAAGGCCTAAAATAATAACACATGGCTGTAGGCAATTTTAAATTGGTTCCAGGGGTACACGGGCAGCAGTGCCCTGGTCAGTGTAGTAGTAGTTGAAAGAATGGACCGCAGACAGGCATCGAAGGCCTAAAATAAAAAAATTGGGCTGGCTGTAGGCAATTTTAAATTGGTTCCAGGGGTACACGGGCAGCAGTGGTGTGGTCAGTGGAGGCCTAGTGGAAGGAGTGACCGCAGACAGGCATCGAAGGCCTAAAATAAAAAAATTGGGCTGGCTGTAGGCAATTTTAAATTGGTTCCAGGGGTACACGGGCAGCAGTGGTGTGGTCAGTGGAGGCCTAGTGGAAGGAGTGACCACAGACAGGCATCGAAGGCCTAAAATAATAACACATGGCTGTAGGCAATTTTAAATTGGTTCCAGGGGTACACGGGCAGCAGTGGTGTGGTCAGTGGAGGCCTAGTGGAAGGAGTGACCGCAGACAGGCATCGAAGGCCTAAAATAATAACACATGGCTGTAGGCAATTTTAAATTGGTTCCAGGGGTACACGGGCAGCAGTGGTGTGGTCAGTGGAGGCCTAGTGGAAGGAGTGACCGCAGACAGGCATCGAAGGCCTAAAATAATAACACATGGCTGTAGGCAATTTTAAATTGGTTCCAGGGGTACACGGGCAGCAGTGCCCTGGTCAGTGTAGTAGTAGTTGAAAGAATGGACCGCAGACAGGCATCGAAGGCCTAAAATAAAAAAATTGGGCTGGCTGTAGGCAATTTTAAATTGGTTCCAGGGGTACACGGGCAGCAGTGGTGTGGTCAGTGGAGGCCTAGTGGAAGGAGTGACCGCAGACAGGCATCGAAGGCCTAAAATAAAAAAATTGGGCTGGCTGTAGGCAATTTTAAATTGGTTCCAGGGGTACACGGGCAGCAGTGGTGTGGTCAGTGGAGGCCTAGTGGAAGGAGTGACCACAGACAGGCATCGAAGGCCTAAAATAATAACACATGGCTGTAGGCAATTTTAAATTGGTTCCAGGGGTACACGGGCAGCAGTGGTGTGGTCAGTGGAGGCCTAGTGGAAGGAGTGACCGCAGACAGGCATCGAAGGCCTAAAATAATAACACATGGCTGTAGGCAATTTTAAATTGGTTCCAGGGGTACACGGGCAGCAGTGGTGTGGTCAGTGGAGGCCTAGTGGAAGGAGTGACCGCAGACAGGCATCGAAGGCCTAAAATAATAACACATGGCTGTAGGCAATTTTAAATTGGTTCCAGGGGTACACGGGCAGCAGTGCCCTGGTCAGTGTAGTAGTAGTTGAAAGAATGGACCGCAGACAGGCATCGAAGGCCTAAAATAAAAAAATTGGGCTGGCTGTAGGCAATTTTAAATTGGTTCCAGGGGTACACGGGCAGCAGTGGTGTGGTCAGTGGAGGCCTAGTGGAAGGAGTGACCGCAGACAGGCATCGAAGGCCTAAAATAATAACACATGGCTGTAGGCAATTTTAAATTGGTTCCAGGGGTACACGGGCAGCAGTGGTGTGGTCAGTGGAGGCCTAGTGGAAGGAGTGACCGCAGACAGGCATCGAAGGCCTAAAATAATAACACATGGCTGTAGGCAATTTTAAATTGGTTCCAGGGGTACACGGGCAGCAGTGGTGTGGTCAGTGGAGGCCTAGTGGAAGGAGTGACCGCAGACAGGCATCAAAGGCCTAAAATAATAACACATGGCTGTAGGCAATTTTAAATTGGTTCAAGGGGTACACGGGCAGCAGTGGTGTGGTCAGTGGAGGCCTAGTGGAAGGAGTGACCGCAGACAGGCATCGAAGGCCTAAAATAATAACACATGGCTGTAGGCAATTTTAAATTGGTTCCAGGGGGACACGGGCAGCAGTGCCCTGGTCAGTGTAGTAGTAGTTGAAAGAATGGACCGCAGACAGGCATCGAAGGCCTAAAATAATAACACATGGCTGCAGGCAATTTTAAATTGGTTCCAGGGGTACACGGGCAGCAGTGGTGTGGTCAGTGGAGGCCTAGTGGAAGGAGTGACCACAGACAGGCATCGAAGGCCTAACATAACAAAAATGTCAATACAATGGTTTTGTCAGTGGCAGGCATTGAAGGATGTCAGCGCATAGACTAAACATTGGTGGAGCTGTGAGATAATTTTGCAAGTGGTAGAGCACTGTTTGAGCTGGGGTGGGGGGAAACTGTCTTGTGGCCGGCGGTACAGGCCCAGGGCCCCTCATATTACAACGGTGTGTCTGACGTTGGGTGCGCACCACCACCGCCAGAGAAACTTTATTGTACTAGGAGGGACCCAGTGGCAGTGCCGTCGACCAAAAGTGGGCTCACCCACCTCTTCAGACAAACTGCACTCTCACGGGTGCTGTCGCCAAGTGTCGATACCACGGCCCCGTGTGGGGAGTTTGGCCATTTAGTGAGGTGTAAACATGTCGTATGCTGGACAATCAGGTGCAGAAAATTGCGAGATTAGAAAAGGCATTCAGAATAGTCCACAGCAAGACCTTTTCATAGGAAAGCTAGGTGTCAGCCGGGCAAGGTGGGGCAAAAGATTTCGAAATCCAGTTGTGGTTCATTTTAATGAAGGTTAGATCATCTACATTTTGGGTAGCCAGACGAGTCCTTTTTTCTGTTAGTATTGAACCTGCAGCACTGAATACTCTTTCTGATAGGACACTAGCTGCCGGGCAAGCAAGCTCCTGCAATGCATATTCTGCCAATTCTGGCCAGGTGTCTAATTTTGATGCCCAGTAATCAAATGGGAATGACGGTTGAGGGAGAACATCGATAAGGGATGAAAAATTGTTTGTAACCATACTGGACAAATGTTGTCTCCTGTCACTTTGAATTGATGCTGCAGTACCTGTCCTGTCTGCGGTCATAGCAAAATCACTCCACAACCTGGTCAGAAAACCCCTCTGGCCAACGCCACTTCTGATTTCTGCCCCTCTAACTCCTCTGGTCTGCTGGCCCCTGCAGCTCGTGTGAGAACGATCACGGGCGCTGTGTGCAGGGAATGCCAGAAGCAAACGGTCAACAAGAGTTGATTGTTTGGTTGCTAATATTAGTTCCAAGTTCTCATGTGGCATTATATTTTGCAATTTGCCTTTATAGCGAGGATCAAGGAGGCAGGCCAACCAGTAATCGTCATCATTCATCATTTTAGTTATGCGTGTGTCCCTTTTGAGGATACGTAAGGCATAATCCGCCATGTGGGCTAAAGTTCCAGTTCTCAAATCTGCGGTTGTGCTTGGTTGAGGGGCAGTTTCAGGCAAATCAACGTCACTTGTGTCCCTCAAAAAACCAGAACCCGGCCTTGCCGCGCCACCAATTTCCAGTGGCCCCGGAAAAGCTTCCTCATTAAAAATATAATCATCCCCATCATCCTCCTCGTCCTCCTCCTCCTCTTCGCCCGCTACCTCGTCCTGTACACTGCCCTGGCCAGACAATGGCTGACTGTCATCAAGGCTTTCCTCTTCCTCAGCTGCAGACGCCTGATCCTTTATGTGCGTCAAACTTTGCATCAGCAGACGCATTAGGGGGATGCTCATGCTTATTATGGCGTTGTCTGCACTAACCAGCCGTGTGCATTCCTCAAAACACTGAAGGACTTGACACATGTCTTGAATCTTCGACCACTGCACACCTGACAACTCCATGTCTGCCATCCTACTGCCTGCCCGTGTATGTGTATCCTCCCACAAAAACGTAACAGCCCGCCTCTGTTCACACAGTCTCTGAAGCATGTGCAGTGTTGAGTTCCACCTTGTTGCAACGTCTATGATTAGGCGATGCTGGGGAAGGTTCAAAGAACGCTGATAGGTCTGCATACGGCTGGAGTGTACGGGCGAACGGCGGATATGTGAGCAAAGTCCACGCACTTTGAGGAGCAGGTCGGATAACCCCGGATAACTTTTCAGGAAGCACTGCACCACCAGGTTTAAGGTGTGAGCCAGGCAAGGAATGTGTTTCAGTTGGGAAAGGGAGATGGCAGCCATGAAATTCCTTCCGTTATCACTCACTACCTTGCCTGCCTCAAGATCTACAGTGCCCAGCCACGACTGCGTTTCTTTCTGCAAGAACTCGGACAGAACTTCCGCGGTGTGTCTGTTGTCGCCCAAACACTTCATAGCCAATACAGCCTGCTGACGTTTGCCAGTAGCTGCCCCATAATGGGAGACCTGGTGTGCAACAGTGGCAGCTGCGGATGGAGTGGTTGTGCGACTGCGGTCTGTGGACGAGCTCTCGCTTCTGCAGGAGGACGAAGAGGAGGAGGAGGGGGTGCGAACGGCTACAGCCAATTGTTTCCTAGACCGTGGGCTAGGCAGAACTGTCCCAAACTTGCTGTCCCCTGTGGACCCTGCATCCACCACATTTACCCAGTGTGCCGTGATGGACACGTAACGTCCCTGGCCATGCCTACTGGTCCATGCATCTGTTGTCAGGTGCACCTTTGTGCTCACAGATTGCCTGAGTGCATGGACGATGCGCTCTTTAACATGCTGGTGGAGGGCTGGGATGGCTTTTCTGGAAAAAAAGTGTCGACTGGGTAGCTCGTAGCGTGGTACAGCGTAGTCCATCAGGGCTTTGAAAGCTTCGCTTTCAACTAACCGGTAGGGCATCATCTCTAACGAGATTAGTCTAGCTATGTGTGCGTTCAAACCCTGTGTACGCGGATGCGAGGCTAAGTACTTCCTTTTTCTAACCATAGTCTCATGTAGGGTGAGCTGGACTGGAGAGCTGGAGATCGTGGAACTAGCGGGGGTGCCGGTGGACATGGCAGACTGAGAGACGGTGGGAGATGGTATTGTTGCCACCGGTGCCCTAGATGCAGTGTTTCCTACTACGAAACTGGTGATTCCCTGACCCTGACGGCTTTGGCCTGGCAAAGAAACCTGCACAGATACTGCAGCTGGTGCGGAAAATGGTGGCCCTACACTGCCGGAAGGGATGTTGCGTTGCTGACTAGCTTCATTGGCCGAGGGTGCTACAACCTTAAGGGACGTTTGGTAGTTAGTCCAGGCTTGCAAATGCATGGTGGTTAAATGTCTATGCATGCAACTTGTATTGAGACTTTTCAGATTCTGTCCTCTGCTTAAGGTAGTTGAACATTTTTGACAGATGACTTTGCGCTGATCAATTGGATGTTGTTTAAAAAAATGCCAGACTGCACTCTTTCTAGCATCGGATACCTTTTCAGGCATTGCAGACTGAGCTTTAACCGGATGGCCACGCTGTCCTCCAACAGGTTTTAGCTTTGCCACGCGTTTTGGGCAAGATACGGGCCCGGCAGATGGAACCTGTTGCGATGTTGATGCCTGCTGCGGCCCCTCCTCCTCCGCTTCAGAACTGCTGCCGCCTGCACCCTGTTCCCCCAATGGCTGCCAATCGGGGTCAAGAACTGGGTCATCTATTACCTCTTCTTGTAGCTCGTGTGCAACTTCGTCTGTGTCACCGTGTCGGT
The DNA here is from genome assembly GCF_032444005.1 of Ranitomeya imitator. Lineage (NCBI taxonomy): Eukaryota > Metazoa > Chordata > Amphibia > Anura > Dendrobatidae > Ranitomeya > Ranitomeya imitator. The sequence continues at coordinate 76,257,801 of NC_091285.1, forward strand.
CGGTGGTATAGCGTTCGTGATGGGGCAACATAGTCTCATCAGGGTCTGATTCTTGATCAGCACCCTGCGAGGGCAATGTTGTGGTCTGAGTCAAAGGACCAGCATAGTAGTCTGGCTGTGGCTGTGCATCAGTGCACTCCATGTCAGATTCAACTTGTAATGGGCATGGACTGTTAACTGCTTCACTTTCTAAGCCAGGGACGGTATGTGTAAAGAGCTCCATGGAGTAACCCGTTGTGTCACCTGCTGCATTCTTCTCTGTTGTTGTTTTTGCTGAAGAGGACAAGGAAGCGACTTGTCCCTGACCGTGAACATCCACTAACGACGCGCTGCTTTGACATTTACCAGTTTCACGAGAGGAGACAAAAGAGCTAGAGGCTGAGTCAGCAAGATAAGCCAAAACTTGCTCTTGCTGCTCCGGCTTTAAAAGCGGTTTTCCTACTCCCAGAAAAGGGAGCGTTCGAGGCCTTGTGTAGCCAGACGACGAACCTGGCTCCACAGCTCCAGACTTAGGTGCAATATTTTTTTTCCCACGACCAGCTGATGCTCCACCACTACCACTATCCTCATTACCAGCTGACAATGAACGCCCCCGGCCACGACCTCTTCCCCCATACTTCCTCATTGCTTTAAAAACGTAAACAAACTAACGGTATTTGTTGCTGTCACACAAATTACACGGTGAGCTATAACTTCAGTATGATTTAGCTACCCCTTTACAGGTGAGTGAGACCACAACGAAAATCAGGCACAATGTTACACACTCTGTTGTTGGTGGCACCAAATGAGAGAGATGCCACACACGCAGGACTGTCACTGAAGCACAAATGTAAATATTAATCTCCCACTGATTTGATTTTTTTTTTTTTTTCAGGGAGACTTTAGGAAAAAAAAAAATAGAATAAAATGATTTTTTCAGGAAGAATTTAGAAACCAAAGAAAATAAAATGATTTTTTTCAGGGAGAATTTAGAAAACAAATAAAACAAAAAAAGGCTTTCTATGGCCCACTGAGTGAGAGATGACGCACACAGGAGTCAGGAGTGGCACACAAGCCCAGAGGCCAATATTTATCTCCCACTGATTGATGTAGTGATTTTTTCAGGTAGATTTTGGAACCCAAATCAAGCTAAAAAAATAATAGGCTTTCTATGGCCCACAATTGGAGAGAGAGAGAGAGATGGCACACCCAGGAGTCAAGACTGGCACACAAGCAGAAAGGGCAATATTAATCTCCCACTGATTTGTTTTTTTTTTTGTTTTTTTTCAGGGAGACTTTAGGAAAAAAAAAATAGAATAAAATGATTTTTTCAGGAATAATTTAGAAACCAAATAAAATAAAATGATTTTTTCAGGGAGAATTTAGAAAACAAATAAAACAAAAAAAGGCTTTCTATGGCCCACTGAGTGAGAGATGACGCACACAGGAGTCAGGAGTGGCACACAAGCCCAGAGGCCAATATTTATCTCCCACTGATTGATGTAGTGATTTTTTCAGGTAGATTTTGGAACCCAAATCAAGCTAAAAAAATAATAGGCTTTCTATGGCCCACAATTGGAGAGAGAGAGAGAGATGGCACACCCAGGAGTCAAGACTGGCACACAAGCAGAAAGGGCAATATTAATCTCCCACTGTTTTTTTTTTTTTTTTTTTTTTTTCAGGGAGACTTTAGGAAAAAAAAAATAGAATAAAATGATTTTTTCAGGAAGAATTTAGAAACCAAAGAAAATGAAATGATTTTTTCAGGGAGAATTTAGAAAACAAATAAAACAAAAAAAGGCTTTCTATGGCCCACTGAGTGAGAGATGACGCACACAGGAGTCAGGAGTGGCACACAAGCCCAGAGGCCAATATTTATCTCCCACTTTTTTTTTTTTGTTCCATGGAAAATTTATAAACCCAATAAAAAAAATAATAAATAGGCTTTCTATGGCCCACTATCTGAGAGACAGAGAGAGATGGCACGCTTAGGACTGGCACACAAGCCCAAAGGCCAATATTAATCTCCCTTTTTTTTTGTAAGGGAGAATTTATAAAACCAAAAAAAAATAAATAAATAGGCTTTCTATGGCCCACTATTTGTGAGAGAGATGGCACGCTCAGGACTGGCACACAAGCCCAGAGGCCAATATTAATCTCCCACTTTTTTTTTTTTTTCCAGGGAAAATTTATAAACCCAATAAAAAAAAATAAAAATAAATAGGCTTTCTATGGCCCACTATCTGAGAGAGAGAGATGGCACGCTTAGGACTGGCACACAAGCCCAAAGGCCAATATTAATCTCCCACTGATTGATTTATTGATTTTTTCAGGTAGAATTTAGAACCGAAATAAAGCAAAAAAAAAAAAAAAATGGGCTTTCTATGGCCCACTGAGTGAGTGATGATGCACACAGGAGTCAGGAGTGGCACACAAGCCCTGAGGCCAATATTTTTCTCCCACTGATTGATGTAGTGATTTTTTCAGGTAGATTTTAGAACCAAAATCAAGCAAAAAAATAAATAGGCTTTCTATGGCCCACTGAGTGAGTGATGATGCACACAGGAGTCAGGAGTGGCACACAAGCCCTGAGGCCAATATTTTTCTCCCACTGATTGATGTAGTGATTTTTTCAGGTAGATTTTATAACCCAAATCAAGCAAAAAAATAAATAGGCTTTCTATGGCCCACTGAGTGAGAGATGACACAGACAGGGATGGCACTCTAGCAGAAATGTCAATCTTAATCTCCCACAAAAAAAAAAAAAAAAAACAGGGAGTGTCCTTCAATTACTATCTCCCTTGCAGTAATCTCAGCCAGGTATGGCAGGCAGCAATAAGGAGTGGACTGATGCACAAATTAAATAAAAAGTGTGTACAAACCAAAAAGATAGCTGTGCAGAAAGGAAGGAACAAGAGGATTTGTGCTTTGAAAAAAGCAGTTGGTTTGCACAGCGGCGTACACACAGCAATGCAGCTATCAGGGAGCCTTCTAGGGCAGCCCAATGAGCTACAGCGCTGAGGGGGAAAAAAAAAAATGTAGCTTCCACTGTCCCTGCACACCGAAGGTGGTGTTGGGCAGTGGAAATCGCTACAGCACAAGCGGTTTGGTGGTTAATGGACCCTGCCTAACGCTATCCCTGCTTCTGACGAAGCGGCAGCAACCTCTCCCTAAGCTCAGATCAGCAGCAGTAACATGGCGGTCGGCGGGAACTCCCCTTTATAGCCCCTGTGACGCCGCAGACAGCAAGCCAATCACTGCAATGCCCTTCTCTAAGATGGTGGGGACCAGGACCTATGTCATCACGCTGCCCACACTCTGCGTTTACCTTCATTGGCTGAGAAATGGCGCTTTTCGCGTCATTGAAACGCGACTTTGGCGCGAAAGTCGCGTACCGCATTGCCGACCCCGCACAGGGGTCGGATCGGGTTTCATGAAACCCGACTTTGCCAAAAGTCGGCGACTTTTGAAAATGAACGACCCGTTTCGCTCAACCCTAGTTGTGACCCATGTCGCAATCCATGTTTGGGGGTTATACAGTTTTCAATCAGGACGGTGCCAAGATGCCACCGCCTCAGCTGAAAACTACTTGTGAATGAGGAGCTGCTGGGAGTGGAGAATCAGCGACTAGCGGTGCCATCACTGAGGCTGCGCTGCCTCACAGCCTGACTTTTGCTGAACTCTGGAGCATGGGAAAATGCCAGTTCACTTTCCCATGCTCCAGAGGTCATCCCAGATCAGCACAGCTGCGAGCGGCACTTCAATGATTAGCACTGACAGGTCATCCTGTTGAAGCGCAATGTAATCTTGAAACGATCATCGTCTGTATTTGCTCCACTGTTTTATCTGCCTGCTGTTGTATGATGATGCCACAATAAATGATTATGTTGCAAGGGACGGTATGTGCCAATTCACTTTCTTTTTTTTGGACTGTACTTATTGTATTTATCACTGCCATCTATAGATCCACCTATTCTATATGTATTTACTGTATGTAATCCCTCTCCTCTATCCTGTCGGCTCCTGCAGTGATTTTGCAGAAGCCGGCAGATGAATTACCGGCTTTTATTCTATCTATCTATTTTAGTTCAATATAAATACATATATATATATATGTGTGTTACTGACATGAGTACATGGAGCACCTGCCAGGGCCATGGGGTACTCGGGCTGGATCGGACAGGTCTTCAGGGCAGTTGTCACGGCAGCAGTGACAAGGTGCGTGGCCCTGGGCATCCAATAAAATTAAAATGAAAGGGGAATAAAGTTTATAGGGGATTAGTTCGTGACTCCACATGTGGTGTTCGGCAATGGATGGCCAACGCTGCTTAAGGGGACCACTGGGGCTGATGGTGAGGCAGCTGGGATGGTTCTGCTCCCCACAGGTGTAGCAGGGCCCCAGGGCTACGGGTACTGTTATAAGGGTTCATGGATATTGGGTTGCAGGACTGAGGGTGCGAGAAATGACTGGAGGACACAAGGGCTGTAGTTTTCTTTATCTTTACTCAAGGCTGAAGGTGCAGTCTGGGGCATGGGTAACAGATGATAATGGAGATCCGGACAGTCTGGAATCAATTTAGGATCCACCTAGTCAGGTGGGTTTGGAGGTCTTCCTACTGCGCTGTTCTATTGGGTCCTTGCTGCTTTAAGCTCTGCTCAAGTCTCTCTCACTGTCTGGCAGTTAAAATCAAACTGTAACCTCATGGCAGACCGCTTGATCCTATTTCAGGTGTCGCTCCTTTGTGGCGGCTCCGGGCTCTGGTATGCTGCTGTGCTGCTGTGTGTTAGATGGACCAGGAGACCGGCAGTCTCCTGCCCTCCGGATTTAGCTGCCGGGATTTCAGTACCGCTGCAACCACGGGCTCCAGTGTCTGGTTGCTAGCGCTCTACTCAAGGGTGAGCTTGGTTACAGCTTCACTCCCGAGGTTCTCCTCGACTTCCCTTCTCTCCTCTCAGACTCAGACTACTCACTGACTATCTCCGCCTCCAGGCCAGAACTTGTATGGAAGCTCCCCTGTAACTAGGTGTTAGAGCTCCCTCTTCTGGTCCGGAGTCAGGAAGGTGTTGGATGCTGGTGTTACCTGGTAAGGGGACCCCTCCTTGCTTCCAGGCACGACATCACCCCCTGTGAGGGAGGCAATGCCACTGTGGCAACTGGACTCCTGGGGTGCCACTTTTATATATGTATTCTATGTGTATATGCAGTATCTACTCTATCTATTCTTATCTAATCTGTCAGTGTGATTTTACTCTACACCGCACATGATTTACCGGCTTTTCAAAGGACACTGGTGCGTAAAAAATGGACAGCACTCGCATGGTGCGAGTGCTGAGCGTTTTTTTCTCACATCTATTGACTTGCATTAGCGAGTCTCATCCGAGATAAGTAGCAAATTGCAGCATGCTGTGATTTTTTTCTCAGTCGGAATTCAGCTGAGAAAAAAATCACAGTTGAGATGTCATCCATTGAATAACAACATTGGTCTGAGCGCAATCTGATTTACTATAGGATTACACTCATCTGTTTTTCTCGCAAGTGAGTATGAACCCTTATAGTAAAGCTACAGAAGCAGAATCCAGGAGAAACTATATGCAGATGGGAAAAGTAACAGTTAAAGGACAGAAAAATACATTTTTTGCAAATGGCATATTCTCTAAATGGGATATAGTCAGCAGTGAGGTACTGTAGGGATCAGTGTTAGGACCGATTCTTTTTAATCTTTTTATTATTGGCCTTGTGGATGGGATTGAGAGTAAAGTGTTAGTCTTTGCTGATTATTCTAATGTCAGGAATATTATAAAACTGACCTTGACAGTACAACATAACCAAATGTTCTATATAAAATGTCTGCTTGGGCAAACACATGGCAGATGAGGTTTAATGGCGATAAATTAAAAGCACCTAGGAAGGAGTAGTGGTATTGCTGCATAAATATTAAATTTGGGTACACTTGGGACTAAAAAATAGGAGAAAGACTTGGGTATTCTGGTTACAAGTAAGCTGAGCAGTAGTACTCAATGTCAAGCAGCAGTTGTAAAAGCAAACAAGATTTTAGAGTTCATAGAAAGATAAACAAAATCCTGTGAAGCAAATGTACTATTATTGCTCTATAAATTACTTGTAAGGCCAAATCTTGCTTATGGTATCCAGTTCTGTGCTTCAAATTTTGAAAAGGATATTTGGAAGTAATGGTTTGCTCACACTGGTGTATAAAAAAATCGGTCCTGTTGTCATACAGGAGAAAGGGACTTTTTTTGTACTTGTCATCTATGTACTGTCAGTATGGAGTCTATTTTTTACTTAGCAGTTATGAATCTTTTACAGGACCATTTACAGATTCCCCTCTTACAGAATTGCAATCTACTATATAATCGTATAAGGGTCACTTCCGTCTGTTTGTCTGTCACAGAAATCCTGCGTCGCTTACTAGTCGCGGCCGGCAGGCCACGACCAATCAGTGGCGGGCACAGTCCGGCCGCGAATTCGCCCCTTCCTACACTCTGTCAGTGCCCCCTTCATTCTCCCCTCCAGTCAGCGCTCACACAGGGTTAATGGCTGCATTACATCGCATTATGCCACGGTGTAACGCAGTCCGTTAACGCTGCTATTAACCCTGTGTGACCAACTTTTTACTATTGATGCTGCCTATGCAGCATCAATAGTGAAAAGATCTAATGTTAAAAATAATAAACAAAATAAAAAGTCATTATATTCTCACCTTTCGTCGCCTTTCCCGCTGCTCCTCGCGACGCTCTGGTCCATGCATTGCGGTCTCGCGAGATGATGTCGTAGCGGTCTCGCAAGACCGCTACGTCATCATATTGCGAGATCGCAATGCATTCTAGGGACCGGCACATCGCAAGAAGCATCGGTAAATGCCTGGGCTGGATCCGGGGCCGATGGAAGGTGAGTATATAACTATTTTTTATTTTTATTCTTTTTTTAACAGGGATATGGTGCCCACATTGCTATATATTACGTGGGCTGTGTTAGATACTACGTGGGCTGTGTTATATACTGCATGGACTGTGTTATATACTACGTTTCTGTGCTATATACTACGTGGCTGTGCTATATACTATGTGGCTGTACAATATATTACGTGGCTGTGCAGTATATTACGTGGCTGTGCAATATATTATGTGGCTGGGCAATATACTACGTGTCTGTGCTATATACTACGGGGGCTGTGATATATACTACGTGGGCTGTGCAATATACTACATGGGCTGTGTTATATACTATGTGGGCTGTATGCTACTTGGCTGTGCTATATTTCTCTGCTGTATCTGTGCATCATGAATTGTGGTATGTGTTAAAGAGGGGGGCCCACTGAGACTCTTTCGCCCGGGGCCCTCAAAAACCTGGAGCAGGCCCTGGCTTCACTGATTGTTCGCAGCCGGAAGTGACCAATCAGCGACAGGCGCAGTCCGGCCGCGAATTGGCCCGGAATTTGAACCATGCTTCGCTAATTAGTCTCGCCCGGCCGGCAGAATCCTGTGTATAAATTGCATTATTCTGAAAACTTCATAAAGAAACTACATACATATTCTAGAATACTCGATGCGTTAGAATCGGGCCACCATCTAGTGTATCAATAAATGCCATACTGATGGTCCATATGGCATGCGATTTTCTTCTTGTACTTGGCTAAATACATGACTTTTGGATATGGGATGGACCCCACTCCTTCTTAAAACCACCATAACTACTGTAAACCTAGGTACTAAAATAAATACACAAAACACATTATTTTGGTTGTCAAAATGGCCACAGCTTTTATTCAAATCACAGGATTAAATAATCACAGTAGGAGTCAGGTGGAGTGCTAGTACATTGGGATTCACAAGTACTGCGATATCCCCAGCTGTCTGACATAGAGCACCAGGACAGACAGCCATAAAGGGGCGGCACGCACTGGCTTGCCATTCAAGCAGAGCCAGTAAACTTTCAGGGCACCAATGACCCTATTATCCTCACCCTGTGCTTAACCACTGTGCCCGCCCCTGATTGATGTTACCATTACAACGTCCTTGAGGCTGGCCACCAAAGCCGAGCCTGCTCACCACCATGAGGTTTTACATCCTCTATTAGTTAAAATGAGTCCACCTTAACTTGTCTGCAACTTCCACCTGACTCCTAAACCGCAAAGCCGTGACGGGTTATAAATTCCAAGTCTCATTTGACACCTTTTTTTTTTTTTTTTTTTTTTATAATTAAATCATTTTTGCAAACTTAAAAATTAGGAGTCCCTGCAAAAGCATTAATGGGACTAAACTTGGCAAACCCCCGACTCACAAAGAGTCATCCTACAGCGCTCAGGAGAGGAAAAACCCCCTGTGGAGGAAACCTCCAGGGAACCATGGCTGAAGGATTGCCCTTCCCTTGGGCTTAGAAGGTTGCCACAAATAATAACTCTTTATAGCCAATATACAATTGAACCTGGTACAAGATATACAATGACAAATTCAAAAATACAATAAAGCCTTTATCATTATACAAGCAATAATTAAAAAGTGTAAGGACAGAGATTATAAACAGGGCGGGAGGGCGGGTAATGTTTCCTCCTGTCCATCGTGTGAGAGAAAGAGGGAGAGCCAGAGTTGCCTCCCCTATATAAGCCCCACCCTCCTCACAGTAATACACCAGGCACAAACATCTAAACTCCTTCCTCTTAAAGCAACATCACTCTTGTTTAAAATCTACACTGCAATACAAACAAAGGCTGCAGGAGTTCTCAGTCCACCCATCCCCAAGTCATGTCCACCTCCGTCTAGTCTCCGGTGGTTTCTTGACTTTTGGATATGGGATGGACCCCACTCCTTCTTAAAACCACCATAACTACTGTAAACCTAGGTACTAAAATAAATACAAAAAACACATTATTTTGGTTGTCAAAATGGCCACAGCTTTTATTCAAATCACAGGATTAAATAATCACAGTAGGAGTCAGGTGGAGTGCTAGTACATTGGGATTCACAAGTACTGCGATATCCCCAGCTGTCTGACATACAGCACCAGGACAGACAGCCATAAAGGGGCGGCACGCACTGGCTTGCCATTCAAGCAGAGCCAGTAAACTTTCAGGGCACCAATGACCCTATTATCCTCACCCTGTGCTTAACCACTGTGCCCGCCCCTGATTGATGTTACCATTACAACGTCCTTGAGGCTGGCCACCAAAGCCGAGCCTGCTCACCACCATGAGGTTTTACATCCTCTTTTAGTTAAAATGAGTCCACCTTAACTTGTCTGCAACTTCCACCTGACTCCTAAACCGCCACCAGCGAGGCCATTTGACACCTTGAATGGACTCGACCCCCATCACCCATGCCTAATAAAGTCATCAACCAGATCTGCATGCTATGGAAAGACTGTGCATATAAGGAACAAAATTCCAGGACTGCAACAGATTAATTTTAACAATGCAACACTACCAAATTATGATCGATAATATGGTAACTACAGCAAAATAACAGCCGCTAAACACCCTGCAATGTGGATCCTATAATAGGGAATGCAGAAACTAAACCATAACAAAGGGGTAGCCACAGTCTGACTACCTGTATAATGACATCTGTGATGCCTCAAAAACTATTATACTGCATGTATTGTAGCCAGCTCTAATAACTCACTAATTCACAGATTTCAGTTCAAGAAACCACCATTACATACAGTAGCTGGGCTGTGCAGTAACCAATTCTTAAACCCACTTACTATTACTACCCAAAAAGTGATGAGTGTATATAAAGAGAAAGATACTATAAACAAGGAGTAATTAAAAGCCATACACAATATAAAATCGACATTATAACCGATCATTAAATAATTTAAATAATTTCTGCAATATTTGGACATGGTAAATGAAATAAGCCTATTGCAGAAAAGTCTACAAAGACATTATTAATAACCTTGCCACGCCATTGTTAATTGCTTTACAGGCACTTGATAACATATACCATTAACCTTCTCCAACTGGGACAAAGGCATTGGGAATAGGCACATTGCCCTTCGTGTCAATGCACTTGATGTCTTCACCCCTAGCCGCTCCCACTGGCTAAAGGGCATCGGGATGCATTTTATTACTTTTCTCTTAGTCACTCCCACTGACTCCAGGGCATCCATATTAGGTACATTGCTCTTCAGTTTGATGCTCCAGATTACTGCATTCTCCAGACAACAACCTTGAAAGAAATAGGAGTTGGTCAATATAAACAGTCAAAATCAGTGCCTCAGCATTCTCAAGTCACAGGTACTATTCAGGACCTCATCCAACACACCAGGCATATGACCTGTCCAGGTGCTATTCAGGACGTCAGTCCAACACCCCAGGCATATAACCTGTCCAGGTGCTATTCAGGACATCAGTCCAACATCCCAGGCATATGACCTGTCCAGGTGCTATTCAGGACGTCAGTCCAATACCCCAAGCATATAACCTGTCCAGGTGCTATTCAGAACATAGTCCAACACCCCAGGCATATGACCTGTCCAGGTACTATTCAGGACCTCGTCCAACACCCCAGGCATATAACCCAATTTGTATGCATGTAGAATATGATTGCCATGACCACAGGGACTTTACCCTAACAGGGTCTTGTAAGATATAAATGCTTCTGGAGACCAGGGGGCCATACCATGATGGTCACTCCTCCACACCAGGGGGCCATACCAAAGATGGTTACATCTCCATTCCACGGGGTCATACTATGATGTACACCCCTCCATCCAGGGGCCACACCTGAGATGTTTACTCCTCCACACAAGGGGTGATACTATGATGAACACCCCCCCCTAAACAGAGGGTCCATACCTGAGATGGTTACCCCTACTGACCAAATTATAATTAGCTTCAAGGACCCACTAAAAAAGAAACAAATAAGTGCTTTTTTTTTTTTTTTTTTTTTTTAAATACACACCTTTATTAATACAAACATACAATAACCCAACAAAGCATAAATAACCTTAGCTAGCTGGGAGGAGTCCTTGAAGCTCATAAGATCTGGAGATTACCAAGCATAAAGTGAACATAAAATGTACCAACAATTACTCCCAGCCGTTACCCCACTGGCTCGGGAGCACCATAACCACAGGGTTCCAATGTTCACTTGAACTTCCTGAGGATCCGACAAACCTTTGCCGAAACTCCCCTCCACATTTCACCAGATCAGAACCATATTTAATACCAAAAGGAAGAATCCATATCCCAATGGATCCCCCAGACCAATTTGTAACGAACTTCAAGGAACCCCCCAACTGCCCGGCTCCAGGTAATCCACTTAGTCTGTGCTATCCACCATCTTAGGTAATATAAAATTTAGCACTCAGTGGATATACACCATTCCTGCAAATATATGAAGGGGACAATATAAGAATTAAAAACAGCATACAATAAAACATCAAAGCATAAAGAACATTAACATGCTGGGAGGAGTCCTTGAAGCTCATAAGATCTGGTGATTACCAAACAAAAAGTGAACATAAAATGTACCAACAATTACTCCCAGCCGTTACCCCACCAGCTCGGGAGCACCATAACCACAGGGTTCCAATGTTCACTTGAACTTCCTGAGGATTCAACAAACCCTTGCTGAAAATCCCCTCTACCATTCACCAGATCAAGAACCAAATTAAATTCCAAAAAGAGGAATCCATATCCCAATGGATCCCCCAGACCAATTTATAACCAACTTCAAGGACCCCTCCCCCCCCCCCTAACTGCACAAGATGTGGGATAAGTGAAGATGAAAACACCATGTAAGTATGTAAGTTTACAACCAAGGTATATTACAGGTTGATCCTGGAAAATGTCCCATCATAAGGTCAGATACATTCGATGATGGGCAATGCTGTTATATGCTGTAACAATAAAGAAGCCGCCTGCTCCTCTACAGCAGTTACAGACAGGCTCTCTAACCACCAGCTGCACATACATCATAAGAAAATATAATATGTAGATCTAGTATAAGCTGCCTGCAGCCATAAGTGTATGTGCAGAAAATGGCAAGGTCTGTGTCCCCAGTCAGTCACACTACCTACATACAATAGACGAGAGACAGGGCTGAAAACTGGGCCCATGATGTGTTCTCCAGAGCAAGGTGCAGCATCACACTAGGAGTGCCCACTCACTGCCCGCCATGTGCTGAGTTATTAGTGCCCACTCACTGCCCGCCATGTGCTGAGTTATTAGTGCCCACTCACCATACCGCCATGTGCTGAATTACTCCCCGAATAATTATTGACACCTGATAAAATATATATAGTAAGGCTCCAGGTAATCCACTCAGGCTTCAGGCTTGTGATAAGCTGCCTGCAGCCATAAGTATATACAGAAAAAGGGGTGGATATATCAGGCAGGACAGCATGCAACATAATAGGACTAAAGGCTGCCTTATCTCCAGAAATAAAGCACGGATTTGGAAGTCATGCACAGATTATATGTGCAGCAAGGAAAATAACCTGGATACCCAGGATCTAACATGTACTCAAAGTCTGTATACATGATAAGCATGCTGCGCAGAGATGGAGCCTTTTCCCATATATCACATATAGTGAGAGTAACCTGGTTATCACCCAGCATCATCAGACTGTACTGCAGCAGAGATGAGGTCACATGCAGGTCACCAGACTCCATAAATGGGAAGGGGGGAATCAGCAGACAGCAGCATGCAATGCACAGACAAGAAGTGCAGCCTCTTACCCTCATATATATATAAGGTATATATATATACCATCCCTTTACTGCTCCCTCTCACCAGTGACTAGTCCCTGCAACTGCCCAGCTCCATGCTACCAATAGCAGACACTGTATGTGTCAATGCTCTGACCCATCACACAGATACACAAAACTCATGAAGACTCTGCACAATACAGCAGAAATAAGACACAACAGCCATGTCTGTAAGGAGGTCACACAGGAGCTGTCTCTGCAGTGTGTGAGGCAACTTGTAACAGACCCATGAAGGAACATGGCAGCTACATGAATCTCTGAGGTAATATTACTCCCAAATAAGATGTAAGAGCTGAGACTACACTAATACATAATGAATGTGGATAGTATATCAGCCATGTCTGCAGGGAGGTACACATGAGGGAACATGGCGGCTACATGAATTTCTGAGGAAAAATTGATCCCATATATGATGTAGGAGCTGATACTACACTAATATATGATGTGTGAAGTGAATGTACTCCTATCAGCTATAATGTGAGGTGATAACCCCAGTATTATACTCCCTGAGACTGCAGACATGTTTCCTCCTGTCCATCGTGTGAGAGAAAGAGGGAGAGCCAGAGTTGCCTCCCCTATATAAGCCCCACCCTCCTCACAGTAATACACCAGGCACAAACATCTAAACTCCTTCCTCTTAAAGCAACATCACTCTTGTTTAAAATCTACACTGCAATACAAACAAAGGCTGCAGGAGTTCTCAGTCCACCCCTCCCCAAAACATGTCCACCTCCGTCTAGTCTCCGGTGGTTTCTAAGTGAAAATGTAACATGCTATGATTTTTTACACAGACACATTATGTCAGCGAAAAAAATTGGCCATCTTCTTTGAATAACGTGGTTCAGTGTGCTAACCGATAAAAAATCGGATAACACTTGTCCGAGATATATGCTAGTGGCAGCGAGACCTTGGAGTCAATTCAAAGGTGGGAAACTAGATTATTACATGGGATGAAAGCCATCTCATATGATGAGATATTGGAAAAATTGGGATTGTTTATCTTAGAAAAAAAAGTCTCAGAGGCAATATCATTTATATGTCCAAATACATTTGTGATCAATGCAAAGACCTTCCAAAGGACCATGGACAATCATTACTTATGGAATGTCTTTGGAAGGAATAAGCCACTCTCCCTGCTCCAGCAGCTGTTCTTAGGTTAAATGATGAATGTATTGCATAGAAACAGAAAAGCAGAAGATTAGCCCTTAGAAGGACTTTTGGTATGATAATTCAGCAAAGTATCACCACGAGAGTTCTCTGATTCCTAAAACTGTGCACACAGGCCTGGACAACTACTGTCTCTCTCTCCAATAAGAAGTGTCCCTGAGCTGTGCAGTGACATAAATGTGCTGGACACGGCAACACCGATGCTTTTTACCTCTAAAGAGTTAGTGCGGCCAGCCGAACACAGTTATGCCAATACCAAGATTCATATGGTATTACAGTGACTGTCAGGCAGTCCCCGCATGTTTAATGGCAGTGAAATGGGCACCAAACATGCGGGGTGGGGATTCAAGCATTAAATCTGAACATCAGCTGCTGCTCGTTGAGTGCTGAGTACATGGAGCACCCAGATACTCGAGTGATATCCGATTATCACTGAGCACATTCTTTCATCACTAATCTCTACTATTATCCTTGATGGGTCTTTACACAGAACTTGTCCCTCCACCAGCAGCTACACTTCAAACTTAGTTGGTTAAGGAAGAGCGCCAGTGTTTTTCAATATGTACTACCATTGTAAATTCAGTTGATCTTAATTGTCAGAAGTCATAATATAGGCTTGCTACCATTAAGTTAGACTGTGAATGACCCTGTCATTCTTCCTGGTTTGAATTGTAAGGTGGACATGGTTGTGCTAAATCTGGAAATATTATTTAACCCCATCGTATCCTCCCTCTGAAGAATGGCAAAATGGGAATATCAGCGTTAGGTTGGTAAAACAAACATCCTAGTTGGTGGCCAAATATAGTAGTAATGCAGCTGATGAAAAAAATCTAAGTCCAGTGAATCCTCGTACATGGGTTTTAAAAATTGTCATATTGAAGTAAAATTTGTGAAATCCTCAAGAGCCAGGAGAATCTTCGCAGATTGGAATCATGGACAAGTTTGCACTAAACTTTGTTAAACTGTTATAACCAATCAGTATTCCCAGTTTGAGGTGATATGATGGGTAAATTGAACTAAGTCTGATGAGACTATAAAAAGTCCTGTCTATTCTCCATTTTAGAGTCATAAGATGGCAAGTCTATAATGAGTCTGATAAGTGGAATATTAAGTGGATAGATTTATGGTACATTTAAGTACCTTCTTCCCTATAAAATGCCTTTAGATTGCGGTAAGAATGCCTTTGGATTGAAGAATGATGGTTCTGATTATTAGAAATAAACAGGATGAAAGATCCACAGGGTACATTGTTGTGGGAATAGAGTCCTAATACCCTTGAATTATGACCAATTGAGTTTTAACCAGTATCAGATAAGGTCTTTCTCTCCTTCATGTTTTCTCTCTTTCCCATTTGCTTCCTCACATAAAGAAATAGACTTTGGGTAATGTTGCAACAGAAAAACAATCCTATCAGTCCCGTTTTGTTCCTTACTGTTATGACAATCGCTTTGGTTTCTCTGTCTTTTTGCCAGATGATTAGTCTGTCATGCATTGTTTTTTTATAACTAACCTCAATGGTTGTACTTTGTTATAAATGGCCATTAGAGTGGGGAGGTTGTTCCCATTATAGGGATTGGGATAATTTTATAATTCTCTATAAAGAGTGTATGAATGTGACTTTTCTTTATAATTGATAGCTTAGACCAGTTTTGCGTGCTCTAGCTATGTGAGATTTTATACATCAGATCTGGGAGGCAGTAACCAAAAGTTCTCCTACATTAAATTCTTTAAAGGGACTCTGTCACCTGAATTTGGAGGGAACAATTTTCAGCCATAGGGGCGGGGTATTCGGGTGTTTGATTCACCCTTTCCTTACCCGCTGGCTGCATGCTGGCTGCAATATTGGATTGAAGTTCATTCTCTGTCCTCCATAGTACACACCTACGCAAGGCAATCCTTGTTCAGGCATGTACTACGGAGGACAGAGAATGAACTTCAATCCAATATTGCAGCCAGCATGCAGCCAGCGGGTAAGGAAAGGGTGAATCAAACACCCGAAAACCCCGCCCCTATGGCTGAAAATTGTTCCCTCCAAATTCAGGTGACAGAGTCCCTTTAATGATAGTGTTTTTTTCTTTAAAGCACCATTTAATTTCCTAAGGAGAAATTATTAAGCTTGTGCACTAATAGGATATGATGAAGTGAAATATGCTGTATTTGTTGATTTTTATCATACCCCTTTGTCCATTAAAAGTTATCAGGGAGTGAAATTAGCATAATATCCCCTAGCTACTTTCAGAGATATTGATTATTTGAGTCTCTAGGACCAGTTCGCCATACCTGTTTGTTCAATTTACACTTGAATGGCAAGAAATTTGAGCTGCGATGTCAAACTCACGGGGAGTTGTCCTTATGTCTAATGCGTCCCTTGCAAATGATTGGAATACGCTCTAATATCATTGACACAAGTTTTCTTTGAGGTTTAAATCTTAGATGATAGTTTAAGATGCGGTTAGATCTTGGTTTTAAGATGCCCTTATTTGATTTTAATTAATTTTAGATGAGGTGCAATAGTTAGGATTAATGTTTCTACTTAGAATACTGCTCTTGGCCTTGTTAAGCTTGCCAGGTTCCATGATTCACTTGTCTTTCACTTCCATCAGCATGCTTATTATTAGTACATGTTCCTGAATGCTCTATTTTTGGTTAATTAGTTTTACGAGTGTACAGACTAGCAAATTAAATCCTTCTTTTTGCATCAGTTTTAGGGTATGCGTACACACTGCGAATTTTGCTGCGGTTCCGCAGAGCATTTGCAGCAGTTTTCCATGAGTTTACAGTACCATATACACCTATGGAAAACAAAATCTGGCAGTGCACATGCTGCGGAAAAAAACGTGCGGAAACGCAGCATGTCAACTCTTTGTGCGGATTCCGCAGCGGTTTATACCTGCTTCATAATAGGAATCCGCAGGTGTAAAACTGCAGTTGATATCCGCACAAAAAAACGCAGAAAAAACGCGGTAAATCAGTGGATTTCCTGTGGATTTACCAAAATCTGTGCTGAAAAATCCGCACACCTTTCCGCAACTTGTGCACATACCCTTAGAAGTCATGGTTTTTTTTTTTTGTTAGACCAGACTTGGCTTCTTTTGGTTCATGACCTCCAAGATTCTATATGCTTAAGAATTATCCCACTCTCCTTCTGTTTATTTCCAATCCTGGAAGGTAACCAAGCATATGGGTAATGAAGCTCCATGGATATAGATTTCCATAAAAAAAAAAAAGAAATAAGCACTTGATATAATTTGTTAGACAAATTATTCTTCAGCAGGTCATGTGCTTCTAGTGGGATTGCAGACATGTTTTCATTGGAACGCCTAATTGAAAGTGGTCTTGTCTTGATGGCACTTCTACTACTTATTTTTCTTAGCCATTGCTCATTAAACTGGGTTATGCTTAAAATCCCTCCTTTAGGTGTAAGATCTTGGAATTGTTGTTTGCTCAATATCAGGGTGTGTTTCATTATAATCTCACTTATTGTTTTGGATGATCGGAAGAATAACTATTACTTAGTAATTGGTATTTCCAGAAACCCAGGAAAGCACCCCTACTTATTCCTTTGCTCTGGCTTGTAGTTGGTTATGATTTTTTATTTTTTGGTGAATAGTAAAGGTCAATGAGCATATAAATGATGGTGGTGGTGATATATGTGGACAGCTCCTACTTGACTACTCTGGAATCCACTGAACAAGTACGTTGCAGTTGTCTATTTATTATATTCAATACTTCCTGTTTAGTAACTGGTGCTGCTATGGGTTTTTCTGAAATACCAAATTAATGATAAAAAAAATTTCATTTTTAAAACTATTTTGACTGCACATTAGACTCACAACCTTCTGCACCAGCATCTGCTTTAGGGCTCGCTCACACAAGCATATATGCACAAGACAAAGAAATTAGATGAGTCCTAATGGTGAAAAGGGTTGATTAGTGACTGATTACTTTTGGTGGTAATAACTCAACATAATATCATAAATAACAAGAAATAAAAGCTTAACCTAAACCCATGATGTGTACTAAGTATTTACTCCAACTCAGGTTTTGCCTGCTGTTGTTAATGATTTAGCAATGTTCATGGCTCATTTATAATTGTCTACTGACAAGAAGGTGCAAGTTTAAATAAACAATACAAATCCATTGCTCCAGAAAAGGATTCTGGTGAAGTAGAGTAGATAAAATTTCTTAAATGAGCCAGGCCTCTATTTAATATTCTTGAACTCATTGAAGTATAATTAATGATCCAAAAAGCTAAACTTAAATCTTTTTAAATGTCTAAAAAGCACTGAATGTTATCAAAGTTATATTTTCCTATTGTCTAGTAGTACACGAACATTGAAACACTGGCCCACGGCTGGTAGCACAGTGCTAAATTCTATACAGCCCTCTTACATCGCTGCAGAGACTCAAACTGACTCCATATAATCTATGTTGCTCTGGGTGGAAAATCTTTATGCACACCATGTCCGATGGGGCAAGACACATTGAGTTCTGTACAACAGATAAGTGGATCTTTCGAAATTCGAATTTGCCAACTTCCCCAAATTTCTCTCAAAATTCTATTTGCTGTGAATACATTTGCATTTGTTGGAAAGCTTGAAGTTGTTGACAAAATATATGTTGGGGAAAGGAGAGAGGGAGAACCCTATGGACAATAAGAGTTTACACATTACTGACCAGAGAGGGGACCCACTGACTATAAGTACTTACACTCTACAGGTGAGAGAAAGGACATCACTGACCAGTGACTTACCTTGAGTCCTAAGAGCCCCAGTACAATATTTAGACATGTGCCCCACCAGCACATTGGTCATATGCATGGGCCCCTTCAATCATGTCCACCTTGTCAACTTTCCTATAATAATGTCTTCTATCCCGAATGAAAACCTGTAACAATGTCTTACACCATTTTCTTTAATAATGTCTCTAATTTTGTCCCCCATCTTGTATTAATGTCACCTCTTCAGAAATAATGTTTTCCACCTGTCTTGTCTGGCCATCCGTAGGCGCAGGGCTGCCTATCCACCTCCTATTTGTGACTGTCAGCAACACAGGAAGGAGAAGAGGCAGTCTAGAGGGACACCTAGAGGTGAGCAGTCAGATGCTGGGAGGCAGAGTCGGTCCACTATGAGAAGAGGAACTCTTGTCACCCTGTCATCTCAGCTGAATCCTGGGGAGGATGGTCTAATAGCTTGGCAAGCAGCGTCTGCAGCTGTGCCGGCTCAGGGCTATTCTGCTAGCATCACTAGGGATG
The DNA here is from genome assembly GCF_032444005.1 of Ranitomeya imitator. Lineage (NCBI taxonomy): Eukaryota > Metazoa > Chordata > Amphibia > Anura > Dendrobatidae > Ranitomeya > Ranitomeya imitator. Next base: position 76,276,932 of record NC_091285.1, read on the forward strand.
AACAACCTACTAGACTCCCAGGATCTGGCTATCGCAGGATGGAAGAACAGGCTGAAGCTATGCTGCCCTTTGTGGGAACTCCTGATCATCATGCTACTGCAAGCCAGACAGTTTTTGATCTGGTCATTTCACCAAGCAGGTGAGGACAAGGAGTAAGGGATCAGGATCAAGGACCATGGACCAAGGACATCACACAGTGGATTGGGTGAAATAAATAACTCTGTCCCAATATGTTTAAATAATACTAACTGTTTTTGCAAGATGTTTTTAATTACATGACTGTAGCCTTTGCTAGGTATGTGGACAGTTCTGCTGTTAAGTCTGTTAGTAGTAATTCTGGTTCTATGTTGCAGAATCTTGCCTCCTCCAGTAGGTCTCAAGGCATTAAAGATATATAAAACAAAACCTGGCACTCAACTTTTGATATATGCAAGTGGTTTTTTATTACAAACGGAAATGCAGTAACAGCAAAACGTTTCGGTCATAGACAATGACCTTCATCAGTTACTGTAGGTTACAAATAATTACCAAAAGAAATAGTACAGTATAAAAAATAAGGTACATAAAAATATTTCATGGCACGACATTAGATATTCAGTGGGACATGACAGCAACCTGGACAGAATGAGAGTAACGAGGTCCCAGGTAGGGAATCTTTGGTAGTTAACATTTTGTCGAGATCCCTGGGTATCGCTGAATTGAATGTCCTACAGAAGGGCCTCTCTTTCTGCCCCTCTTATAAATCTAAAACAGTTGAATTGGAGATGGACTTTCAACGTTTTTTCCGTCTCCTTAGATTAAAGGTTCATTTCAGACATCCTTTGTAGTGTATCTAATCAATTGCCCTTGCGGCTTAGTATATGTTGGTGAGACCATGCAACCTGTACGCGACAGAATCTCAAAGCACAAATTGACTATCCATAGTAAGAATCTACTTCTGCCTATTCCATACCATTTTCATTCACAGGGTCACTATCTCCCAACTGAAATATCAGGTCATTGATTCTGTCCCCCCACCTAGCCGTCTAGTGATAGGATCTCTCTTTTAAAAAAAAACGTGAAGCATACTGGATACACACTCTGGAGACCCTCACCACTAAGGGGTTAAATAGAAAGTACCATCTGTTAGCATTTATATAGATTATGTCTGGATTACATTGTATCCAACTGCCGTGATCATTAACTATGTTCTCTCTATTCCCCTAGAGTCGCCTATACTGACCCTCGGACATGGCCTTTCACGAGCACCTTCTAATCTTCATCATTTGTTGCACCGTGTACTAGATCGTGTTGTTTTCTATAAAAGTCAAACCGGATTTACTGTGGTATTCCCTGCACCACCTCCCTAATAATGAAAGTTCAGGTCTCTTTACTTCCACAATACATTTGACATCTCCACACATTATTAGGACCATTCACCCTATGGCGTAGAGTGGCCTCTAACAACTTTATACCATATAACCCCTTTATAACATCTAGGCCACGTACGATCTGTTTTTATTCAGCGGATAACATCCGGATTATGTTTACATGGGTGGAACGCACCCAGCGCGTCCCTGTAACGCACTTCCATGTTGGTGATGTCTTGTCCGCTGTTTAGAACAGCTAACATGTGTCGGGAAAGATGTGGGATCAGTGCCAGAGCCTACATCAAAGAGAGACACAATATGTGTTGTACATATACAGAGCATGTCACAAAGAGATTAATTATGATGAGCAATTCTGCCAAAAATTAGCAGTTCATAAAAATGTAAGATGGGGTGATATGGACGTTGGCCTGTGCCTAAATCTCATGCTTGCTCACACGCCGTCACCCTCACTTAGGCAGCAGAATAATGCTGCGGCTAACATCAATAACATTCATAAAGGGTTATGTTTTGCCTTTAATGATTCGATCTGTAAATGGTTACAGAATTGCAGGTATAAACATGAGTGCTCTTTTTGTTCTGGTAACCATATGGTATTTTGTTGCTTTAAAAGGGTTGTCAGAACCACAACTTAGCACCTAGGGTTACATTCAAAAAAGCGCAGACAGCAGTTAGGTGGGAAAGAATGTCATGTTTACTAAATATTTAGAATTGAGAGTCCTCAGTGGTTGATACTTTTTAAAAGATGGTAACAAATTGCAAGCTTTTGAGACTACTCAGGCCTAGTGTTGAGCGATACCGTCCGATAGTTGAAAGTATCGGTATCGGATGGTATCTGCCGATATCTGAAAAATATCGGATATCGCCGATACCGATATCCGATACCAATACAAGTCAATGGGACACAACTATCGGAAGGTATCCTGTAATAGATCCCAGGGTCTGAAGGAGAGGAAACTCTCCTTCAGGCCCTGGGATCCATATTCATGTGTAAAATAAAGAATAAAAATAAAAAATATTGATATACTCACCCTCTGACGCGCCCTGGTCATCACCGCTGCAACCGCCTTGCTTTCGTTCCGAAGAATGAGCACGTTAAGGGTCTTCGATGATGTCGCGGCTCGTGATTGGTCGCTGAGCGGTCATGTGACCGCTCACGCGACCAATCACAAGCCGCGACGTCATCAAAGGTCCTTAATGCGTTCATTCTTAGGAATGAGTGCGTTAATGACATTCGATGACGTCGCGGCTTGTGATTGGTCGCGTGAGCTGTCACATGACCGCTCAGCGACCAATCACAAGCCACGATGTCATCGAAGGCCCTTTACGTGCTCATTCTTCAGAACGAAAGCAAGGCGGTTGCAGCGGTGACGACCAGGGCGCGTCAGAGGGTAAGTATATCAATATTTTTTATTTTTATTCTTTATTTTACACATTAATCTTAATCCCGATACCGATTCCCGATATCACAAAAATATCGGAACTCGGTATCGGAATTCCGATACCGCAAATATAGGCCGATACCCGATACTTGCGGTATCGGAATGCTCAACACTACTCAGGCCTCTTCATCAGGCATATATCAGGTATTTTTCTATCTACTGGCTAACACGGTACCAAGATGTATATCTTTCCTGTATGTTTACTAAAAGCATTCTCAGACATGGAGATGTCACAATGGTGTCTAAAGGGTTTTCAGAAGGTTTTTTCATCAGCCCTGTTACAGGTATTAAGGTTATTGATAATTTAAAGTGGCGTTGTAGACCAATATTTGAACGATTTTTTTTTATTGGTCCAGCAGGATCAATGGTTTGCAAGCGTTTGTTACAAACATTTAATGCAGTAGATGAGGATTTTTGTTTCCCTTTAGTAATCAATTGAATTCCTAAGCATTGAAATGAACTCTTCCAACATGGAGTTTAAGCTTCCTTCCCAGAAAACTGATATGATTTTGTATCAGATCGCGTTACTTATCAGGTGCTGAAAAGTAATTTAAAAAAATGGCAGTTCTTACTGGGATGTGTGGCTTTTGCAATGAAAGTTATTTCAATGGGTAGAATTTTCCTGCAGCCCATCACAGCTTTGTGCAGGTCTAGAATTTTGTCCCTGATATCCCTAGACAGCTCTTTGATCTTGGCTATGGTGGAGAGGTTGGAATGTGATTGATTCAGTGTATGGATATGTATATTTTATACAGGTAACAAGTTCAAACAGGTACAATTAATACAGGTAATGAATGCAGAGTAGCAGGGCTTCTTAAAGAAAAACTATTGGGCCTGTGAGAGCCAGAATTCTTGCTGGTTGATAGGTGATCAAATACTTCTTTCATGTAACAAAATTCAGTTTAATTATTTAAAAATCATATAATGTGAAAATGATTTAGAAGACCTTGGAGTTGTGGTACATTGTTCTACTGTTCAGATACACCTGCACAAATATGGCCTTCATGGAAGGGTCATCAGAAGAAAACCTCTGCTTCATCCTCATCTTAAAACTCAGTGTCAGAAGTATGCAAAAGAACATCTAAGCAAGCATTTTGGAAACAAATCCTGTGGACCGATAAAGCTAAAATAGAACTCTATGACCACAGTGATCAAAGGAATGTGTGGAGAAAAAAGGGCACATAATTTCAGGAAAGAACATCTCACCAATACTGATGGGCAAACACAATGATATCTGGGTCCATAAGGTTCGGCCGAACATCTAAAAAAAATTGGTTAAGGTACCAGAATGGTACCCCATTCAGATGGATGGAGGGACCAAACAACCGTTGTTTGCCACGCTGTCATCTGCATGACAACACGGAAAGCACAGCCTCTGATCGGTGCTAAGAACACTACCACTGGTCAGAGAACAGCGGTTCCCACGCTGTTAGATGACAGCATGAGCTAGCAAAAAAAGGATTCCGCTGATCACAGGAGGCAGCTGATAAGAGAGTACTTCTCTCATAAGCCGGATAATAGCGAGAGCAGGCTCTGATGATTGAAGTATTTTCTCCAGCGCCTGTGTGTTATAAAAAAATAAATAAAAAAATGATTTGGTGTCTCTTCTATTTTTGATAACAAGAACAGGCAAAACTGACAGCTGCAGACTGCAACCCCAAGTTGTCAGCTTTTCATGACTGGTTATCAAAGATAGAGAGGTCCCATGGGGGTTATCATAGCTGGTTATCAATAATAGAGGCGCCCCCAATAGAGGGGATATTTAAAGTGCCTTGCGAAAGTATTCGGCCCCCTGGAACATTTCAACCTTTTCCCACATATCATGCTTCTTACAAAAAGATGCCAAATGTAAATTTTTGGTGAAGAATCAATAACAGGTGGCACACAATTGTAAAGTTGAACAAAATTTATTGGTTAGTTTACATTTTTGTGAAAATTCAAAAACTGCAAAGTAGGACGTGCAATATTATTCCGCCCCTTTACTTTCAATGCAGCAAACTCACTCCAGAAGTTCATTGTGGATCTTTGAATGATCCAATGTTATCCTAAATGCCTAATGATGAGAAATATAATCCACCTGTGTGTAATCAAGTCTCCTTATAAATGCACCTGCTCTGTGATAGTCTCAGGGTTCTGATTGAAGCACAGAGAGCATCATGAAGACCAAGGAACACAACAGGCAGGTCCGTGATACTGTTGTGAAGAAGTTTAAATCCTGATTTGGATACAAAATGATTTCCAAAACTTTAAACATCCCAAGGAGCACTGTGGAAGCGATCATATTGAAATGGAAGGAGTATCATACCAATGCAAATCTACCAAGACCCGACCATCCTTCTAAACTTTAACTTCAAACAAGGAGAAGACTGATCAGAGATGCAGCCAAGAGGCCCATGATCACTCTGGATGAACTGCAGAGATCTACAGCTGAGGTGGGACAGTCTGTCAATAGGACAACAATCAGTCCTACACTTCACAAATCTGGCCTTTATGGAAGAATGGCAAGAAAAAAGCCATTTCTCAAAGATATCCATAAAAAGTGTAATTTAAAGTTTGCAGCAAGCCACCTGAGAGACACACCAAACATGTGGAAGAAGGTGCTCTGGTCAGATGTAAACAAAATCGAACATTTTGGCAACAATGCCAAACGATATGTTTGGCGTAAAGGCAACACAACTCTTCACCCTGAACACACCATCCCCACTGTCAAATATGGGGGTGGCAGTATCATGGTTTAGGCCTGCTTTTGTTCAGAAGGTACAAGGAAGATGGTTAAAATTGATGGAAGATGGATGAAGCCAAATACAGGACCATTCTTGAAGAAAACCTGTTGGAGTCTGCAAAAGACCTGAGACTGGGACAGAGGTTTGTCTTCCAACAAGACAATGATTCCAAACATAAGGCAAAATCTACAATGGAATGGTTCACAAATAAGCGCATCCAGGTGTTAGAATTGCCAAGTCAAAATACAGACCCCCATCCAATTGAGAATCTGTAGAAACAGCTAAAAACTGCTGTTCACAAAAGATCTCCATCAAACCTCACTGAGCTCGAGCTGTTTACAAGGAAGAATGGGCAAGAATTTCTGTCTTTTAATGTACAAAACTGATAGAGACGTACCCCAAGCGACTTGCAGCTGTAATCGCAGCTCAAGGTGGCGCAACAAAGTATTAAGTTAAAGGGGTCCAATAATATTGCACGCCCCACTTTTCAGTTTTTGAATTTCCACAAAAAATTTAAATTACCAATACATTTTGTTCAACTTCACAATTGTGTTCCACTTGTTGTTGATTCTTCACCAAAAATTTACATTTGGTATCTTTATGTTTGAAGCATGATATGTGGGAAAAGTTCCAGGGGGCCGAATACTTTCGCAAGGCACTGTATAAGTAAATTATTTAAATAAAACATGTGGTCCCCCGCATTTTTGACAACCAGCCAAGCTAAAGCAAACAGTTGGGGGCTGGTATTTTCAGACTAGTAAGGGGACAGCAGTCTAAAAATAGCAGCCTGCAGCCAACCCAGGAAAGGTGCACATATTAGCCCTCCGTCACATACAATATTCGGACTAACGAGTTCACATACAATGTGCCTGTCAGGCGCCTGCTGGAAAAATACCTATAATATCTAATGTTTGCAATTTCAGTGCTCTAAAAGTGATCAGTGACCTTCATAGGGATGTAATAAAAGAGACTACACATAATCAGTTGCAAAAAAAAACATTTACTTAACATAAAACTAATAACTATGAAATGCAAACTTTTCAAAACTCCCGCCAAATAGTCCCCAGTTCGACTCTCTCAAAAAAATGTACAAAGAAAATTTTTGAACACAAACTTAATTTTAAGGTACCTTAAGTACTATTAAAAACATATTCAATCAGAAGTAGATGCTGAGGTTTCCCCAGAAAAGTCACACTTGCAGAGCAAATAGCAAGAATTACACACCATTTTTGCATGTGTCAGGCAAATTGCTTTATGACATTTGAGACATTCATAATTTGAAAGCCTTCTGGTTCCGCTTTCCGTTTGGCAGGTGGTGCATCTCCTTCTTTTGTGAGGTGGTGCAGATGGTGACTTTTCACCATCATCTTCTGGGCGGAACCTTTTGAGCTGAACTTGAAGGCGAGAGGGGATACCGATTGTTTTCACGCTTCTCCTGCGTAGCTTTCCAAGTACTAGTTCATGGGACAATTTTTTCAGATACAATCGTCTACGGAGTGGTTCAAGCTTGTTTTCAAGATAAATTACTTGTGAATTTATACCACCCAAATTCAACATAGCAAAAAATATGACCATTGGCCAGCGTTTGATGTTTCTGCTGACGTTGAAAGTGGAGCACATCTGATCTGCTGTATCCACACCCCCTTTGGTGGCATGGTAAAATGTAATTATCTCCGCTTTTTTTTCTGCCCCAGTCCCAGGATCGATGGCAGCATCATCATGAAGTGTTGATAGAAGAAGTACGATTTTTTTGGCATGTGGTACATAGGAAACTAAAGCCTTTCCATTATGGAATGCAAACATACTGCTGTACTGTTGTCTCTCTTTCACACTTACAAACTGTGGCGGCAATTCCCTTTTGTTTTTTCTTACAGTTCCCACATATGACAGCTTCTGAATTTTCAGATAATCAATCAGATCACAACTTGTAAACCAATTGTCAGCTGTAATATTGCGACCCGATCCAAATAAGGGTTCAGCCAGTCTTTTTACAACATCAATGGGTTTGTTGCTCACACAGTAAGGACCTTCTGGTTGTTTTCCTGCATAAACTTCCAGGTTGTAAGTGTAGGTCTTACTGGCATCAACAAGGGCATACATTTTTATTCCATATTTGTTTGGCTTTGATGGAATATATTGACGAAAGGCACATCTACCACGAAAACCAGGGAGCATTTCGTCAATAGTGAGATTCTCTCCAGGGTAATAACTTTGTTTACAGTTTACAACAAATCTTTGAAATATATCACGAATTGGAGCAAGTCGGTCATGTGTTTTGCGTTCGGTTCGGGTAGTTCTGTCGTCAAACCGAAGGCAACGAATTAGAATCTTGAATCTGTTTATGGACATAACAAGGCTAAATTTTTCAACTCCATCCCCATCTTTACCCCAAAGTTCCTCCAAACTTTGTCTATTTGCCCTATAAGCTCCTGCAAGGTACAGTAATCCAAAAAAAGCACGCAGTTCTATTTCATCTGTGGGCTTGATGGTTCTGTTGCAGATGTACTTGTCCTTTATAATGTCTATATATTGGTTGGTATATGTGACAATAGAGTCCAGAATGTCATCTGTAAATATACTGTTCCAGCATTCAACTGCAGTTTTTGCATTACGTGCAGTTCCTATTACTGCAGGAAGGTGAGTAATAATGTTTAAAGGTTCCCTACGTTTTTTCTGGAATGGCTTCTTGTTCCATTTAGTATTTTTATCTTTTCCAATATAATATGATCCAACTTCTTCATCCTCACCACTGTCACCATCTTGCTCTGTTTCAGAATCCAGGACACATTCTTCCACCTCATCATGAGAATCAATCTCACTTTCCTCTCCTAAATCCTCATTCAGTGTGAGGTCTCTATCATCTAACAGCATGTTTGTTACTTCCTCAACATCAAGTTGTTTGGATAAATTGTACATTTTCCTCTCCATTTCAGCAGATAATCTGAAGCAAGAGAAGGAATATGTTAGGGAACTACTGTATATGCCTGAGCAGCACACTTTCTTTTATAAAATCTCCCTTATTTCTATGAAATATCCTCACATTTTGTGCTATACATTCATAAAACAAGCTAAATAAACTATTGTGATGAATAAAAACATAAAATACCAACCTTACTGAATGTGACGTATTCGCATACAATGAGCCTGAGAGATCTGTGCAGCTATATCCTCTCCCCTGAAGCTCTGAAATCCAACTGTGATATCAGGTTTCACAGACCTTCAAGAGACAGGAGACTACCTGGAGGGAGGGGGTTTCCTCACAATCTGGTGAGGAAGGAGAAATGAAATTAAAAGAGAAGCGCCTGTCAGATCAGTTGTATGTGACGGAGGGTTAGATGTGCCAATTCTGGTGTTTTGCCTGGCTCTTCCCTCTTGACCTGGTACAATGGCGAGAAGGGTAATGCTTGTGGGGTTGATGTCAGCAGTTTTATAGCCACCAACATCAAATCTACAGTTTAGTAATGGAGAGGCATTTATAAGACACCCTGATTAACCCCCAGTGAGCTCATTTATGGCACCACTCTCTGCGTGAGCAAGTTCTCACACTGCGAGGAGTGCTTTAACTGAGGTCTCCAGAGTTTATCAGATTTGAACTCTGGTGAATATTCTCCAGGCAGCTCAGCACTAGTCACTGCAGGAGCTATTATGTTCCTGTGTCAGTGTGAACTGGCTGGTGGGGAGAGCTGTTATGACCTGGTGGTCAGGACAATAATGGACCTGGTGGTTAAGAGCACACGGAATGACCTGATAGTTACTGATAATAAAGGACGAGCTCTGGGACGTGGGAACTCTGCTGACCGCAATCCCTAATCCTATCAAACACACTAGAAATAGCCGTGGATTGCGCCTAACGCTCCCTATGCACCTCGGCACAGCCTAAGAAACTAGCTAGCCCTGAAGATAGAAAAATAAAGCCTACCTTGCCTCAGAGAAATTCCCCAAAGGAAAAGGCAGCCCCCCACATATAATGACTGTGAGTAAAGATGAAAATACAAACACAGAGATGAAATAGATTTAGCAAAGTGAGGCCCAACTTACTGAACAGACCGAGGATAGGAAAGGTTACTTTGCGGTCAGCACAAAAACCTACAAAAAGACCACGCAGAGGGCGCAAAAAGACCCTCCGCACCGACTCACGGTGCGGAGGCGCTCCCTCTGCGTCCCAGAGCTTCCAGCAAGCAAGACAACAATAAAAATAGTAAGCTGGACAGAAAAATAGCAAACCAAAGAAATACATGCTGGAACTTAGCTTCTGCTGGGAAGACATGTCACAAGAACGATCCAGGAGTGAACTAGACCAATACTGGAACATTGACAGGTGGCATGGAGCAAAGATCTAAGTGGAGTTAAATAGAGCAGCCAGCTAACGAATTAACCTCGTCACCTGTGGAAGAAACTCAGAAATACCCACCAGAGGAAGTCCATGGACAGAACCAGCCGAAGTACCATTCATGACCACAGGAGGGAGCCCGACAACAGAATTCACAACAGAGAGCGGACACTAATGTGACTGCTCTCCAAATCGTCCATATTTTTGTGGGACAGTATGGAATATCTTCACGTTCGACAGATGATGGATATGGTTGTTTATTATTTTGATTTTTTTTCCAGGGGACTTGTGCATTGCTTGATTAGACGTAAAGGTGAGTATTATGGTTGTTTGTTATTTTCTGTCTTTTACAGGTGACATGGGCTTCAATGGATGAGGTGTAAATGGAAGCATTTTTTATTTTTATTTTTTTTTTAAGAATTTCAGATTCTGATTCATCTGACCAGTGTTCAGTTTTTCATTTTTCCTAAGTCCAATTTAAATGAGGCTTGGCCCAGAGAAGACTGCAACCTGTCTGTATTGTGTTGATATATTGCTTGTTCTTTGCATGATAAAGCTTTAACTTGCATTTGAGGATTGCACATCAAACTGTTTTCACAGTCAATGATTTATGGAAGTATTACTAAGCCCATGCAGTGATTTGCATGACTAAATCATGAGTGTTTCTAATGCAGTGCTGCCTGAGGCCAATAGATCATATCCATTCAATATTGACCATTGACCTTGTCCCTTGTGCACATGGATTTCTCCATCTGAGTCTTTCGTTTATATTATGTACTGCTGCTGCTGACATAGTCAAAGTCTTTACAATTTTACATGAAGGACCATTTATTTGTCATTGTTCGACAATTTTTAGACATAGTTGTTCACAAATTGGTGAACCTCACACCATTTTTACTCTTTTTATATACAGTCATGTGACTTAGTTGAAAATTCACTCTCCCATTGTTTTTCATTAATGCCACTTACTTTTCCAGCCTCTTGTTAATACTGTCCCACCTTTTTTGAGATGTGTTGTTGCCATCAATTTATAAATTAGCTATTTGTTTTCAAATGAAATGGAAAAATGTCTGACATAAACCTTTTGATATGTGCTCTGTGTTTTGTTGTGAATAAAATATGGAGGCAAGAGGTTTCCAAATCATTGCAATCTTGCATTCCTCACATTTTGAGAAAACGCAAAATAGAAACAAAATGAGCAAACACCCTGTTGGAAGTAAATAAGTAAAAGCAATTGTGCAAATAAATAACACAAGGTACTTAGTAAACACCATTTTTTTATTAAAAAAGTGTAAAAGCTATCCCATCGCGATAAGGTCTAGCCAAATCAGGATGATCCTAGTGGAGTTGTGTATAGTTCTACTTTTTAATATTTAGAAAAACTTAATTTTATTTATTTTTAGTCCCTTATAGGGTAGCTGGTTGCTTGTTCTATAAACTGCAATATTATGGTATTTCAGTATATAGAGAATATTATGGCCTCCTACAAAGCTCAGCATTCGCTAAGCACAGGGGTCTTTAGTAGGCATACCATGAGCACCCGATGGGGGTATGTAATGGTGCATCCATAAATACCAGTCAGAGGTTTCTTCTGTTGCAGGCAGATTCTGATAGTTATACGCAGATGCTGTACATGTGCCAGGTATAATGTGGATGCAGCCAATATATTCTCTAAGCAAATGAAGCCAACATTTAACTTGTCAGATTGGTTAATGTTGGTAAAGGGTTAAATACAGAAACAGGAAACATTTTTGTTTTGCTCTCTTATTTGTTTATTACAGATATAGTTGCATTTTCTTTTTAGTTAACAATATTTTGATTAAAGAAAGCAATTTGGGAACGTCAGTTTATGAAAGAATAATATTTCACAGTAGAGCAAAGTGATGGTTTAAGAGGGAAACATTTATCAGCAGTTGCTTTGTCTCATTAATTACTTTTTGGGGAAGCAAAGCTAACATACATAAAAGAGATCTAATTTCAGGGAATTTCAGCCAACAGTGCCAATTTTTTAGGCAACAGGTTGCTGGTTAAACTAAAGCATCGGCCTTTGTAGTGTCAAATACATTTTAACAAAAGAAACATTAAAAAAGTGGTTTTGTAACTTCGAGTATTTCGCTTTCATGATTATGTAAAGCCGTGTACTATTTTTTTCTCTTGTAAAGCAGTAAGTGGTAAAAAGGTATTTTTAGTTCAAATTTAAATTTCTGAACACAATAAAGGTTCTAACTTTGTATTGTTCATATGTAATTATTCAGAAAAGAAGTTTGGTCTGTGCGGATAGCACAATTCTAAATGCTCAGGAAGGACATGCTTTTCATAATACAGCGCACCTCGAAGACAGCTTTAGTGTTTCCACATTCGCAAAATGTTGTTCAATTCTCTTTCCAATTAACCTCTCACCTTGTTTATTGAGATTTTGTGACATGGAGCACTAATGTAGAAATAATTACCTCTGTGACTTAGTGACGGTTTTGTACCAAGAGATTAAGGTGATTTTTAAAAAGAGTTTGAGGTTACAGGGCAAACTGAAGCCATTTGTATTGTTGATAAAAATGCAGAGTGGCTTTTTGGATAAAATTGTATTATAGTGGCAAATAAATTTGGAATATTATATTACAAATGCAATTATTGAAATATAAAACTCTTATGTCTGTTATTAATGGTAACCAAAAACATAATTTAAGCCAATAAAGCATACTGTAAGAAAAACAACTTCATTTAGAAAATACTGTAGATTATCTCCACCTTAAATTTCCTCCTAAGGATAAAGTGAGATGTTATAGTTTAATACATAAACTATTAGATTTTAATAACTTTACACAATGTGATGTCATTGCAGGGGTGACAGCATGTGGAGGTATAGGAATAGTGACATGGATAGGCAAAGAGCTCACTAGGGTCTTACCGGGATAAGAAGTGAGAAAGTGTGGGCAAACGCGCCTACCTGGTAGGGTTGCATGATCACAACCGCATAAAGGGCTTAAAAGAGGTTCCTGCAGACCCACGACTTGGAGAACATCTAAGGTTGAAAAAGAAAGGGTTAAATTTGCGCTGCCAAAGGATCAATAATGAAAAGGAATCAGATAACCAGGATTGCAGTTTATTTCTCAACGCGTTTTGAAGTATCACACTTTTTCATCAGGACAAACCACAATGATGAGTACAGACAACAAGTGCAGGTATAAATAGGCACAGTATTCAAATAAAGGCATGTAAAAAAGCATCTCTCAAAAGAATAAGAAGTATGGAAAAATACAGATTGCATAGAATGCATAACTCATTGAAATGATTGACAAAAATTGAGAAGTATGCGATGGGAAAAAGTGGAAGGATAAGTGCACTGTGATAAATACTATGCTGAGCACAATGTGGTACCAGAGGTGTTGGCACTAACCAATACGAGTCTGACTCACCGAGGTCTGATGATAGACGTAGTGCCAGAGGTACCAAGGATCCGAGCACCTGGAAAGTGAGTCCAGCACATGAGACGCTGATTCTGAGGAACAGGTATTAGGCGAGGAAGCCAGCGCCAGGTGGCAGCAGCCAAACAGGAAGGCGGTGAGTCGGCGTGGAAACCAGGAACGCCCCGGCCGGTGACGTCCCTGGAGACAGTGAAGGAAAAGAGAAAAAAAAAAATGGCCGACGGGAGCGCTCACTGTGTGACGTCACAAAAAGTGTGGAGCAACACTGGGACCAAGCAGACAACCGACGTGTTTTGAAGGAACGCAGTCCTTCTTCATCATCCTTCGAAACGCGTCGGTACCAACGTTGTGGGTAAACAACTTTGTTTCATACATGTAAGGCTGGTTCAAAATCACCTGTGGCAAGTATCAGATGTGGGCAATACAAAAGTAAGATCTGAAACCAAATAAAAAAGAAAAGTTGACTCAATCTATGCATTGTTTGCCTGTGTGTGCCACACCAGGCATGGAGAACAAAGAGAGAAGAGAACTGTGTGAGGACTTAAGAAAGAACAATTGTTAAAAAATATCAACAATTTCAAGGTTAGAAGTCCATCTCCAGAGATCTTGATGTTCCTTTGTCCACAATGCTCAACATAATCAAGAAATATACAACCCATGGCTCTGTAGCTAATTCCACTGGAGGTGGACGGCAGAGAAAAATTTATGAAAGATTGCAATGCAGTAGAGTCCAGATGGTGGATAAGTAGCCTCATTGAAGTTCAAAAGAAATTTAACCTGTCCTGTTTGCTCAGCGTCAGCACGAACTATCCATCAACAGTTGAATTAAAATAAATCCTATGTCAGGAGACTCAGGAGGATTCCACTACTGATACAGGGGCATAAAAGACATCAGTTTGCCAAAATGTGCTTGAGTAAGCAAAAATACTTCTGGGAAAGCATTTTTTGGACAGATAAGATGAAGATGATGGAAGAGAACATCATTCCACTATACTATATAATAATTTAGCAAGTCTGAAACAACTTTTAGTGTTGCAATATTGCAATTTGATTACTGTTTATTTATGTATATTATTTGCACAATTTCACTTAGTTCATGTGTAGGTGAATATGCACTGTTGTCATTGTATTCACACGTCAGAAACCCTTTATAAGGAAATGACGTATAGTAATCAGTGAACTGGACCCGTTGAAGCACATACCGTGCGAAACGGCCGTCGTCCACACTCCACCTCCGCACCCTCCTGTTGACCTGATGTCCTAATGAACGTTTCATACATTTTTCTCCAATAAAGAGCACGATTTCACAGCTTCAAAAATAAGGGTGAGTGCCGCACTGTTTTCTTTTCTTGTTTCATTGTATTTACTCTGGATTGCTTGTCAGTGCTGAGCACCGTATACCCAGAACATACGTGCCACCTGCGTATTTTCCGGATGTTCTTTAAGGAGTGAATGTCCATATTGATTTGTGCTTCTCTAGTGCCGTCCATTGCTCATTCTGTGTGTTGGTTGAACATCATTCCACTGTTTACCAAAAATGAAATGAGGCCAACAAAGAAAGGAATGCAGTACCTACATTCAAATATGCTGGAGGGTCAAAGATGTTTTGGGGTTGTTTTACTGTCTCTGGCACTGGGTTACTTGAGTGTGTGCAAAATAAATGAAATCTGAAGATTATCAAAGTTTTTTGGTTCGCAATGTAGTGCTCAGTGTCAGAAAGCTGGGTTTGCATCATGGGTCTTACAGCTGGTCAATGACCCAAAATATTTTTCAAGAAGCACCTAAAAATGGATGGAACCAAAGCACTGGAGAGTTATGAAGTGGCCAGCTATCAGTCTGGATCTAAATCCTATTGAATAAACTGTGAAGAGTTCTGAAAATTGCTGCTGGGAAAAGCATCTTTCCAATATGAGAGACCTGGAGCAGTTTGTAGTTCACCACAATTATATTGGGCCTTTTTCTATATCTATGCTTTGTGCTCCTAACTCTTCTATCCCTACACACTACATGCACAAAATGGTGTTCCTTGGCCGGCCCCTATGTTTTATACTCCCTATTTGGCTGTGCTATGCCATGTGAATGGATTGCTTTAATGTACATATCGTGTGCACTATATTTAAAGAGTAAAGAGGGCAGGCTAAGGAAAAAAGGGTATGGACAAAAATGACATGACAATGTCATAATTTACGTGATCAGCAACTAGTCATGTGGCCATGATGTATGTATCAAATGGACATACCATGTGACTGGAAGGTCCTAGGGCCTTTCAGTCACATGGTTCTGCCAAAGTTCTGCTGTAACACATTCTTCTGTTGATAGTTTGTTCTGAGTCTACGTTTTATCACCGTATTAACACAATAAGGAAAAAAAATACAAAATTAAACACCACCGAAACAAGTAAAAACTGGAGACACCTATATGGTAAAATTTAAACTATAGTAGCAGCTTTGCTACAATACATATGTCAGAGAAGGGCATAATATTGATGACAAAAGGCATAAACTAATGGTATAGGAAGTAAGGCAATTGACCTTCCAATCACATGATATGTCCATGTGATACATAAGTCACGGTCACATGACTAGTTGTCGATCACATGAATTACGACATTGGGGTGTCAAGTCATTTTTGTCAGTCCCCTTTATCCTTAGCTCATTTTGTTTATCCTTTGAACATAGTGCCCGCGATATGTACATTGTGGCTGTCGCGTGATTCTTAGATCATGAGGGCTATGACGAACACAAGTTTGCCCACAATGGTCCACCTACTTCCTGGTTTTAAACACGTGTACTGTATGCTTAGGATGCTGAACACAGGTGCTCTATGAATAATGGTGTATTACCATTGGTTTATCTGTACATAAATAGGCTGTCAACCAACAACCCACCAACCCTGGATGATCAATTCCTTGCAAAACGTGCAGCAGGCACGGTCGGACCCTCTTAATACCTTGCTGCTACCTTGGAGACATGTGGATATTTACTATGTGATACAAAGTTAGATTTCTTGTATATTTAATCTTATATAGGGGGCTTAATTAGATCATTTTTCATCAATTGCTTTACTTCCTATACAATTACTTTATACTTTTTGCTACCTATATCTTAGAAATACCTTTCTCTGACATATATACTGTAGCAAGACTTCTACTGTAGCTTACACTTTGCAATAAAGGTGTCCACTGTCTTTTACTTGTCTCTGTGGTCTCTCATTTGTCTACATATATATATTTTAACGTGTCTAATACATGTATTTATGTCTAATAAAATGTATCATGAGTTTCACGGCTTACATTTTTCCCTCATTGGTGTTAATGCTTGGTTATGTAATTAAGCCTTACTGCATGGATTGTAAATGTAGGTGTTACCATTGTATTATCACTGTATTTGAGTATGGAGAAAACAGAACATTTGAAAAATGGGACAGTGAGAGCCATTAGGTTGCCTTATTCTACAGGATTGATAAGAACAGCTCCTCAGGAGCTAAGAGCAAGGGGGAGGGAGGTGAACAGTTAACTGCTGTATAGGAATTAATGAGCTGATGAGACCTGAATTGTATATTAGCAGTTAACCCCTCTCCTGGAATGTAACTTCTGTTCACACTGGGCCATGGTCTGACAGACACTAACTTTCAAGTTCTTTGAATTGCAGACTATTAAAGATAAAAGCTCTAATTGCAGAAAAATGACAGTAGATAGAAAAAGCAAGTCAAATGTAAACTTGCTAGTTTTCATGCTACCTAATTAAAGTATTTCATGATTTGAGAATAGACTTTTAAATTTAAACAATTAAACTACCATAAACTCTCACGTCATGTTCTAATAGAATAGGATTTAACTAATAATTCTAATTTTGTAATTTATTTAATTACAGAATTCTCTAGCTAATAACAAAAACGAAAGACAAATAATATTATCTTCATGTTTCCAGCATGTTCTTTTTGTTTGCACATGATTTTACCATTTCATGAGCAAACACTTTGTTTTATAGCATTTATAATGATAGGCAGAAAACAGCAACAGCAGTAAATCCCAAAAGTGAGCTTCAATGATTTATGATTATGTAATTTTTATTGTTACAATTGTAAACATATTTTTTCTTTATGAAGTCACATTCAATAGTGATCACAGTTATTTTCAAAATTATGTACTTGAGATTGCAGCCTAATTTTTTGCTTTTACGGGTGCACTGTCTCCTTTTTTTATCCCTCAATGCCTTACTTTTTTTTCTTGATGTAATTGCTAAGATCATTAACAAGTTAACCCTGACAAAGCTGCAGTTGGAGGTAGTCATATCTATAGAATCCAAGAATTGCATTAGATTTCATTTCCGATTTTCATTTTATAGAATTACTGTTTAAACTAATTTTAAACCTCTCTTACTGTAAGTCAAGCCAGCCATGTCCATGAGAAAAAAAATGATGATCTTATGTTTATAGGACCCTCCTAAATAATCCTGGGGAATCAAAGATCTATTTCATTGGATTTCCACATTGAACCCTTGATGAAGCCTACAGTCTCTATGACTTGTAGTATTTTGCTATAATATTGTATTTGACAAGTAAGAGAACAAAGAAATATATTATTTTTTGAAAATGCACTTTTTGTAAGGGAAACATTTGCATTCAAATTTCAGCAATGTGGATTTTTTTGTTGTTAATTTTTTTTTACAAAAAATGCAAACAACGTCAAAAATATAATTTATGCACTATCTGTTTCACAAGCCAGAAAACACACGTTTTCTGACACATAAGAATAGGTTTCAATATTGTTCTTCCCTAGCAAAACTCATAGGGACTAACTGTGAGCCATGATTTTATTTAGATATGATGTTTTACAAGTGTATATTTGATAAGTAAAATAAAGAAGGGTGAGCCTCTTAATACAGTGTTTGATTTGAAACACTGTGCTTTTGGGGTAGATGCCAAGATGGAGAACTTGCAGCAATTGCAGAAAGAATCTGGCACAGAACTTTAGTACAGCAAGGGGTCACAATTTGGGCCAATATTAAGGGGAGAAGATGGGGCCATCAGTACAGAATGAGACAAAGGACAGGGTCTTAACTATCGAATGGGATCTAGGATGAAGGATATCATTACATGATGAGACTCAGGACCTCTTATGGTGAGGGACATTATTGCAGGACGGGGTAACATTATTGCAGGATAGGTGCTAGTATGGAAGACATTAATACAGGACAGGGGTGAAGGAAATTATTATAGCGGGTCAGGGAACTTAACAACATACTGGGCCGATAGAACTCTAGTAACGTCGTTGCCCCTCACCTAGGTATACAGTTGTACATTCATACATCATAATAGGGTTGAGCGAAGCGGATCGGACAAATTCAAAAATCGCCGACTTTCTGCAAAGTCGGGTTTCATGAAACCCAACCCGATCCTAGTGTGGGATCGGCCATGAGGTCGGCGATCTTCGCACCAAAGTCGCGTTTCATAAGGCGCATTCAGCACCATTTTTCAGCCAATGAAGGAGGACGCAGAGTGTGGGCAGCTTTCTGCGGCGTCACAGGGGCTATAAAGGGGCATTCAAGTCGACAGCCATCTTACTTCTGCCAATCGTAGCATAGGGAGAGGTTGCCGCAGCTTCATCAGAAGAAGGGATATAGTTAGGGAGGGAAAATTAAGCCCTGAAACTGCTTGTGCTGTAGTGATTTCCACTGTCCAACACCACCATTTGTTTGCAGGGACAGTGAAGGCTATATTTTTGTGCATCAGCTATGTAGCTTATTAGGCTGCCTTAAAAGGCTCCCTGATAGCTGCATTTCTGTTTGCACGCCGCTGTGCAAACCAACTGCTTTTTTAAAAGCAAAAATCCTGTTGCTCCTTTCTTCACAGTTATCTTGTTTATTTGTCCACACTTATGTGTGCAGCAGTCCTTTTTATTGCTGCCATAATTGTCCTGAGATCATTGTAGGGAGAGTGAAATTGTACTACAGCCCTTGTATTTTTTCATATATCTTCCAGCCACTTTCTGCCATTTACATTGTGTTGTTTTATGCACAGGGCCTGAGGTTTGGTTTAGTCTCCCCCCAAAAAAGGGAGATTCAAATTATCACAAAGTGGATATACTGCAGTCCTGTTAGTTTGTGGTATATCAGCCAGCCACTTTCTGCCACTTACATTGTGTTGTTTTATGCACAGGGCCTGAGGTTTGGTTTTGTCTCCCCCCCAAAAAAGCGAGATTCAAATTATCACCAAGTGGATATATTTCAGTCCTGTTAGTTTGTCGTATATCAGCCAGCCACTTTCAGCCACTTACATTGTGTTGTTTTTTGCACAGGGCCTTATTTCTTGTTCAGTCTCCCCTGTTGTGAGTTCTGTTTTTGGGCTCCCTCTGGTGGTTACTGATGGTACTGGGTGACTTGTCTTTCCTGGGTTTCTGGGTTCCACCTGTTCCATCAGCATATGGGAGTTTCCTATTTAACCTGGCTTTGCTGGCATTTCCTCGCCGGTTATCAATGTATCCAGTGTGTCTTGTTACCTCTGCTCCCTGCTCCTAGAACCTTCTGGTCAAGCTAAGTTTGGATTTTCCTGTTTTGGTGTTTTGCTTTATTTGGTTTTTAGTCTAGCCTGCAGATATGTGATTCTTGCTGCTGGTTGCTCTAGTGGGCTGAAATTGCTCCTCATGTACCATGAGTTGGCACATGAGTTCAAGTAATTTCAGGATGGTTTTTTTGAAGGGTTTTTCGCTGACCGCGCAGTTCACTTTTGTATCCTCTGCTATCTAGCTTTAGCGGGCCTCATTTTGCTGAAACTTTTCATACTGCGTATGTGCTTTCCTCTCATTTCACCGTCATTATATGTGGGGGGCTGCTATTTCTGTGGGGGATTTCTCTGGAGGCAAGAGAGGTCTGTGTTTCTTCTAATAGGGGAAGTTAGATCTTCGGCTGGAGCGAGACGTCTAGGATCATCGTAGGCACGTTCCCCGGCTACTTTTATTTGTGTGTTAGGTTCAGGGTCGCGGTCAGCTCAGGTTCCATCGCCCTAGAGCTTGTTTGTATCTGTGCTTGTCCTTTAGTGATCCCCTGCCATTGGGATCATGACAGTATAACCGGCCCACAAAGTGTTAATTGTATTGGCTGAAGTAGGAGGATAAGTAGTCTGAGGAAGTTTTTTTTTTTTTTTTTCCCCCCCAGAGTTTGCTGCCTAGCCTTATTGCAGCGTGGCTACTTCCTCCTCCTCTTAATCTTTGAATGGCTCTGATCCCAGCTGTTTATCATGGACGTCCAGAGTTTGGCTTCCAGCCTGAATAATCTTGCCACTAAGGTTCAAAATATACAGGATTTTGTTGTACATGCTCCTATGTCTGAACCTAGAATTCCTGTCCCAGAGTTTTTTTCTGGAGATAGATCTCGTTTTCTGAATTTTAGGAACAATTGCAAGTTGTTTCTTTCTTTGAAATCTCGCTCCTCTGGAGACCCTGCTCAGCAAGTCAAGATAATTATATCTTTCCTGCGGGGTGACCCTCAGGATTGGGCATTTGCATTGGCACCAGGGGACCCTGCGTTGCTTAATGCGGATGCGTTTTTTCTGGCATTAGGTTTGCTCTATGAGGAACCTAACCAAGAGATTCAGGCTGAAAAAGCTTTGTTGGCCCTCTCTCAGGGGCAAGATGAAGCAGAAACTTATTGTCAAAAATTTCGGAAGTGGTCGGTACTTACTCAGTGGAATGAGTGCGCTCTGGCTGCAAAGTTTAGAGATGGCCTTTCTGAGGCCATTAAAGATGTTATGGTGGGATTCCCTGCGCCTGCTGGTCTGAATGAGTCTATGACTATGGCTGTTCAGATTGATCGGCGTTTACGGGAGCGCAATCCTGTGCATCATTTGGCGGTGTCGTCTGAACCGTCACCTGAGATAATGCAATGTGATAGAATTCAGTCCAGAAGTGAACGGCAAAAGTATAGGCGGAAAAAAGGGTTGTGCTTTTATTGTGGTGATTCAGCTCATGTTATATCAGCATGCTCTAAACGCACAAAAAAGGTTGATAAGTCTGTTGCCATTAGTACTTTACAGTCTAAGTTCATTCTGTCTGTGACTCTGATTTGTTCATTATCATCCATTTCCGTCGATGCCTATGTGGATTCAGGCGCTGCCCTGAGTCTTATGGATTGGTCATTTGCCAATCGCTGTGGGTTTAGTCTGAAGTCTCTGGAAGTCCCTATTCCTTTGAAGGGAATTGACTCTACACCTTTGGCTATGAATAAACCTCAGTACTGGACACAAGTGACCATGCGTATGACTCCCGTTCACCAGGAGGTGATTCGCTTCCTGGTACTGTATAATTTGCATGATGTTCTAGTACTTGGTCTGCCATGGTTACAAACTCATAATCCAGTCCTTGACTGGAAATCAATGTCTGTGTTAAGCTGGGGTTGTCAGGGGGTTCATGATGATGCACCTCCGATTTCTATCGCTTCATCTACTCCTTCTGAGATTCCTGTGTTTTTGTCTGACTATCGGGATGTTTTTGAGGAGCCTAAGCTCAGTTCGCTTCCTCCTCACAGGGATTGCGATTGTGCTATAAATTTAATTCCAGGCAGTAAATTTCCTAAAGGTCGTTTGTTCAATGTGTCAGTGCCAGAGCATACTGCTATGCGGGATTATGTTAAGGAGTCCTTGGAAAAGGGACATATCCATCCATCTTTGTCCCCTTTGGGAGCAGGTTTTTTTTTCGTGGCCAAAAAAGATGGTTCCTTGAGGCCTTGTATAGATTATCGTCTTTCGAATAAGATTACCGTAAAATATCAGTATCCTTTGCCATTGTTGACTGATTTGTTTGCTCGCATTAAGGGGGCTAAATGGTTTACTAAGATTGATCTTCGGGGTGCGTATAATCTTATACGAATAAAGCAAGGTGATGAGTGGAAAACCGCATTTAATACGCCTGAGGGCCATTTTGAGTATTTGGTAATGCCTTTTGGACTTTCTAATGCTCCTTCAGTCTTCCAGTCCTTTATGCACGATATTTTCCGTGAATATCTGGATAAATTTATGATTGTGTATTTGGATGATATTTTGGTTTTTTCTGATGACTGGGAGTCTCATGTTCAGCAGGTCAGGAAGGTGTTTCAGGTCCTGCGGGCCAATTATTTGTTTGTAAAAGGCTCAAAGTGTCTCTTTGGAGTCCAGAAGATTTCTTTCTTGGGGTATATTTTTTCCCCTTCTACTATTGAGATGGATCCCGTCAAGGTTCAGGCTATTTGTGACTGGACGCAGCCTACATCTCTTAAGAGTCTACAGACGTTCTTGGGCTTTGCTAATTTCTATCGTCGTTTTATAACTAATTTTTCTAGTGTTGTTAAGCCTTTGACGGATTTGACTAAGAAGGGTGCTGATGTTGCTAATTGGTCTCCTGCGGCTGTGGAGGCCTTTCAGGAACTTAAGCGCCGGTTTTCTTCTGCTCCTGTGTTGCGTCAGCCAGATGTTTCGCTCCCTTTTCAGGTTGAGGTTGATGCTTCCGAGATTGGAGCGGGGGCGGTTTTGTCACAGAGAAGCTCCGATGGCTCAGTGATGAAGCCATGCGCGTTTTTTTCTAGAAAGTTTTCGCCGGCTGAGCGGAATTATGATGTTGGTAATCGGGAACTTTTGGCCATGAAGTGGGCATTTGAGGAGTGGCGTCATTGGCTAGAGGGTGCTAGACATCGTGTGGTGGTCTTGACTGATCACAAAAATTTGATTTACCTTGAGTCTGCCAGGCGTCTGAATCCTAGACAGGCTCGTTGGTCACTGTTTTTCTCTCGTTTCAATTTTGTGGTTTCATACCTGCCAGGTTCAAAGAATGTGAAGGCGGATGCTCTTTCTAGGAGTTTTGTGCCTGACTCCCTTGGAAATTCTGAGCCCTCTGGTATCCTTAGGGATGGGGTGATTTTGTCTGCTGTCTCCCCAGACTTGCGACGTGCTTTGCAGGAGTTTCAGGCGGGTAAACCTGATCGTTGTCCGCCTGAGAGACTGTTTGTTCCGGATAATTGGACCAGTAGAGTCATCTCCGAGGTCCATTCTTCTGCGTTGGCAGGTCATCCTGGAATATTTGGTACTAGAGGCTTGGTGGCCAGGTCTTTTTGGTGGCCTTCCTTGTCGAGGGATGTGCGTTCTTTTGTGCAGTCTTGTGAGGTTTGTGCTCGGGCTAAGCCTTGCTGTTCTCGGGCCAGTGGATTGTTGTCACCTTTGCCTATCCCGAAGAGGCCTTGGACGCACATTTCCATGGACTTTATTTCGGATCTCCCTGTCTCTCAAAAAATGTCCGTCGTCTGGGTTGTGTGTGATCGCTTTTCTAAAATGGTTCATCTGGTACCCTTGCCTAAGTTGCCTTCCTCCTCTGAGTTGGTCCCTCTGTTTTTTCAGAATGTGGTTCGTTTGCATGGGATTCCTGAGAACATCGTTTCTGACAGGGGATCCCAGTTTGTGTCTAGATTTTGGCGGACGTTCTGTGCTAAGATGGGCATTGATTTGTCCTTTTCGTCTGCATTCCATCCTCAGACGAATGGCCAGACTGAACGAACTAATCAGACCTTGGAAACTTATTTAAGGTATTTTGTTTCCGCTGATCAGGATGACTGGGTTACCTTTTTGCCGTTGGCCGAGTTTGCCCTTAATAATCGGGCTAGTTCTGCTACCTTGGTTTCTCCTTTCTTTTGTAATTCGGGGTTTCATCCTCGTTTTTCCTCTGGTCAGGTGGAACCTTCTGATTGTCCTGGAGTGGACATGGTGGTGGATAGGTTGCATCGGATTTGGAGTCATGTGGTGGACAATTTGAAGTTGTCCCAGGAGAAGGCTCAGCAGTTTGCTAATCGCCGTCGCCGCGTGGGTCCTCGACTTCTTGTTGGTGACTTGGTGTGGTTGTCTTCTCGTTTTGTTCCTATGAAGGTCTCTTCTCCTAAGTTCAAGCCTCGGTTCATCGGTCCCTATAGGATCTTGGAAATTCTTAACCCTGTGTCGTTTCGTTTGGATCTCCCGGCATCGTTTGCTATTCATAATGTGTTTCATCGGTCGTTGTTGCGGAAGTATGAGGTACCTGTTGTTCCTTCGCTTGAGCCTCCTGCTCCAGTGCTGGTGGAGGGAGAATTGGAGTATGTTGTGGAGAAGATCTTGGATTCTCGTGTTTCCAGACGGAAACTCCAGTATTTGGTCAAGTGGAAGGGTTATGGTCAGGAGGATAATTCTTGGGTGGTTGCCTCGGATGTTCATGCTGATGATTTGGTTCGTGCTTTTCATAGGGCTCATCCTGGTCGCCTTGGTGATTCTCGTGAGGGTTCGGTGACCCCTCCTCAAGGGGGGGGTACTGTTGTGAGTTCTGTTTTTGGGCTCCCTCTGGTGGTTACTGATGGTACTGGGTGACTTGTCTTTCCTGGGTTTCTGGGTTCCACCTGTTCCATCAGCATATGGGAGTTTCCTATTTAACCTGGCTTTGCTGGCATTTCCTCGCCGGTTATCAATGTATCCAGTGTGTCTTGTTACCTCTGCTCCCTGCTCCTAGAACCTTTCTGGTCAAGCTAAGTTTGGATTTTCCTGTTTTGGTGTTTTGCTTTATTTGGTTTTTAGTCCAGCCTGCAGATATGTGATTCTTGCTGCTGGTTGCTCTAGTGGGCTGAAATTGCTCCTCATGTACCATGAGTTGGCACATGAGTTCAAGTAATTTCAGGATGGTTTTTTTGAAGGGTTTTTCGCTGACCGCGCAGTTCACTTTTGTATCCTCTGCTATCTAGCTTTAGCGGGCCTCATTTTGCTGAAACTGTTTTCATACTGCGTATGTGCTTTCCTCTCATTTCACCGTCATTATATGTGGGGGGCTGCTATTTCTGTGGGGGATTTCTCTGGAGGCAAGAGAGGTCTGTGTTTCTTCTAATAGGGGAAGTTAGATCTTCGGCTGGAGCGAGACGTCTAGGATCATCGTAGGCACGTTCCCCGGCTACTTTTATTTGTGTGTTAGGTTCAGGGTCGCGGTCAGCTCAGGTTCCATCGCCCTAGAGCTTGTTTGTATCTGTGCTTGTCCTTTAGTGATCCCCTGCCATTGGGATCATGACAGTATAACCGGCCCACAAAGTGTTAATTGTATTGGCTGAAGTAGGAGGATAAGTAGTCTGAGGAAGTTTTTTTTTTTTTTTCCCCCCCCAGAGTTTGCTGCCTAGCCTTATTGCAGCGTGGCTACTTCCTCCTCCTCTTAATCTTTGAATGGCTCTGATCCCAGCTGTTTATCATGGACGTCCAGAGTTTGGCTTCCAGCCTGAATAATCTTGCCACTAAGGTTCAAAATATACAGGATTTTGTTGTACATGCTCCTATGTCTGAACCTAGAATTCCTGTCCCAGAGTTTTTTTCTGGAGATAGATCTCGTTTTCTGAATTTTAGGAACAATTGCAAGTTGTTTCTTTCTTTGAAATCTCGCTCCTCTGGAGACCCTGCTCAGCAAGTCAAGATAATTATATCTTTCCTGCGGGGTGACCCTCAGGATTGGGCATTTGCATTGGCACCAGGGGACCCTGCGTTGCTTAATGCGGATGCGTTTTTTCTGGCATTAGGTTTGCTCTATGAGGAACCTAACCAAGAGATTCAGGCTGAAAAAGCTTTGTTGGCCCTCTCTCAGGGGCAAGATGAAGCAGAAATTTATTGTCAAAAATTTCGGAAGTGGTCGGTACTTACTCAGTGGAATGAGTGCGCTCTGGCTGCAAAGTTTAGAGATGGCCTTTCTGAGGCCATTAAAGATGTTATGGTGGGATTCCCTGCGCCTGCTGGTCTGAATGAGTCTATGACTATGGCTGTTCAGATTGATCGGCGTTTACGGGAGCGCAAACCTGTGCATCATTTGGCGGTGTCGTCTGAACCGTCACCTGAGATAATGCAATGTGATAGAATTCAGTCCAGAAGTGAACGGCAAAAGTATAGGCGGAAAAAAGGGTTGTGCTTTTATTGTGGTGATTCAGCTCATGTTATATCAGCATGCTCTAAACGCACAAAAAAGGTTGATAAGTCTGTTGCCATTAGTACTTTACAGTCTAAGTTCATTCTGTCTGTGACTCTGATTTGTTCATTATCATCCATTTCCGTCGATGCCTATGTGGATTCAGGCGCTGCCCTGAGTCTTATGGATTGGTCATTTGCCAATCGCTGTGGGTTTAGTCTGAAGCCTCTGGAAGTCCCTATTCCTTTGAAGGGAATTGACTCTACACCTTTGGCTATGAATAAACCTCAGTACTGGACACAAGTGACCATGCGTATGACTCCCGTTCACCAGGAGGTGATTCGCTTCCTGGTACTGTATAATTTGCATGATGTTCTAGTACTTGGTCTGCCATGGTTACAAACTCATAATCCAGTCCTTGACTGGAAATCAATGTCTGTGTTAAGCTGGGGTTGTCAGGGGGTTCATGATGATGCACCTCCGATTTCTATCGCTTCATCTACTCCTTCTGAGATTCCTGTGTTTTTGTCTGACTATCGGGATGTTTTTGAGGAGCCTAAGCTCAGTTCGCTTCCTCCTCACAGGGATTGCGATTGTGCTATAAATTTAATTCCAGGCAGTAAATTTCCTAAAGGTCGTTTGTTCAATCTGTCAGTGCCAGAGCATACTGCTATGCGGGATTATGTTAAGGAGTCCTTGGAAAAGGGACATATCCGTCCATCTTTGTCCCCTTTGGGAGCAGGTTTTTTTTTCGTGGCCAAAAAAGATGGTTCCTTGAGGCCTTGTATAGATTATCGTCTTTCGAATAAGATTACCGTAAAATATCAGTATCCTTTGCCATTGTTGACTGATTTGTTTGCTCGCATTAAGGGGGCTAAATGGTTTACTAAGATTGATCTTCGGGGTGCGTATAATCTTATACGAATAAAGCAAGGTGATGAGTGGAAAACCGCATTTAATACGCCTGAGGGCCATTTTGAGTATTTGGTAATGCCTTTTGGACTTTCTAATGCTCCTTCAGTCTTCCAGTCCTTTATGCACGATATTTTCCGTGAATATCTGGATAAATTTATGATTGTGTATTTGGATGATATTTTGGTTTTTTCTGATGACTGGGAGTCTCATGTTCAGCAGGTCAGGAAGGTGTTTCAGGTCCTGCGGGCCAATTCCTTGTTTGTAGAGTCATCTCCTAGGTCCATTCTTCTGCGTTGGCAGGTCATCCTGGAATATTTGGTACTAGAGACTTGGTGGCCAGGTCTTTTTGGTGGCCTTCCTTGTCGAGGGATGTGCGTTCTTTTGTGCAGTCTTGTGAGGTTTGTGCTCGGGCTAAGCCTTGCTGTTCTCGGGCCAGTGGATTGTTGTCACCTTTGCCTATCCCGAAGAGGCCTTGGACGCACATTTCCATGGACTTTATTTCGGATCTCCCTGTCTCTCAAAAAATGTCCGTCATCTGGGTTGTGTGTGATCGCTTTTCTAAAATGGTTCATCTGGTACCCTTGCCTAAGTTGCCTTCCTCCTCTGAGTTGGTCCCTCTGTTTTTTCAGAATGTGGTTCGTTTGCATGGGATTCCTGAGAACATCGTTTCTGACAGGGGATCCCAGTTTGTGTCTAGATTTTGGCGGACGTTCTGTGCTAAGATGGGCATTGATTTGTCCTTTTCGTCTGCATTCCATCCTCAGACGAATGGCCAGACTGAACGAACTAATCAGACCTTGGAAACTTATTTAAGGTATTTTGTTTCCGCTGATCAGGATGACTTGGTTACCTTTTTGCCGTTGGCCGAGTTTGCCCTTAATAATCGGGCTAGTTCTGCTACCTTGTTTTCTCCTTTCTTTTGTAATTCGGGGTTTCATCCTCGTTTTTCCTCTGGTCAGGTGGAACCTTCTGATTGTCCTGGAGTGGACATGGTGGTGGATAGGTTGCATCGGATTTGGAGTCATGTGGTGGACAATTTGAAGTTGTCTCAGGAGAAGGCTCAGCAGTTTGCTAATCGCCATCGCCGCGTGGGTCCTCGACTTCTTGTTGGTGACTTGGTGTGGTTGTCTTCTCGTTTTGTTCCTATGAAGGTCTCTTCTCCTAAGTTCAAGCCTCGGTTCATCGGTCCCTATAGGATCTTGGAAATTCTTAACCCTGTGTCGTTTCGTTTGGATCTCCCGGCATCGTTTGCTATTCATAATGTGTTTCATCGGTCGTTGTTGCGGAAGTATGAGGTACCTGTTGTTCCTTCGCTTGAGCCTCCTGCTCCAGTGCTGGTGGAGGGAGAATTGGAGTATGTTGTGGAGAAGATCTTGGATTCTCGTGTTTCCAGACGGAAACTCCAGTATTTGGTCAAGTGGAAGGGTTATGGTCAGGAGGATAATTCTTGGGTGGTTGCCTCGGATGTTCATGCTGATGATTTGGTTCGTGCTTTTCATAGGGCTCATCCTGGTCGCCTTGGTGATTCTCGTGAGGGTTCGGTGACCCCTCCTCAAGGGGGGGGTACTGTTGTGAGTTCTGTTTTTGGGCTCCCTCTGGTGGTTACTGATGGTACTGGGTGACTTGTCTTTCCTGGGTTTCTGGGTTCCACCTGTTCCATCAGCATATGGGAGTTTCCTATTTAACCTGGCTTTGCTGGCATTTCCTCGCCGGTTATCAATGTATCCAGTGTGTCTTGTTACCTCTGCTCCCTGCTCCTAGAACCTTCTGGTCAAGCTAAGTTTGGATTTTCCTGTTTTGGTGTTTTGCTTTATTTGGTTTTTAGTCCAGCCTGCAGATATGTGATTCTTGCTGCTGGTTGCTCTAGTGGGCTGAAATTGCTCCTCATGTACCATGAGTTGGCACATGAGTTCAAGTAATTTCAGGATGGTTTTTTTGAAGGGTTTTTCGCTGACCGCGCAGTTCACTTTTGTATCCTCTGCTATCTAGCTTTAGCGGGCCTCATTTTGCTGAAACTGTTTTCATACTGCGTATGTGCTTTCCTCTCATTTCACCGTCATTATATGTGGGGGGCTGCTATTTCTGTGGGGGATTTTTCTGGAGGCAAGAGAGGTCTGTGTTTCTTCTAATAGGGGAAGTTAGATCTTCGGCTGGAGCGAGACGTCTAGGATCATCGTAGGCACGTTCCCCGGCTACTTTTATTTGTGTGTTAGGTTCAGGGTCGCGGTCAGCTCAGGTTCCATCGCCCTAGAGCTTGTTTGTATCTGTGCTTGTCCTTTAGTGATCCCCTGCCATTGGGATCATGACACTCCCCCCAAAAAAGGGAGATATAAAATCTCAACACATTTATATGCACCTACTACCTTGTTTTACAGTACCATATAACGGTTGTTATTTTGGTTAGATTTTCCAAAAAATGAGGAAGTCAGGTGGAAGAGGCCGTGGGCGGTGGTTTCGAGCTGGTACTGATGGTGGTGGTGGTGCATCTGGTGGTAGAGGCAAAAGCACAATTGCATCTAAGGCTGGAGGTGTTGAGCCAGCGTCATCGTCTGGCTACACAAGGCCTCAAAGGCTCCCTTATCTGGGAGTAAGAAAATGGCTTTTAAAGCCGGAGCAGCAGGAAAAAGTTTTGGCATTCCTTGCTGACTCAGCCTCTAGCACTCTCGCCTCCTCTTCAGAAAGTTCCAAATATAAAAGCAGCAAGTCGTCAGTGGATGCTCCCGGTCAGGAACAAGACGTTTCCTTGTGTCCTTCACCCAAACCAAACGTGAAGGATGCGTCAGGCGACACTACAGGTTAGGCTAGGTTCACATCGCGTTAGGACAATCCGTTAAGCGCATAGCGCTAGCGGATTGCGCTAACGCAATGTTTCTTTTTGGTCCGCGTTTGCCGTCCCCGCTAGCGCAAATCCCCGATCTGCGCTAGTGAGGAACGGACCTCGGACGCACCTTGCGAGGTCCGTCACAAAAGAATGGCACAACGCTAGCGATGCGCTACAGGCAGAAATAACATTGCTGTCAATGGATGCGCTAACGGACCTGTTGCACGGCGTTAATTGTGACATTTTCGCCGTGCAACACTGTCCGTTAGCATTAACCCATTAACGCAATGTGAACCTAGCCTTACTCCATGGAGCTCTTTACACATACCGTGCCTGGGTTAGAACGGGAAATTGTCAACTGCCCATTACAAGATGAATCGGACAAGGAGTGCACTGATGCACAGCCACAGCTAGATTATAATGCTGTTCCATTGACTCAGATCACTATATTGCCCTCACAGTGTACTGATCCAGAATCTGACCCTGATAAGACTATGGTGCCCCTTCCCGAATGCTATAGCACCTTAAACGGTGACACAGAGGAAGGAGCACATGACATTGAAGAGGAGGTGATAGATGACCCAGTTGTTGGCCCAGATTGGCAGCGAATGGGGGAAGAGGTGCTGCTGCCAGTAGCTCTGAAGCAGAGGAGGATGATCCGCAGCAGCCATCTACATCGCAACAGCTGTCATCTGGCAGGCCCGTATCTGGCCAAGAACGTTTGATAAAAACAAAAACAGTTTTAGGACAGCGTGGCCATCCGGTGAAAGTAGCACAGCGTACAATGCCTGAAAAGGTATTCCATAGTAGGAAGAGTGCAGTGTGGCAATTTTTTAACCAAGATCCGAATGATCAGTCAAAAGTTATCTGTAAGAAATGCTCAAAGACCTTTAGCAGAGGTAAGAATCTTCAAAATGTAAATACAACGTGCATGCTTAGACATTTAACCAGCATGCACTTGCAAGCCTGGACTAACTACCAAACGTCCTGTACCGTTTGTGCACCTGCTCAGAATGAAGGTAGTCAGCAACGCTACATTGCTTCCCTCACTGTAAGGCCACCGGTTAGGACACCACCAGCAGCAAAGGTGGAGGTATCGTCGCAAGGCCAAAGCAGTCAGGGAATCACAAGGTTATTAGTAGGAAACACTGTATGTAGGCCAACATCGAGAATACCATCACAAACCCCCTCTCAATCTGCCTTGTCCTCCACCACCACCGCTAGTTCCACCATATGAACCTCTCCAGTCCAGCTCACCCTACAAGAGACTCTCGATAGGAAAATAAAGTAGTCATCCTTTCATCTGTGTACACAGGGTTTGAACGCCCACATTGCTCAACTAATCTCGTTAGAGATGATGCCCTACTGGTTGGTTGAAAGCGAAGCTTTCAAAGCCCTGATGCCTATGCAGTACCACGCTATGACCTACCCAGTCGACACTTCTTTGCGAGAAAAGCCATCCCAGCCCTCCACCAGCATGGCAAAGACCGCATTGTCCATGCACTGAGGCAATCAGTCAGTAGAAAGGTGCACCTCACAACAGATGCATGGACCAGTAGGCATGGCCAGGGATGTTACGTGTCCATCACGGCACACTGGGTTAATGTGGTGGAAGCAGGGTCCACAGGGGACAGCCATAGTCGGACAGTTCTGCCTAGCCCACGGTCTAGGAAACAGTTGGCTGTAGGCGTTTGCCACCCCTCCTCCTCCTCCTCCAGAAGCGAAAGCTCGTCCACAGAGCACAGTCGCACGACTACTCCATCCGCAGCTGCCAGTGTTGCACACGAGGTGTCCCATTATCAAACAGCTAGTGGTAAGCGTCAGCAGGCTGTGTTAGAAATGAAGTGCTTTGGCGACAACAGACACACCGCGGAAGTACTGGCCGAGTGCTTGCAGCAACAAACTTAGTCATGGCTGGGCAGTGTACATCTTGAGGCAGGCAAGGTAGTGATTGATAACAGAAGGAATTTTATGGCTGCCATAGCCCTTTCAGAACTTAAACACATACCTTGCCTGGCTCACACCTTGAACCTGGTGGTACAGTGCTTCCTCAAATATTATCCGGAGTTACCAGCCCTGCTCCTGAAGGTGCGAAGACATTGCTCGCATATCCGCCAGTTGCTCGTACACTCCAACTCTGAATCATCAGCGATCACTGAATCTTCCCGAGCACCGCCTAATAATCAACGTTGCAACAAGGTGGAACTCCACACTGCACATGCTTCAGAGATTGTGTGAACAGAGGCGTGCTGTAATTAATTCGTGGGAGGATACACATACACAGGCAGGCAGCTGGATGGCAGACACGGAGTGGTCTGGTGTGCAGTGGTCGAAGCTACAAGACCTCTGTCAAGTGCTTCAGTGTTTTGAGGAATGCACACGGCTGGTAAGTGCAGATGACACCATCGTAAGCATGAGCATCCCACTAACGCGTCTGCTGATGCAAAGTTTGACGCACATTAAGGAGCTGGCGTCTGCAGCCGAGGAGAAGGAAAGCCTTGATGACAGCCAGCCAATGTCTGCTCAGGGAACTCTGCTGGACAAGGTGGCGGAGGAAGAGGAGGAGGATGATGGGGATGAATATTTATGGGAGGAGGATGCTTCACAGGGGGGAATAAAAACTGGTGGCGTTTTAAGGTCACCTACAGGGTTTTTGCCGCCCACAAGTGATGTTGATTTGCAAGAAAGTGCTCCTCAAACCAGCACAAGCAGTGAATTGACACATGGAACATTGGCCCACATGGCTGATTATGCCTTGCTCATCCTAAAAAAGGACCCCCGCATTATCAAAATGATGACCGATGACGATTACTGGTTGGCCTGCCTCCTGGATCCACGATATAAAGGAAAATTACAAAATATCATGCCACATGAGAACCTTGAGCAAATATTGGCTACCAAACAAGCAACTCATGTAGACCGTTTGGTTCAGGCATTCCCAGCACACAGTGGCGGTGATGGTTCTCACACGAGCCGTAGGGGGCAACATGACAGAGGTGTTAGAGGTGCACAAATCCAAAGTGGCATTGGACAGAGGGGTTTTATGAACAGGTTGTGGAGTGATTTCGCAATGACCGCTGACACGATGGGTACCGATGCATCGATTCAAAGTGACAGGAGACAGCATTTGTCCAGTATGGTTATGAACTACTTTTCCTCCCTAATCGATGTTCTCCCTCACAGGTCATTCCCCTTTGATTACTGGGCATCTAAAATAGACACCTGGCCTGAATTGGCAGAATATGCATTACAGGAGCTCTCTTGCCCTGCTTCTAGTGTGCTATCAGAAAGAGTCTTCAGTGCTGCTGGTTCATTACTGACCGAAAAAAGGACTCATCTGGCTACCCAGAATGTTGATGATCTAACCTTCATTAAAATGAACCAATCATGGATTTCAAATTATTTTGCCCCACCTTCTCCTGCTGACACGTAGCGTGCCTGAAAAATCTCTTGCTTTTGGCCTCCTCTTACTGACTTGCAGTTGCTGAATGTCCACCATAGGCTATTTTTATACCTCCCTAAATGGGCTGACTCCCCCCACAGAGCCGTGGTCACCACCTGGCGCAAGCACCAGTGCGAGTGCTGTTTGCCTGGACAGGTGGGTGCGCCCACTCTTGGGCAACAGCACTGGCACAGGGTCCCTCATAGTACAATGAAGTGTCTCTGACGGTGGTGGTGCTCAACCAATGTCAGACACACTGTTGTAATATGAGGGGCCCTGTGCCAGTACTGTGCCAGTGCTCTACCACTTGCAATACTTACCTCTCCCTGCTCCACCACTGTGTAGTCTGTGCTGTTAAATCCTTCAATGGCACTGCCAATACAAATTTGTTGAAATGACAGATGAAAGTTAAAGTATACAGGGGCCCTGGCCCCCATTTAGACCAGTTAATACTTTGCACCTACTACCACTGTCTACTACTCAGCAGAGGAGCCCACCCCAGTACCTAGCTATGCCACCTGTTTAGTCCTGTTACCAATTTTGAACTGCATTTAGCCTACTTTATTATTTGGGCCTACTAACTGTGTCTGCGCCACTCATTACAGTTGTCCTCCACTGAACAAAGCTATGCCGCCTGTTTAGTCCTGTTACCAATTTTGAACTGCATTTAGGCTTTTTTATTGTGGGCCTACTAACCGTGTCTGCACCACTCATTACAGTTGTCCTCCACTGAACAAAGCTATGCCGCCTGTGTAGTCCTGTTCAAAATTTTGAACTGCTTTTAGCCTACTTTTGTATTTGGGCCTACTAACCGTGTCTGCACCACTCATTACAGTTGTCCCCCACTGAACAAAGCTAGGCCGCCTGTTTATTCCTGTTACCAATTTTGGACTGCATTTAGCCTACTTTTTTATTTTGGGCCTACTAACTGTGTCTGCGCCACTCATTACAGTTGTCCTCCACTGAACAAAGCAATGCCACCTGTTTAGTCCTGTTACCAATTTTCAACTGCATTTAGCCTACTTTTTTATTGTGGGCCTATAAACTGTGTCTGCGCCACTCATTACAGTTGTCCTCCACTGAACAAAGCTATGCCACCTGTTTAGTCCTGTTACCAATTTTGAACTGCATTTAGCCTACTTTATTATTTGGGCCGTCAAACACACCACCATACTATGAGGGGCCCTGTGCCAGTGCCAAGTGCCGAGTGGGCCCCCCCTGCTTGCTCAGGATCACAGCACTTACAAAGTTGAAATACTTATTCTCCCTGCTCCACCGCCGTGATGTATTCCGCGCTTCCTGGGCCCACGAAAATCTTGAGCCAGCCCTACCCCCCCCACAACTTTAGCCAAATGACCCCCTGTTTTCAATGCCTAACTATTATTATTAAGTAAATTAAGATTGACAAGCTTAAGAAATAAGAATTGATGTTTTTGGCATTAAAATAGACACTATAGGTGTTTTCCTGTCCTCCACTCACTGCCGACTTTGATTCCCCATTGACTTGCATTGGGTTTCGTGTTTCGGTCGGCCCCCGACTTTTCAAAATAATCAGCTGATTTCACCCGACCCGACTTTTGACTAAGTCGGGTTTCGCGAAACCCGACTTGATCCTAAAAAAGTAAAAGTCGCTCAACTCTACATCATAATACAGAATAATCAAGATTGTCCAAGTTCCCTGCATTGACACTGTGTATCAAGGCTATTGCTCTTCACAGAAATGCGCCAGCACACAGATAATCTCCATGTCTGTGTCTCTTCTTTCCAGCACTGTTTTACACTAATTTTGACCCACATTGAATTATGAACTAGATGACTTCAATATCATCCTTAATTCATTACTTGAATATACTTTGTGCTGAAAGCTCAGAAATTCAACGTAACTCAGGAAGGTTGATCTATTAGACATTGATCTGGATCATACTTAAAACTACAAACCACGGACAGTGTAGGGAGCACAGGGGGGGGTGTGATGAGACAGCATGGGAGGCAGGGGAGATGTATGAAAAAAAAAGAGGGGGGAGTGTTTAGGCATGTGTTAGGAGACAGTATGAGGAGTAGGGTTGGTACAGTGGTGGATGTAGTGTGGATACAGTATGGTGATGTCATGAATATGCTGCATTATGCTGGAACCTTTAATACATCTAAGATAAGAAGATCACAGTGATTAGCTGAGCACAGGTCCTCTTTCAATCTGCACTGCCATTCATGAGTTAAAAGGTTTCTTGTGGCATGGAAAAGATTTAGAATTCCTTGTTGTCTATTGGTTGTGCTGCTTATTGGAACCATGCCCTTCCATTATATACACCTTTGCCTGATGTCCCTCCATGTGAGCAGTAGAATCTTCATTCTGGGTTTGGCTTCATTGGAAAAAGAACAGGCTGCCACGAGAGGTGGTACGTTCTCCTTCACCATCTTTCTGTCATGATGAACCTTGGCATCCCTTCTAACTTTAACATTCTATGATTTTAAGTGGTCTTGACAGACTCATCGTCGTTTTGAGATTGTTACATGCAATTTGTTGTGAATAACTCTATCCTCCATTTTGATGTTTTTTCATGTTGCTTTTCTGCATTTTTGCTGTGCACCCATTTCCAGTTCATTTTTTATCCTGTACTGTATGTCTGCCATTTGAGTGTTCATTGGTTTCCCCTGTCTGTCCAACCTGTGTTTACCCTTTCACTCATGCCCTCTGCCCACCAAACAGTCTCCACACATATCCCCAATGTTACTGTACCTTAATTTAGGTGAGTCCTAATCTATCATTAATCCCAGGGTTTCCAATGAAGGCGAAGATATCTAGGTCTGGTACATCTCTGTGCTCCTACAAATTTCTAAGCTGCCCCCATCCCCCCAGAGTGACTACAGACATTCATCACAAATCTAGAAAACCCTTTTTAGTTCAATATCAAGTACTGTAGCATGATCAATCCTAACTAGAGAAGAGCGAATATTTCAATGTTTGGTTCAGATTGTGACTGCCGAATTTGCAATATTCGCCCATTAATTCATTGAATATTCGCCAAATATAATCGAACGCCATTCAGGTCAATGGGAGGCAAAAACAAACACATGCATAACACCTTATAATGGCCCCAAATGCTGCCAAAACAAATGAGGGACAGTGTTAGGTGTCAAGTTCCCACCGCTTCACAGGGTGAATCTCGAACCATGTCCTCTGTGGTCTCCCATTCTTCCCCAGCTACAGAGAAGCCTGCTCAGCAGAGACATTGGTCCCAGTGTCTTGCTCAAACTAATGCTAAGCATCTGGTTACTGCTGCCATCACAGGTTCAGCTATTGTAACCAGCATTAATCAACAGTGAGCAGACGCTCCAGGGACTAATTGCTGCTTTTCGTCAACTGAGCATGCCCGTGGGACGACCTCTCATTGGAGGTCGGGGGTCACATGCTCAGGTCCTGAAGTGGTCCTGATTAGACCACAGGGAAAGTCTCGGAAGGATGCAGCTATAAAAGGTTTGCATGGCCGCTCTGCCATGCGCTAGTATAAATCCAGAATCGTGTATGATGGATGTGGGTATGCAATCTAATGAAAACTCCTAAATAATCCCCTTCCCTAGCGTTGTTGACTGAGTGTGGGCGATTGGAGCTAACTAGCGCCAGATTGTGCCTTCCAGCACAAGGCACGACAGTACTGCGTCTACAGCAGCACCAGTCAGAGCGGTTGCTGCATGCAAATAGTGTGCTTTCCTGGCCCAAGCTTAGGGTGGTTAGTGGCATCCACCAGTGCGGCGCTGTACGCACATAGTGCGGTAAATCTTTAGTTTGTTTATCCCTGCCACCGCAGTTGCGGCGCCAAATGCTAGTGGGTCTGGGGGGACTCTAATCCCTTGTCCTTGGGGCAGAGTCCTGTGACCAAAACACTAGCGTTCACTCTGCGTTTTGCAGCCCTGTGAGGTAAAAGAGTTCACCCCTACATACTGGGTGAAGTTAACCCGCGTGTGTTAATGTTATACTGCCATATACTGTCTGTCATTGCTAAGCAGCAGGTGTCATCTCTGCACGATGGACCTCGGGCTGCAAACGCACCTTATATCCTTTTTAATATTATTTGGTGCGTTCCGTCCAGCCCTAACAGACAGACACCATGATAGTGGCATCAATTCCCCCAAAGTACAGATTGTAGCATGCATTTTTCAGCCAGGCATGAGGTATCGGGGTCTGGGACAGCATTTACAGCTTTCAATTGAATGTCACAGTAAGATGAGGTGGGTGAGGGATCGGTGTAGGACCCCTTTGTTGGGAGCCCTTATACCACATTCAACACCTCTACCTGCTTTCATGCTGAGCCACACTCAGGTGGCACAAATATCAGTTTTGTAGACTACCGTTTTCAGAAAAATTTAAGAATAGCAACATGGGTAGATGAGTCCAAGGAAGTGGTGGCCTGACAGTGTCGGAGGCCTACTGCTACAACAACCCGCATGAAGGAGACCCAACCAGGAGTGTTCACATTTCCAAAAATTATTGTCACCAAAGTGGCATCAATTTCACAAGATTAGAAATAGTATAATAGGGACCAGCAGGTCTTCCGCTACGCCCAATTTAGCAGTTGGACACTCAAGCTAGAGTTTTCCCATTTAAAAAATTGAGAGCCTTACACCACATAAGTGGTATTAATTTCACCACAGTAGAAATAGAGTAAAAGGGACCGACAGGTCTTTCACTACATCCAATACAGCAGATGGACACCCAATCAGATGTGTTTCCATTTCCAAAAAATATTGGCAGACACCACCAAAGTGGCATCAATTTCACAAGATTAGAAATAGTATAATAGGGACCGACAGGTCTTCCGCTATGCTCAATCTAGCAGATGGACACCCAACCTGGAGTTTTCACATTTAAAAAAATGAGGGCCTTACACCACAGAAGCTGCATTAATTTAGCCACAGTAGAAATACTGTAGTATAA
This sequence comes from Ranitomeya imitator, assembly GCF_032444005.1. NCBI lineage: Eukaryota > Metazoa > Chordata > Amphibia > Anura > Dendrobatidae > Ranitomeya > Ranitomeya imitator. Next base: position 76,315,240 of record NC_091285.1, read on the forward strand.
TAGGGACCAATAGGTCTTCCACTACACCCAATCCAGCAGATGGACACCCAACCAGGAGTGTTTACATTTCCAAAAAGTATTGGCAGACCATAACAAAGTGGCATAAATTTCACGAGAATAGAAATAGTATGATAGGGACCAACAGTTCTTCCACTACACTCAATCTAGCAGATGGACACCCAACCTGGAGTTTTCACATAAATAAAAATAAAGAGGGCCTGACCCCACCCCACCGAAGCGGAATAAATGTTACGAGAATAGAAATAGTATAGATGGGACCGATACGTCATCTGCTATAGCCAACCCAGCAGATGTAGACCAACCATGACTGTTCCGATTTCCTCAAATTTGTGTTGACATCATTAGCGGCAGCAACATCAACCATGGCAGGCAAAGAAGCCACATTAAAGATATTACAGAGTGCAGTTACGTGACATTAATGCATCACACCAAAAAATGCAATATCACCTAGTCTGTACATTCTGCGGTTGGAGTGCAAAATTCCTTGGAGATTTATGACTTGTTCATCTTGATGAAAGTTAGGTGTTCTACACTTTCAGTGGCCAACCAGCTGCGCTAATTTATCAGGATACCATTAGCAGGATTGAAGACATGTTTTGGGAGAACGCTGGCTGCTGGGCACGATAAAACCTCCAAGGCGTGTGAAAGAGTTCAGGCCACTCATCCATTTTGGAAGACCAAAATGTGAAAGAATTAGTGATGAGTGAGTGTACTCGTTGCTCGGGTTTTACCGAGCATACTCGGGTGACCTACGAGTATTTATTAGTGTTTGGAGATTAAGTTTTCATCACCTTAGCTGAATGATTTACAACTATTAGCCAGGCTGAGTACTTGTGGGGGTCGCCTGGTTGCTATGGAATCCTCACATGTAATCAAGCTGTCTAGTAGCTGTAAATCATTCAGCTCCTGCGATTAAAACTTAATCTCCGAACACTAACAAATACTCGGAGGTCACCCGAGCGTGCTCGTAAAAACCCGAGCAACGAGTACACTCACTCATCACTAGAAAGGATCCAAACCCTCTCTGATGGTATTGATATTTAGTTCTACATACTCTGCACCATCCTCTCCATTCGTTCACGACATGTAACACTTGGACTCTGTTGTTTTGGTGCACAAGCTGGTCTAAAAAAAGTGTCAAAGGACTCCCAGAAATAGCTTATTCCACTTACACTAGTGTTGCTGCTGCGTCTACTGTTTTGGCATTGACAAATTCATGTGCCGGAGGTTGAAAGTCTAGAGCTGCGATGCGAACTGTTTGCTTCACTGCTGTCTTGGGAAAAAGCTCTCTAAAGGTTGTATAAAAGTGTGTTTCCATACACCAGCATATGCGGATCCCTACCCAGGGCGTGAAGCATCTGGCAAACTTTGGTTTTATAATGTGGATCTAACAGAATGGCAGCCCAATAGTCAACAGTAGTCCTAATCATAACTATACAGGGAAGATGTTTCAGATAGTGCAGCAAGAAGGCAGTCATATGTTGGGCTCTGCCATGAGGTCCAAGCATATGCTGTGTTGGTGGCTGGGTAACAATGATGCTTGTTTTCTCCTTTCCATCCTGCCAAATATGAACAACAGAGAGGGGAGGATTTTCTTCTTCATCTGACAGTTGCTCGCCCATCAGCTCTTCCGCATCAATTTGTTCATTGCACCTTCGACAACAGTTTGCCTGTTATCACCAACCCCTCTTGATCGCAGTAATCCACCCTCCTTTGGCACCCACCTGTGTGACGACAGTCTGTAACATAGGAACAATGCTATTTCTTCCGCAATCTCCTCTGCTTCCTCTTCTTCTTCTGGGAACACCATCTCCTCCCGCAGGCTATTCAAAGTCTGCTCCAGCATATAGCTGACCAGAATAGTGATGCTGATGATGGCGTCGTCAGCACTAACCATCTTAGCAGCCATTTCGAACCTGTGCAGAAGGGTGCAGAGGTCCTTAATCTGTGCCCACTCTGTAAACATGATATCCACCATGTCCATACTGCATTTGCTCAGGCTATATGACAAGACATACAGGGCTCGTTGCTGCTGCCACAGTTGCTGCAACATATGCAGAGTGGAATTCAACCATATCGGCACATTGCATATCAAAATGTTAACTGGCATAGACTAAAACCTCTGTATCGATGCAAGTCAATGTGAATACGAGAACACAACTTCTGTTTTTTTTGGAGCAGCTCCCCCAGGCCAAGGTAGTGGCTAAGAAATTTCTGTAACACTACGATGCGGACATGACCCATGCAAGGCACAAGTGCGAGGTTTCCCCGGCATAAAGCCAATACCCGGTTTGCACTGTTATTATACACAGCCTTCCCTGTCTCCAGGTTCAATAGAGAAAGCCACTGCTCTATCTTGACCTGGATACCTGTCCACAACTCTTGAGTGTGTGACTGTGATCTCCAAGTCATATTAATTTGAACACTGTCTGATTACGTTGAGCCATGGTTGCACAAAACGGAGGTGGGGGGTGCCAGGATTCAAATCCAGTGGCTCTTGTGCACCAGGCAGCAGTTCTTCCCTCTGACCTAATCAGCTCACTGGATATTTCCTTCCTAACCAAGATACAAGTACTTGTGTTGTTTCTGATTGTCTCCACCCTGAATTCCTGATGGTCCCCACCCCAATTGAACACCCATCTTAAACCTGGCATTGAACTTTAGTCAGGCTTCCTTTCACCTTCTGATCCTGTAAACTACATCGCTCCTCCTGTGTACTGACCCATGGCTCTTCCAGACTACATTCCCTGCCCTGGAGCAGCACACATGCATACTCAGTAGCTCCCAGGTCCCGCTGTGACAAGGCTGAAGTTCCCTGCAGCTGGAGAAGAATGGGAGACTGCAGCAGAGATGGTTTGAGATTCCCCCTGTGCAGAGGCGGGAACTCGACACCTAACACTAGGTTGGCCCATTTTATTCCAACTAAAGTGTTTCCTACCACTGAACAAGCCACAGAATAAAAAGTTAAACAGATAGTTAGGCTGCAAATTTCTGATAGTGGTGTTCAGTATACATCAAGATTTTGGAAAAGCTTCTATACAGCTTTAGAAGTTACTGTCAATTGGTCTACTGCCTTCCACCAACAATCCAATGGCCAGACTGAAAGAACTAACCAAACTCTAGAACAATACCTGCGCTGATTTATTTCTTACCTCCAGGATGACTGGGTGGGCTATGTACCATCAGCAGAATTTGCCTATAATAACTCCAAACACAGTTTTACATCCCAAAGTCTATTTTTTGCTAACTTTGGCTTGCATCCAGCATTTAATTTTAATCTTCCATTTAATACTTCTGTTTCTACTGTTACAAAAAGACTTACAGAATTGCAGAAAGTTCAGAAGAAACTAACTGAGATGCTACAAAAGGCCCAAGAAGATTACAAAGAAGCAGCAGATAAACATCTCAAAGCCCCTCATACCCTTCAAGTCAGTGACAAGCTTCGGCTTTCTAAAAAAAAAACTGAAAACGAACGTACCGTCTTGTAATTTGGGTCCAAAATTCATAGGACCTTTTCAAATTTCTGCACAAACTAACCCAGTTGCTTTCCTTTTAAAACTTACTAACAGTCTGAAAAATCACCCTTTGTTCTATGTATTCTTGCTCAAACCATTCAGTGAGAACCCGTTTCTAGGTGAACTAAGACACTTCCACCACCAGAAAAAGTGCTTGGTGAAGAGGAGTACATTATGTATAACATTCTGGACACTAGAAGATTCAGAGGAAGTCTACAATATTTAGTGCAATGGAGGGGTTACGATCCAGAAGATAATTCAAGGGAGTGCAAGGTTCATGCACCCAGGCTTACAAGAGCTTTACATCAGATACATCCAGAGAAGCATGCATCTGAATTATCCAGAGGTCATCCTGGAAGGAGGGGAGTACTGTCAGGATTCGAAACCACCGGCTCTTGTGCACCAGGTTCTTCAACTCTTCCCTCTGATCGCTGAACATTTCCTTCCTAAACCAGATAAAAGTACATGTGTTGTTTCTGATTGGCTCCACCCTGATTGAACACCCTATTTAAACCTGGATTTGTACTTCCTCCCTTGCAAGATTATTGCACTACTAGCCTTTAGTCAAGCTTCCGTTCATCTGCTGATCCTGTAAACTGCATTGCTGCTCCTGTGTACTGTTCCTTGGCTCTTCCTGACAACACTACCTGCTGGTGCTGCCCTAGTGGTTGTAATACCACTACTCTAACCCAGGTCAGTCCATATTGGAGGGATTCTATCTGCACTGTTGGAACACGTGTCTGATTAAGGGAGATGTTGAGGGCACAGGTGGAGGCCCTAGAGAAGGTGGAGGAGCCAGAAGCAGTGGAGGAACAGTTAGATACAGAGTTTGTCCCCAAGCCTTGGGGATTCAAAAACGCATTAGTTCTATTGTCTGTGGTGATATGCACCCTGGCAGACAGAGATTTAGTCAAGGAACAGGTGATGTTGTCTGCGACAGGCACAGCTTTCTTAAAAAGGTAATGGTGACTAGGAAATTGGTACAGGGGAATTGCAACAGCTATCGGCTTTCGGAAACCATCTCTATCTACCAGGCGGAAAAGCAGCATTTCCATGGCCAACAGATTGGATATGATGGAGTTCAAACTCATAGCTTTGTCATACATAGGAGGAAAAAATATTTTACGTGACCACAACTGCGGTACCATGGGCGGGCGGCAGTGCTCAGAGAGGGCATAGTATGGTGAACTGGACAAACTGCTGGACCGTGAAAAAGGTGCAGGCAGAGATCTTACGGTGGATTGAGAAAGTTGTGGTGTGCTTGGTCTCTGAGATCAGTCAAAAACATGTCCGCTTCCGTTATAGCTGATGGTGTGCTCTCAGTCAGCATCACTGGAGTGGATAAAGAACCTGAGTTTCTGTGGTCGATGACCTGCATCTCAATAGTTGGCACAATAACAGAGGAGGTGAAAGAAGCAGGACATACAATTGATGGAGCGGCTGATGGTTGTTGAGGTCTGCTAGTCCGCATTTTTGCTCAGCGGGATTCCCACAGTATTGCATGTTGATTGCGCATGTGAAGGTTCATACATGTAGTGGTCAAATTATGGCACTTTTTACCTCTGATCAGTTTTTTTTGCAAAGTTAGCAGATCATGTGAGTTGGCTCATCAATTGCAGTGTCAAAAAGGCCCAGGAAAGGCAACCCTTGCCACCCCTGTGAGCTGCAGACCCATGGACGCTGCTGTCACAGCCACAGTTGTGGCTGAGGATGCATTGCTCTTTGTGACTGCATCACTACGTGTCTGCAACTCTGTGAAGCTTTTGAGTACACTTCTGGTGACCATGGCATAGAATGTGTGAACAACTCTTCAGACTGACAGTTGTACAGTTGGAGAATTGGGACGTGGGGGAAAGCACGGGGAATTTGGTTGCTACCTCTTTGTACTGTACTGGGTGTGATGTTCAGGTAGAGGAAGAGGAGGAGAGGCCACTTGAAGCTGCACTTGCCATCCACTCGAGCACATGTTCTTTCTGGGCCTCATCAACAAGGTGTACAGCTGTGCATCTGCCAAAGAAAGGTAGTGGAGTAGCCCGTCCAGTAACAGAAGTTGTCAGTTATCTTTACATAGGACCTAACGTTGGTTAACTAGTGCTTTTACTAACCTTACCACCTACCCCACGTACACCTTGGACACCAAACCTAATTCCCCTTCTTCGCTTATTCCCAGGCATGTTGCTCAAATAGTGTGGTAGGAGCACAGTATTAGCAACAAAAAATTAGAGTTTAAACTCTGCACCACCTCTGCAAACAGCTGATTTTCAGCTGCAGTAAATTCCATGATAAAATATGCATGTGTGTGGATGAGACCTGTATGGCAAAGAAGATATGCTGGAAACAATTTGAAATTCAGATGACCCCTACCGTATGACGTTAGGAACAAAATAATTTTTTAGTGGCCTCTGGATCAGGCCTCTAAAACACACTAGATAATACAAACTATTTTAAAGTCAGGTCCCCTACTGTATGACACTAAAAGCAGAATGATTTTTTGGTGGCCTCTGGATCAGGTCTCTATATCACTCTAGATGTTAAAAACTATTTTAAAGTCAGGTCCCCTATTGTATGACACTATGAAAAGATGTTTTTTGTCGCCTCTGGATCAGGCCTCTATAGCTTAATTTCAACCCAACTAAATGATAAAGTGTGATACGGCAGGTCGTCTATCTTTTTGCAAATTAAAAATTAAAATTTTTCTTAATGTGCCTTAGGTTTGCAGACAGTTTTATATCACAACAGCACTAAATGACAAGGTGGGATACAGCAGGCTGTTTCACATTTAGCTAGTGAAATGATATTATATAGAATGCTATACTCGTGCATGGAGCACAATAGAAGCAGTGCGCAACACACTTGTAGGACATGTGCCCTGCTGACTTTGTCTGTGGATCTCAGTAATGGCAAAAAAATGCTGGAAGGTAAACAGCCACACTGGAGACTAGCTAGTTGCACTATCTGACTGATATACAACCACCGAGCTAACTAACTAAAATATTGACACAGCAGGCTTTTTCACATTTACTAGTGAAAAAATATTTAGAATGCTATACTTGTGCATGGAGCACAATAGAAGCAGTGCACAACACACTTGTAGGACAGTTGCCCTCCTAGCTTTGTCTGTGGACCTCAGTAATGGCCCCCCAAAAAGTGCTGGAAGGTAAATTTTACAGCCACACTGGACACCAGCTAGCTACACTATCTGACTGATATACAACTGGCTAACTAGCTAGCTAAAATCTTGCTGTTAACAGTGTCAGCGTCAGGAGCAGCATATCTGTGCACTTACAGTTTCAAAATGGCATTAAAACAAGATGTCCACTATTTATATGGAGAGGGATATGTGATTTGAGCAGCCAATGACACAAGCCCTTGTGTCAAGACATTGGCTAGCCGCAATGTGCACACATAAAGTTAAGGAAAAAAATGACTGTTTGCAAGACTGCTGCACCTCTGAGCTCTGCAGACCTCTCCCCTCATAAGAAACATGCCAAATGCTCATGATACATCACCATTATTGTTGCTAAAGTGCTAAAAATACTTTTGTGGCAACACAAATATTTTCCCTCACTTTTCACCAAATGTTACTGATATTTTTCCGATTTTTTTAAATTTTGCTCGTGTATCCAATCACGAATTCGGATGTGCCATATTCGTGCCAAATTTATGTTTGGCCATCATTTTCTGAACAAATTCACTATTCCGATCAGCAAGTTATATACTCACTGTCAAGATTCTGCTCTTCTTTTCGGTTCCAGCGATCATCACATGATTATCAATTTGCGATTTTCATATGGTTGCAAGACAGCAATATTTTTTTCCTGCTTCTGTCAATGAAGCAAGTGCTGCAGCTTTTCAGCAAACATTGAGGGAATTAGGAGGAGCAGATATGGAAATCAAATATTAGTGATCACGTGACAACTATTCAAACACCGATTGAGCAAGGGGGAGGGGCAACAAACTGAATTCTTGCCCTGAAAAACCTAGATTTGCCTTTGGTATTTGCCGCTGCCAGGGCTGCTGATTTTGACCCTACTCTGCCTGAAATTTCTTTGCCACCATGCTTTTTTTTACAGCCTTGCCATCTGCAAATCTCCTGGCTACTCAGTGTTTTATAGCGCTGTACTGTAGTGATGTTGGTAAAGTTGCTGGTCTTACACTGCCATACATCTCCTTTCCCACCTCATCATATGTTTTTAGTGTGTAACTTTTTCCATATCCAAGTCATAGACACACATCTTATATCTGCTCACTGTGTTTTATAATTCAGAGTTGTCATTACTGACCCCACCATGCCAGACTTCTCCAGTCTGCCCTTTCATATTTCTGTACCATTGTCTTCTGACTCTGCCACTGCTGCTAGGCATCCAGATATATATCTTGTCCTTGACATGTCTGATGTATACTGTAGCTATACTGTACTGCAAATATGAAGAAACTCCCGAAAAAGGGAAACAATTTTAGAGTCTTGTAGGCAAGCTATTGCTTCTTTACTTTGAAAGCAATTATCCTGTTCTCATCTAAACAAAATAATAATTTTAACACAGATTGAAAAAAAATGTTTTTATAATTGTTTAGTTGTTTTGAGAATAGAAAATCTGATGCAGATGATGACCCAAAGAGTTATAATTTTTAACTTCAAGTTGAAAAGCTATTTCTGGCAGCACTGTTCAATGTGCTCATCACACATCTAGATCAGTTGCCTGAGGGGTCTAGTTTCCAAAATGGTGTCACTTGTGTGGGATTTTCACTGTAAAGGCTCTCCAAACACGAAATGGCATCCACCAATTGTTCCAGCAAATTTGGAATTCAAAAAGTCAAACGGCGCTCCTTTCCTTCCGAGCTCTGCCGTGCGCCCAAACAGTAGGTTTTTCCTTCATGTAGGGTATCGGCATGCTCATGAGAAAATGCACAACAAATTTCAGGGTCCATTTCTTCCTGTTACCCTTGTCAAAATTCTGTGAAGCACCTGAAGGGTTAATAAACTTCTTGAATGCGGTTTTGAGCACCTTGAGGGATGCAGTTTTTAGAATGTTTTGACTTTGGGTGTTTTCTATCAAATAGACTTCTCAGAGTGACTTCAAATGTCATGTTGTCCATAATAAAATGATTTTGTAAATTTTGTTGGAAATATGAAAAATTGCTGGTCACATTTTAACCTTTATAACTTCCTAACAAACAAAAATTGTGGTAGTAAAATTTTGCTGCTGTAAAGTAAAATCTCTGTGATTTAAGGGAATGAAAATAAAAAGTTTGAAAATTGCTAAATTTTCACTTTTTTGCCAAATTTCAGTTTTTTTCATAAATAAATGCAAGTCATATCGAAGAAATGTTATCATCTATCTTAAGTGCAATCTCAGAATCACTGGGATCCGTTGAAGCGTTCCAGAGATATAACTGCATAAAGTGACAATACATAGTGGATGCTTTCCTGAAACGGAAAGTACTTGCAAGCAACATAACACAAAGAATAGCAGGTTTACCCAGAATCCTTTGCAGTAGGCGGAGCTATGCAAATCATCTCTTTCCACCCCTGTCTAATCCACAGCGCTTGGAACCGCCAAGCGTGCAATGCTGCGGATTAGTTTCTAAATTTATACAGCCAACCAATTCCTACCTGTGGACACGTGTTTCGGGCTTTAGGCCCTCATCAGCACAGGGCTGGAATTGGTTGGCTGTATGGAGTGGGGCTCGGTGAGCAAGCGATACATACATGCTAGCCACCTTAGGGAGAGACCCAAGTTGGGCTAAATGTAGCGGGACGAAAGAGACCGAAAAGCCCTCTACTCAAAGGAAATACATAGTGGATGCTTTCCTGAAACGGAAAGTACTTGCAAGCAGCATAATACAAAGAATAGCAGGTTTACCCAGAATCCTTTGCAGTAGGCGGAGCTATGCAAATCATCTCTTTCCAGCCCTGTGCTGATGAGGGCCTAAAGCCCGAAACACGTGTCCACAGGTAGGAATTGGTTGGCTGTGTAAATTTAGAAACTAATCCGCAGCATTGCACGCTTGGCGGTTCCAAGCGCTGTGGATTAGACAGGGGTGGAAAGAGATGATTTGCATAGCTCCGCCTACTGCAAAGGATTCTGAGTAAACCTGCTATTCTTTGTATTATGCTGCTTGCAAGTACTTTCCGTTTCAGGAAAGCATCCACTATGTATTTCCTTTGAGTAGAGGGCTTTTCGGTCTCTTTCGTCCCGCTACATTTAGCCCAACTTGGGTCTCTCCCTAAGGTGGCTAGCATGTATGTATCGCTTGCTCACCGAGCCCCACTCCATACAGCCAACCAATTTCAGCCCTGTGCTGATGAGGGCCTAAAGCCCGAAACACGTGTCCACAGGTAGGAATTGGTTGGCTGTGTAAATTTAGAAACTAATCCGCAGCATTGCACGCTTGGCGGTTCCAAGCGCTGTGGATTAGACAGGGGTGGAAAGAGATGATTTGCATAGCTCCGCCTACTGCAAAGGATTCTGGGTAAACCTGCTATTCTTTGTATTATGCTGCTTGCAAGTACTTTCCGTTTCAGGAAAGCATCCACTATGTATTTCCTTTGAGTAGAGGGCTTTTCGGTCTCTTTCGTCCCGCTACATTTAGCCCAACTTGGGTCTCTCCCTAAGGTGGCTAGCATGTATGTAAAGTGACAATAGTCAGAATTGTAAGGGTATGTGCACACGCTGCGGATTACTCTGCAGATTTTTCCGGACTGATTTTGGTAAATCCGCAGGTAAACCACCCTGCGGAATTACCGTGGATTTATCTAAAATTTTTTGTGGCTTTTGTGCGGATTCCACCTGCGGTTTTACACCTGTGGATTCCTATTATGGAGCAGGTACTGTATAAAGAGCTGCAGAATCCGCACAGTAAGCCACCTGCCTTACTGTGGAGATTGGCACCCTAAAGGATGATTTTTTTGGCGCCCCACTTAGGCTGGTTTCACATTTGCGTTTTTTTGGGTGCGTTTTTGCGGTAAAAAACGCAAAAAAATGCATGGTGAAAAAACGCATGTAAACGCATGCAAACGCTGCGTTTTTTTGACGCATGCGTTTTTGCATGTGGTGTAAAAAACGCGGCGTTTTACCACGTTTACATGCGTTTTTTCATGCGTTTGCGTTTTTTAAACGCATGCTGAGAAATGTGTGACAGCTGCCAATCATTAAAAAAAAGTAAAAAAAACACTATAAACAGAAATAGTTAGGGTTAGGGGTAGGGGTAGGGTTAGGGGTAGGGATCATAACCCTAACCCTAAAGGGATCCTAACCCTAACCCTACCCCTAACCCTAACCCTACCCCTAACCCTAAGGGATCCTAACCCTAACCCTACCCCTAACCCTACCCCTAACCCTAAGGGATCCTAACCCTACCCCTAACCCTAACCCTAACCCTACCCCTAACCATAAAGGGGTTAGGGTTAGGGGTAGGGTTAGGGTTAGGGGTAGGGTTAGGATCCCTTTATCACCTTTACGTTGGGTGGTGGCATATTAGTGTGTTTTCAGGGTTTTTAATAAAAAAACGCATGCGTTTTTTAACGCAAAAAACGCATGCACCAAAAAACGCATGCGTCCCCATTGACTCCAATGCATTTTTTGATCCAAAAAAACCGCATGAAAACGCATGCTTTTTTTTTGGTCCAAAAAACGCTTCTAAAAATACTACAAGTAGCATTTTAGAAAAAAAACGCATGCAGTAAAAAAACGCATACGTTGCAAAACGCGACCAAACACATACACAAAAAAACGCATGCATTTTCAATGTTAAATATAGGGAAAAAAAACGCAGCAGACAAAAACGCAAGTGTGAAACCAGCCTAACCGAGGACTGTCCATCACTCCCCTATAAATTCCCTATCAATATAGATGGGAAAACAATATTATGATAGAGCAGACATGAAAAAACTTATCATAAAAAATAATGGTGTGAAGCCAATAGATATTTTTCTGCAGGTTAATTGTAGACAAATAAGAAAATAATCAAAACAAAATTTTCAGTGTCATGGCAAGCACTCTACAGTTGTATTGCGAAACACAGTAGACCTGCCCCACTAGATAAACCAGGACAAGATTAAATTTAACAAATCATTCATAAGACAAATATAAGGAATAAAGCAGGAGTGACTTATCATAAGCAGGATTCACCCCGCTGCATTTCCATGCTGTCGCGGTTTATCAGGAGGTCCAAATGATAGTGTGGATATTCAAAATGCCGGATGCCATGATAATGGATGACAGGGCCGGTGGTCAAATGGCTGGACCTAAATAACCCCATTTCATATTGACGCCGTAATCAGCACAGCCCACCATATGGTCGATGGCTTTCTTTACAGCTGGGTCAGGTGAACCATAATCCACCAAAACAAAGATATTATCCAGCTATCCTGACCTAGATCTGGCATGCATTCCACCGAACATTTCTGGAATAATAATGTCACTTCCGAGTGCTCGATATAAACTGCATACCATCGTGTGGAATGCATATGCCGGTCTAACATCACTTCTGGTAGCATCCCCTAATTATTGTGTTCATGCATTCTACCTTGTGGACCGAATACTTTACGTCACACCTCCTGCTTTCATTAGATAAATGACTCTGGGTACAAACCAGGAACGCAGGGATGACTGTGGACCATTAGGACAATGTTTGGCCACATAAAGGGGAGGTATTCCACTACCTTATACCCCTGTCTCTTGGCTCAGACATATTTTGCAAATCAATAATGTAGGATTAGATGAGCTTGCTCCAGGACTGGTATTGTATGTTTGTTCTATTCAGTGTCAGACTGGGGTGCCAAGGGCCCACCAGTAATCAAATCCAGGGCCCCACTTTTGAGCTACATGCAAATGTGACACTATCCACAATCGCAAATTCAAAAACAATGACCTGTGTAGATTGTTAAATGACTAAGATGCTGCATTTGTCTGTACATAGTGATTCAAGTATATTGTGCTAAGTACTGCATGTAACAGAGGTTGATGGTCTACTCTTACACAGGGGCCCACCGGAGGATTCTCCTGTTCTCCTGTGGGCCAGTCCAACCCTGGTTCTATTTACTGTCCCATGTGTAAAGTATACATTTTATTCCATATTAGTAGCAGTTCTAATACTCTCAGTGATCTCATCTGGTATTAACATTAAATACCTGCATTTGCCAAGTCACAGAGAGGCCAACGGAAGCAAAATGTGCATAAATATGGCAGAACATAGAGGCCAGCAACTGGTTCATGTGTATTACCAGCTTCATGCTCTATTTATACTATTACTAACATAAGGTGAAAACTGTTTTTTTAATGGGTAATGTAAAATTATGTCCACTCTTTCATTTAGAAAAAATTGTTATATATCATATTTCTTAATTTTTACTTTGAATAACATAAGCCAAACCTTATGTTTGATTATGTTCTTTTTTGCCAATTCTATAGAGTAAAAAATGACAAAATCTGAAAAATAGTATTGTTATGCATTAGGAAAGTTCATCATCTCAGTACAAATCTGCTCAGTGATCAATGTCTATTTCTATGTTAGTAGTGAACATGAGAATATAACATTTTCTCCTGGTATCCTGAGAATTCTATAGTGTCCATAAAATGTAACCTTTTTTTCCTCTCTGACCTTAAACCTTGGCTGTCATTACCTATTATGGTCCTTTCCTTTCTGACGATTCACTTCAGTAGCTTTATTGCTGATTGCACACTAATGTAAGTGTGTTTGCATTCATTCTGAGTCCCCTTCAAAATTGCCCTTCTATTTTAAAAACTTAATAAAAATAGACTACATTTATTTTTGTCTTTGATTTCAATACAGTTTATTTAAACAGTAAGAGTATTCTTGGCACTCAGGGTTATCTCCTGGATAAGTAATGTAACACCGTTCCGTTTTCTAAATCAAAGAAAAGTTAGACACCCTTGTGACATGGCATTCTTTCAATCTAAAAATGTCATTCTTATCTACGCTTTTCATGTAAGATACTGTAAAACAGTTATGAGAAGCTATTCATTTATCATATCTAGTCAAAGAGTAAATACTAAATGGTGTGGTAGAGTCAAAAATTGAGAAGCAGGATCATTATTCTTATCAGGAAAGAGGAACAATTTGTTCTCTAAAAAACAAAATTCGGAAACAGTAAATATGAGAGTAATTGTTATATTGCACTGATAAAAATAAATGCTAAAAATAGAAATACAATAAAAAATACAATACCCTCTTACTATATAAATAATTACTTAAATTAAAAAAACACAATTGAAATACTTTTGTATAAGTCGATTTTAAGAGATATATAAACTCCATTCAGACATCGGGCGTAACAGTATGCCGATGTTGGATTCCCTCCCTTTGATGTGGACTCCGGCACATGTCAGCCTCTGAATTGCAATCCACCCACGGGTTGTTAATTAGTTAAATGCCGCAGTCAATCTCTGACAGAGGCCTTTAGCTTGTGCTTCCGGCAAGCATCCCTTGGAAATCCCGCCCATCGGTGTCCTCACCATGTGATCGCAGGTCACCGATGGGTTGGCATGACAGCCAGAGATCTACAGCAGACACTGCCGCATTGCTATGAGCTTCGCCCGGTGGTCAGCGCTCATAGCAAGGGTGCATTCGTGCTACATACAGGCGATCTGATCATCGCTGTATGTAGCAGAGGCGATAGATAACTGCAGCTTCTAGTCTCCCATGGAGACTATTGAAGCATGCCAAAAGTAGAAAAAAGTTTTTAAAATATAAAAAAATAAAGATAAAATAAAAGTTCAAATCACTCCCCCTTTTGCCCCATTCAAAATAAAGCAATAAAAAGAAACATGCACATATTTGGTATTGCTGCATTCAGAATCGCCCTATCTATCAATATATTAAAAGAATTAACCCAATTGTCAAAAGGCATAACGATAGAAAAGTCTTAATGCCAGAATTATGTTTTATGGTCGCCACAACATTGCATTAAAATGCAATAATTGGCAATCAAAAGATCGTATCTGCACCAAAATGGTATGATTAAAAATGTCAGCTAGGCACACAAAAAATAAGCTCTCACCCAACCTGAGATCACGAAAATTGGAGACGCTACGGTTATCGGAAAATAACACAATTTTTTTTTTAATAAACTTTGGAATTTTTTTTCATCACTTAAATAAAAAAAAGAACCTAGACACGCTTGGTGTCGAGTTGCCAAAGCTGCACAGGGAGAATCTCAAACCATGTCTGCTGCAGTCTCCCATTCTCCTCCAGCCACAGTGGAGCCTGTTCAGCAGAGACTTCGGTCCCAGCGTCTGGCTCTGGCTGAAACAGGACAACTGGTTACTACTGCCCTTCAAGGCTCTACCTTTGTAGCCAGCAATGATCAGCAGCAAGCAGGTCTTTCTGGGACTAAGTCCTGCTTTTCCCATACTGAACATGCCCACAGGACGACCTCCCATTGGAGGTTGGGGGTCACATGCTTAGGTGCTGTTGCGGATCCTATTGGACCACTAGGATGGTCCTTGTCTGCTGCAGCTATAAAAGGTTCTCATGGGCGCACGGCCATGCGCTAGTATCAACCTACAGTATATCATGAGCGTTGCTGCTTTTGTGGTCATGTCTGCATGAGGTCAGGGTTGGCTGAAATAAGCCCCTAGAATACCGGCACCTCCAGTGAGGAGTTTTGTGTGTTTGAATTCAGGGCTGGCATATAGCCACGAGAATTCCGGCTCCATCAGAGAGGAGGTGTTTGTGTGCTTTGCTGACTGCGTGACCACTGTTTGCTCTCTGCTCAGTTAGGTAGCTGTGATCCTCTGTGAGGTTAACAGGGCACAGCGTTTTCCTATCTATGCAATTCTGTGAAGTAACAGAGTTCGCTTATACCACCATATAGCGCCGCTAATTCTAGCAGCAGGTTACTCTCCTGCATGGTGAACCACGGGTTGCGATCGCTCCTATTATTACTTATATACATACTCAGTGCGCTCCGCCAACTCTAACACTTGGTGTCTATGACCTCATGATGACCTGGAAAATCATTATTTGCAGTTTTAGCATTTAGTGACTATGGTAAGAAAAAAAAACAACTTTGGGATTGCACTTTTTTAAAAATTTCACTGCACTTGAAATTTGTTTCCCATTTTAGAGTACAAGACATAGTAAAACCAATGGTGTCTTTCAAAAGTACAACTCACCCTGCAAAAAGCAAGTCCTCACAAGGCCGTTTAGACAAAAAAAATAAAAAGTTATGGCTCTGGGAAGAAGGGAAAGCAAAAAATGAAAATGCAAAATAAAAAATACCTCCGGGGGTTAAGAGGTTAAGAAAAACTGTGCAGAAACGTTAAAGAATGGTTAGGCTCCAATGTGGACAACAGATTAACCCCTTCATGACCGGAGCTTTTTTCGGTTTAGCTTTTTTGTTTTTCGCTCCCCTCCTTCCCAGAGCCATAACTTTTTTACTTTTCCATCAATATGGCCATGTGGGGGGCTTATTTTTTGTTGGATGAGTTGTACTTTTGAACGACAGCATTGGTTTTACCATAACATGTACTAGAAAATGAAAAAAAAATTCAACGAGTGGTGAAATTGCAAAAAAAGTGCAATCCCACACTTGCTTTTCGTTTGGCTTTTTTGCTAGGTTCACCAAACATGTCTAAGGTTCTTTTTTATCTAAGTGGTGAAAAAAATTCCAAAATTTGCTAAAAAAAATTGCGCAATTTTCCAATCGCCTCTATGTAGCTGAATTGCTATGTTGCTATGAGCACCGACCACTGGGTAGTGCTCATAGCAATCTGGCACTGACAACCATAGAGGTCTCAAGGAGACATATGGTTGTCATGTCAATGCACCGATGACCCACGATCAAGTGACAGGGGTCACTAGTGCACATATTTCTGTCTCGATTGCTGGAAGCGCGATTTAAATGCAGCTGTCAGAGTTTGACAGCAGCATTTAACTAGATAATACCTGCGGGTGGATCGCAATTCCACCCGCGGCTACTGCGGCCACATGTCAGCTGTTCAATACAGCTGAAATGTCCCCGGAAAGATGTGTGCTCACTCCCGGAGCCCACATCAAAGCGGGGGATATTGACATCGGCTTACTAATACATCCGATGTCAGTAAGGGGTTAAAGGTGAACTTTAAGCTCAATGAACATCAGTGTCAGATTGCACCATCCATCATTGTATGAGCCAAAGTGAACTTCATGGGAGAGGACCAAGCAGGACAATATTGTTGAAAAAAATCATAAAAAAGCCAGACTGGAATTTGCCAAACTACATGTTGACAAGCCACAAAGTTTCTGGGAGAATGTCCTATGGACAGATGAGACAAAAATTGAACTTTTTGGCAAGGCACATCAGCTCTATTTTCACAGACGGAAAAATGAAGCATGTCAAGAAAAGAACACTATCAAAAAGAAACCGTCAGCACAACTGTTTGGAAAAGGTGCACAAGTAGCAGTATAGCAAATATAACTTGGCACACAGTCGTGGTAGAAGTGAGGAAAATTTAATCCAAAAGTACATACAGTAATCACAAATATTTTGGTCTATCGCGACCTTCATCAGTGTACTACAAATAAAATTAATAATAAACATAAGAAAAAAAAGAACTGAGGTATATACAATACACTGTTAGCAAAGACAAGGTCAATATACGTGGTAACTAGGGTAATTCAGTGAGACACAACCTTCATCAAGACTCTATCTTTGTCCAAACTTGGAGAAAATTCAGCAATATTCATTTTCAACCCATCAGGGAATGATGCATGAGAAATAGAGGGTATAAAAATGAATAAAGATTTGTGATGCAAAGAACCCACCTATATGATATAGGAGACCATCATGGGATATCCTTATCCCTGTGAAAACTGTACTTTCTAAGAGAAAGAGGAATATAAGTTCACTTCAGAGTGCAGCCCTGGAGACATTCATTTAACTTGTTGATGACATTCCAAAATCTAAGAAATAACATAGACAGAGGCAGGTCTTAATTCCCCTGCAATCTCACCCCTCTTGATAGACAGGCTCTCAGATCACTACAATCAGACAAGCACCTGATAATTAAACCGGAAGATAAAGGGGGCGCCATTGTGGTAATGGATAGATCCCAATATATACTTGAAATATACCGTCAATTACATGACACTTCAATCTATATCTCAAACACAGGAGTTGATAAAAAACACACTGGACAGATTTCATAGCAAGTGAGTACTGGATAATAAAACCTATGATCACACCAGTATTGTATATACTCTAAAAATCCACAAGGATTTTCAACATCCACCAGGGAGGCCAACAGTGGCCTCAACGGAATCTGTCCTATGAACAATCTCCATTTATCTGGAGAAGATACTCACACCACTGTTGAAACAAACCACATCATTCCTTTTGGACACTGGAGCATTTCTCACTGTCATCACTGTGTTACCTGAAAACACCCTACTTGTGTCCTTTTAATTAAAGACCTGTACACGTCCATACCCCACACGAATGGCATACAATCAGTATGCCGCATTTTATCTCTTTACCAAATTGATCCAGACCATATGGATCTTTGTTGTGACCTCCTTTCTATAGTCCTCACTAGGGACTTTTTTCCCTTTGAGCATGAATACTACCTACAAACCAGGGGCACCTCGATGGGTTCAAACAGCGCCTCCGTACGTGAACACGTATATGGCCCACTACGAGAAAAGTCTAATTTACATCAATGACCTCTTCCGTGCTAACTCATTATTGTGAAAGAGATACATTGATGAAATATTCTGTGTCTGGCAAGGCAGTCTAGACTCCCTGAAGGTCTTATTCAATTTCCTTAAAACATCCTGGCCAGGTTTGGACTTCACCATGACTTATGACCCTCATCAAATCAGCTTCCTAGACACCATGGTCATTAAAGATGACTTTGGTCATCTTTCAACAGACATATGTTCTAAATCCACTGACCGTAATAGCTTACTGCACTACGATAGCTTTCTCCTGACCAGGATGAAAAATTCTATACCCTCCTCTCAATTACAGAGGGTTGTTAGGATTGTTACAGACCCTTCCCTACGGACACAGAGAATGGATGAGATTAAATACAAATTTATAACTAGAGGCTATCCACCATGAATTCTACATACCTCTGCAACCCCAAACAGATGTTCAGGAGAACCCTCCAACCGAATACCTTTTGTACACCATTACCACCATCGGCTTACATCATACATAGAATCATCCGGAAATATTTGCACATCTTGGGCACAGCCCACCCTGACATTGAAGCCTTTAACGTACCCTTTCTTCTCTGTTTTAAAAGGGCACGCAATTAAGGGACACCTTGGTAAGGGCCGATATAGGCCTACACGGACACCTCTGACACAACATTTTTTGCATAATCTAAAATTGGGTACTTTCCCATGTTTGAACTGCAACCAGTGCAACAACATCATATGAGGAGATACCATACATCACCCCCACACAGGAAAAAAATACACCATTAGGGATTATGTCACGTGTGACTCAAGTTTTGTGATTTATCTCATTAAATGTCCCTGTGGATTGCTATATGTTAGGGAGACCACCCAACCCATCAATGATAGGATCTCAAAGCATAAATCCACCATCATGGGCAAAACTTATTACCCATCCCACATCACTTTGTCTCTCCATAGCATTGCACAGCTCAAATTTCAGATCATTGAACAGGTTTCACACTCCACCCGGTGAGGGGGTGATCGTGCCAAAATGTTAAAGCGCCGGGAGGCTTTTTGGATTCATAAGTTGAACACATTGACCCCCAAAGGTCTTAATAGGGACTGCGACTTACAGGCATTTATGTTATAAACATATCTACATACCTAGTATCTACTACAATCATGTTGTATCGCTCCCTGTCATGTCCGTGCCTACTAATACTTATACCATTGCTGTAATATACTTTTTTGCCGGTACGTCAATTTTTCTCTTACAGTATTGTTTAATTAAGTTGTGTTTTTACTGACATGATTATACCCGTTTATACTGCAGTTCATATTTTGCCAGACAATTGACATCTTTATTTCTCTTACAGAATGTTTTTTACTGAATATTCTCACTCTCCTGGATCACCCTGTCTCAATCAAACCACCTACAAATATCTTACGGATTTACCCAAATTCTTCACCTCTTCAAACTGCAGCACTATCCATCTATCTAGTGACATGCAAGCTTTCTCACTCCTGGAATGCATATCATCACAGTTCCGTACAGTGGAACGCACGATTTTACCACTTCCAGTATTTGACACGCATAGATCTGGTCTAACACCTCCTGTCTCACACTGGCAGGCACACGCGTCTCCTCTATAAGTAAACTATAGAGAGCACTCACATGAGC